>NW_017729006.1:47718936-47729463 GCF_001723915.1 Gavialis gangeticus | reverse complement strand
AGGGAAGAAGTCTAATATGGGATTTGGGTGGGGGGGGGATTTTTCCCTTTCAGTCCTCCAGGTCTGTGCTGGCCGGAAGTGTGACTGCTCCAAACTTGAGTTAGCATTAATGCTGATCAACATTGTGCAGCTCACATTGTAACATGTAACAAGGTCTGATAGAAGAACCACAAAGTTGGTATTAACTGGGAGTAATAGTGAGAGGTTTGGAGGCTTGTGACTGTTACCCCAGCCATTTGGCTCAAGTCTATCACTAGCGTGAGCTGACTTCTGTGGGGAAACCCTGTCACTGTGGCAAGATCTGGGGCAAGAGTCATCCCCAGCAACACCATGGGCAGAAGCCTTACCAGGATAGCCAGAGTCCTGGCTCCAGCCTCAGTGGTTGGGCTTCCTGGAGGGACAGCCAGTGCCCCCAGCTTTTCACCAGGGCATGGGCAGCCCCAGCAGCACCACAGGTGGAAGCCCTGCTGCCACAGCCTGAGACCCATCTCTTGCTGTAGGGGAAGGAAGAGATGGGGAAGAAGTCTGCAGGCTAGTTATTTGATACTCCTGGTTT
Organism: Gavialis gangeticus; assembly: GCF_001723915.1. Lineage (NCBI taxonomy): Eukaryota > Metazoa > Chordata > Crocodylia > Gavialidae > Gavialis > Gavialis gangeticus. The sequence continues at coordinate 47,728,907 of NW_017729006.1, read as the reverse complement.
AGAATAATTAGAATCATATAGAGAAGTAGGGCTGGGAGGGACCTCTGAAGGCCATCTAGTTCAGCCCCTGCCTGAGACAGGATCATCCCTATCCAAACCACCCCATAGAAATCCTTGTCTCATAGAAATCCTTTATTACTAAAACTACACAATCAACCCTGTCATACAGTCACAAGGCATAGCACTCTACCCTGCCTGCCATAGGTGAAGCAGGGGAACAGTGGCAGCTAGTGTCCCATTGTTGCAGGAGTTGGTACAATATGCTGCAAAGAGCATCTTTAATAGTGTTCTGCTTTGTATTCCAGCTGAGGGGGATTAATAACTCTGTGATCTGACTCCATAAATCCTAGTTCCTTGGTACAGCCTTTTACAGGTGAAGTGGATTTAATCCAAAAGCAAAGGTATAAAGGCAACTCATAATCAGATTGTTCTTTATAAATCAAGTTTATGAATAGAATGGGAAGAGCCTTTAGTAATCTCCTCAGTTTAACCTGCAGGGGCACTACTGTTGAATTTCTTGTCACTAAAGCTACTGGAATTAAATGTCTCTGTTTGCAATAGAGAGATGAATGCAGTCAAGCAACAGAGAAAAAATAAGGATGCTATTGTAGGAAGGGCAGAAATTAAAACTATATTTTTCCTTTAAATCTTTTCTTGTCAAAAAACTGTTTTTGACTATATAATAATCTGCACAGAAAGGAAATGCTTTCCTCAGAAAAACAAAATCAGAAAACCCAATTCATTTTTCACCCCTCTAAGAACTGAAGTATTATGAGTTTTGACCAAAATGTACAAGTTTTTAGCAGTTTTCTGACAAAAACTTCTAGCTTTTTGAGTTTTGAGTTTTTAATTTTTGTCAACATTTTCTTACCAACCCCCCATCCACACATGCACACGCACGCGCGCGCGCGCGCGCGCGCACCATACTGAAAGGGAGTAAGGACATGAGCAGTCAAGACTTGACAGAAGAGTCAAGGTCAGGATCCAGGGGTTAGAACCAGAGTCACAAGCCAGGCACCATGAGCCAGGGAATAAGGATTCTGAACTGGGCAAGGTTTTAGACTGGGGTAGGACTGAGCACAGAGGGGCTCCCAAGGAAGATGTCTGTGACGTTATGTAGCCAAAGAATGGTGAGAGGGTGACTGCTTATATGCAGGCATCTACACCAAGGCAGGTAAATGGGAACCAGATAGACCAGGGGCAGGGAATTATTTTGGGTGGAGGGCCGCTTACTGGGTTTTGGCAAGCCATCAAAGGCCTCATGATAGGCAGCTGGGGCAGATAAATATTAATTTTCTAAATTTTTTAGGGGCCCTGTGGGCTGGATCGAATGGCCTGGTGGGTTACACCTGGCCCCTGGGCCGCATTTTGCCCACCCCTGAGATAGACATAGGCAACACATAGGGGGACTACCAGTATCTGGGGGAACATTTGTTCGCCAGAGCGCCCCAAGGGATGATGAGGTCGAACGGTCATAAACTACTACAAGACCGTTTCAGGCTGGACATAAGGAAGAATTTCTTTACTGTCCAAGCCCCCAAGGTCTGGAACGGCCTGCCATCGGAGGTGGTTCAAGCACCTACATTGAACACCTTCAAGAGCAAATTGGATGCTTATCTTGCTGGGATCCTGTGACCCCAGCTGACTTCCTGCCCTTTGGACGGGGTGCTGGATTCGGTGATCTTCTGAGGTTCCTTCCAACCCTAATGTCTATGAAATCTGTGAAACTACAGGGGGGCGGGGGGGCATGTGCCCCCCCTCAAGATTGGCCACTGGGGAAGCTGTCACCAGATTGTGTGGGCGGTTGCTGCCCGCACCCGCCCCCCCCTTGCCACTGATGCAGCCAGCGGTGGCTGTGGGCTGGCCCGCTCACCATCCTTCTCTCCTCCGCTGCTGAGACCGCTGCCAACACTGCAGGTGGCGGCTGCGGGTGGTCCTTGCTTGCTGCCATGGTGCCCCCCCAGTTGCAGGAGGCACCAGTCATTCATGAAGCTAGAGGGACTTAGCAGCCAGGCCCACCCAGGTAATCAGGACCAGCTGTGGGCTAGTCATTCAGCCTCCTTCCATGATTTCTTAACAGTATGCATGAATTGGACTAGACCAGTAGTGCTTAACCTTTTGCTGGCTTGGCCTAGATGAGAGTCTTGGGGCCAGTCTGTGGGCCAGATTGAGGCCTGTGAGTGAGGAGCAGACTCCATGCTGCCTCCCAGGGCTCCATGCACTTCCCTTAGCCCTGCGCTACCTCCTGGGGCTCGATGTTTCCTCCTGAAGCTCTGCACTGCCTCCTGGGACTCTGCACTGTCTCCTGGAGTCTTGAGTTGGAGGATCAAGGCCCACTTCACCTCCAGCCAGATTCTTATTTCCCAGATTGAACCCTGGACATGCCAATACAGCTATCCAGCCCCACAGGTTTTGAAATTTGGCAGCAGAGGAGGGGAAATTGCTGACACCCCTCTACCACCACCAAATTTTCAGACCCATGGGAACTCCTGCAGGCCAGGTAGCATAGCTCCAAATCTGGCCTGTGGGCTGGGGTGTTGAACATCCTTGGACTAGACCATAGACTTGCTATCTAACAACCATTTAGTGCCATATGGTGGTTGTTGCTGTATAAACCCTTCTGGATAATTGACTACATTAAAATAAACAACAAGAAAACCTTCCCTCAACATCAAAACTGGTTTTAATGGGCGCGTCTACACATTCATTAATGTGCAGTACTTACTGTGTATTTAGTTTTGCACTTGCTTAGTGAAGAACTAACTAAATGCCCGGTAACTAGAGTTACTGCGCATTGAGGGTGGCACATGGTTATTTTGTGACACTGCATTAGCCTGCTAACACTGCACTGTAGTCTATTAGCATGGTTTTTAACTGCCATGCTATTGCACAGTGTTAGCAGGCTAATGTGCAGTAAGTGTCTCATGTAGATACACCCAGTGAGTCATTAACAGTAATGCCAGCTTTAGCAGTCACAGGACAGACTGTCTCCAACGAACAGAGTCAGTGTTCCTCATTCCATGTCAAGCTTGAGTCATCTTGGTGGGATTGCCCCTTGCCCATTCTGAACTTGATCTGTAGCTAAATAGAAGTCTTCAGCTGTAATTGCTGCCAGTCAGAATCATGTTACAAGCATTAAATGCATAGGCCCTCTCTTTCCCCCCCTTCCTTCCCCTGCCCCCAATCCCACCATGGACTTCAGGGACTTCCAGCAGCTTTTCTGTGTGTAAATGCACAAGTCTACCCTCATATACTCATTCACATTTGTTCTAAAGAGCAGCTCTGTTTAAAATGGACTAAAATGAAAATTAATTGTTGCTACTTTAAAAGCTGTTCCAAGGTAGTACATCATACACTTACACATCATAAGTATATTCATTTTGCCATCTCATATAAACACTGAGTAATAAAACTTAACAAAACCAGGAACCATGCTTTTTTTTTCAATTTAGTTGTAAAGTTGTATTAATAGCATTTCAGTTCCATTAAGTTAATCAGTTTTATCTCCCCAGAAATAATATACATAGCTTTACAATATCATTTGGTGTTAGATCCACAAAAGTACTTCAACATCACAAAGTCATATGCCTCAGTGCCCAAAGAAATTGACAGGTCTGACTTGGGTATCTGTGTTGCCTGTAAAATTCATGAAGGGAATAGGATATGTGTATACCTCTGTTTGGGATGAGTTGAAGATTGACCTTAGCTGCCCATTCCTGTCTATATCACCATGTTTCAGCAACAGGTGGAAAGGAGGAGAGACAAGGAGTGGAAAGATGACTTTCTAAAAAACCAGGAACAGAAAATACAAACAGCCCTTCTAGGAGTTGTGCCCACTATTTGTCCCACTTTTGTCTCTAATTATGAATGGCAGAGACAACAAATGGGGAGCAGAAGAGCTAGTGGCTAACTCCCTGTGTTACCCTTGAGTAAGTACTGGACACAGTGCGGGGGCGGACAGGCTAAGGAGAAGCTTGGCTTGGGGATGGATAACTGTCAAGGGGTGAGCTACAGTGTTTCTTATATAAATGACTGATGGCTTTGGATCTTAGGATCATAGGAAAACAGTGCTGGAAGGGACCTTATGAGGCCATTCAGTCCAACCCCCTGATTAGGGCAGGATCATCCCTAACTACACCATCCCAGCCAAGTGTCTGTCCAACTTGTTCTTGGAAGATTTCCAGGGCTAGAGATTCAATAGCTTTTCTATATAGCGTGTTCCAAAGCTTGATCACCCTCGTAGTCAGAAATTTCTTTTAAACTTCCAATCTGAATTTCTTTTGCTGCAGTTTGAGGCCATTGCTCTTAGGCAGGTACCTTACAGTCACAGAGAAGAGTCTGTCTCCATTCTTTTTACAATCACTCTGCCGGTATTTGAAGACTGGTATCAAATACCTCCTCAATCTTCTCTTCACTAAGCGAAATAGCCCTAGTTCTTTCAGCTAGTCCTCATAAGTCTTGCTTCCCAGGCCCCTAATAATTTTTCTTGCTCTACTTTGGACTCTTTCCAATCCATCCACATCTTTCTTGAAGTACAGGGCCCAAAACTGGACACAGTACTCCAGATGAAGCCTCACCAGTGCTGAACAGAACGGAAGAATTGTCCCTTTTGATTTGCAACTGACACTTCTGTTTATACAACCCACTATGCTTTTGGCTTTTTTTGGAACAAGAGCACGCTGTTAGTTCCTATTCAGCTAATAGTCTACTCTAATCCCCCAGGTTCTTTTCTGCAGTACTGCAGCCTACCCAATCATTCCCCAGACTATATGTTCATGCAATCTCAAATTCAGAACATCCAGGTCATTGTGGATCCTAGCCCTGCCCACCAGTGTTGGTAACTCCACCTAGTTGGCCAAGAATGCGCAGAATCCCATCTTCGATATCATTAATGAAGATGTTGAACAGCAGTGGAAGCATGACAGACCCCTGGGGAACCCTACTTGATACCTCCTCCCTACTAGACATTGAGCCATTGATTATAATTCATTGGCCATGACAATCCAACTAATTCACTTTACAGTGCTTTCTGTATTTCCTTAGCTTGTTACAGAGAATATCATGGAAGAGTGTCAAAAGCCTTAATAAATCAAGTATGTCACATCCACTGCTCTCCCTGTATCCACAGAGACTGTCACTTTATTATAGAAGGAAATCAGGTTGGTCAGGTATGACTTGCTCTTGGTGAATCCATACTGATTGTTCCTGATCACCTTGTTCTCCTCCAGGTGCTTCAAAATAGATTCCTTGAGGGCCTGCTTCATGATCTTTCCAGGCTTTGAGGTCAGACTGACTATTCTGTAATTCCTAGATCCTACTTTTTCCCCTTCTGAAAGATAAACACTATATTTGCCTTTTTTCAAATCATCTGCAATCTCCCCTGGCCTCCATGTGTTTTCCCAGAGGAGACCCAGTGACGCTGAAATTACCTCAGCTACTTTCTTGAGTACTTTAGGGCAGTGATTCTTAATGGTGACACAAAATCCTTTCATAGGTGCCATGGTACCTAGCCTGTGTCAGGAGGTAAGGGATCACTCCTCTGCCTACCAGATGCCCCAGTGTCCCATAGACAAGTGGTATCCATGGCTGCTCCCTGTCCCCCCCACACCCCCTGAGCTCCTGTACTCCCAGTAGTTCACTCTTCACTTTTTAGTCCAGCTCATTCCTTTTTTCCTTCTATGCTCCCAGTGCTGGCAGGTGAGCCTGCAGATCACCGAGTTGTGAGTTGTATGTGCTTGCCCCCCTCAGATGCAGACTAGGGATGGGGAGGGGGCAGACAGTTGAAAAAGCAGGGCACAGTGGGGTGAGGTTCTGCCTCCATCACCCTGACATGGCACCAGGTAGATTCGAGCTCCACAGTTCTCAACCAGGGTGCCAGTAAATTCTAAAAAGTTACAGAAGTATGTTTTGAAGCTAAAAAGGTTGAGAACTACTGCCCTAGGGTGTATCCCATCCAGCCCTGTTGACTTGAAAACAGCTGGCATCTCTGAGTAATTCCTAACTTTGTTTTCCACTAGCCTAGTCTGTTTGCATCCTTTCCTGTCTTTGGCTGCCTATAGATGTGCTCATTCACAGTGTAATTAGATCACACCACAGCCGACTCAATTAATTGAGTGTGCTCCACCTTCTAATTAGAACACTCCAACATTGCCTCACTGTCACATGAATTAAGTTCCTTGTGTTTCAAAATGGCCTCTGGGGTGGTTAACTAAACCTTTTCAAATGAGCGTTAGTTAAAGCGCCCCTGCGGCCATTTTGCACCATGGGGTGAAAATATATAAACTTAATACACATGAAGGTGAGCCATTTCAATTAGAGCAGCTGTCCAGGAACTGCTCTAAGTAACTCCCTCCTACCCCCACCTTGAAGCACATATATAGGCAGCTTTTGCTACCAACTGCATTCATGATCTAGTAGCTGATCTTATTTATGAAGACTGAAGTAAAAAAGGTGTTAATACTTTAACCTTCTCTGCATCATCTGTACCTAGGTTTCCTTTTGCACTCAGTAATGGACCTATACTTTCCTTGGTCTTTCTCTTACTTCTGATGTAGAATGCCTCTTCATTGCCTCTTATGTCTCTTGCCAGTTGCATCTCAAATCATGCCTTGGCTTTTCTGATTTTATCTCTGCACATTTATGTGATACTCTTATATTCTTTTCTAGTACTATGACCAAGTTTTCACTTTTTATAGGATTACTTTTTTGAGTTTCAACTCATTGAAGAAATTGCTGTCTAGCCAGGCCAGTCTCTTGTAGCACTTCCCATTCTTCCATCCTATCCATGTAGTTTGCTTCTGAGCCCTTATAAAGGTCTTCTTAAAGTTCAGCTAGCTCTCCTTGACTCCTTTAACCTTCAGACTTGTCTTCCAGGCAGTCTTGTCCATTAGTTCCCTGGGTTTAAGGAGTCTGCTTTTTTGAAATCCAGTGCCTTTATTCTGCTGCTCTCCTTCCTTCCTGTCTTTACAATCTTGAACTCTATTATAATTTCATGCTCTTTGGACTAACAGGCAGCCCTGTGGAAATAGAATCCCAAACTGTGTAAGTACCAAAACAGCAGTTATGCCACTATACATGTGCCATTTAGGTGCATAAAGCAAAATACAATTTAGTCCTAAATGTCTTGATCCCCTGGTGGGAGGCAGCCATGATTCTGCCAGCTATAGCCCAGGAGGGAACATGGGCTTTGATAGGATTCCATTACATCAAATATAGACAAAAAAGATCATTTCGTATGTACAGAAGAACTCATATAGCTTTATTGAGTGGTTTGGAGAGGCATGGTTTAATGGCAGGCAAGTTAATAAGAAATATTTTTAGGACCAGGAGAATCAAGCAACACTTTGCTGCTTTTTGTTTGCTTTCATGAAGCAGGTATACAGGATACTGTGATAAACTTTGGCTTAGTAAATACTGACACAAATGACAGAAGATAATTCAGAAAGTTTTGCCTGGAAGGTCACATTTAGATTGCATCATTGAACTCTCAATACTTTTGCGGTCTTATGGTAATAGTCTCAGAAACATTTCCTGTTTTGCACAACGTGATAATACTAATAGTACTTGACACTTGCATAGTGCTTTCCACTCAGAGCCCTCAGATCACTATACACTGGTACACATCAGGAGTCTTCACTGAATGGAGAAAAAGTTAAATGCAGCAGGCATGTATAAGTTCTTTACATACTGAGGAAAATTTTGGGGGAAGAAAGAAGCCAGAAAATTTGAACTCCTCCTTTGGGGGTTTTAAAACCTGCCCCTTGGGAGCTTTATTTATAAAGTCCTTACCAAGTATAGTCCTTTAACACGGGCCCCATGTTTTCTTGGGCCATGTTACAACATCATCAATTTTGTCTAGCAGTCTTCTTGTCTGTGTCACCCTGATCTTTTTGATGATGGAAGTGGTCAGCATCCACCTACCTGTCTTCAGCCAAATGAGGCCCTGGCTACTTCTCTGGCTTTCTTTTAAACTTGTAGTTCTAACAGGGCTTATGTCCTAAATTGATGGTGGCTGGGTGTTAAGTTAACCATTTATATGCTTGCCCCTATAATCTGTAGTATGTACCTCCCAGCTTTGAATAACAGCGCCATTGTTGTCTGCAGGAGCCATCTTCCCCCTCCAAAGGAAAGTCCCCATTTTTGTGCTGTCATTCTGCATAGACATATGCTTATCCAACTTCTCCAAGGGAGTCTCCAAGGAAGGAGATTCCCGCATTGTCATGCTACTCTTGCAAATAGGAAATTTATCAGAAGAGTTGGTCTAAATTTGTTTTGTTGCCATTTACCACAGTGCCATGTCTTCTGTCCTGTGTGGTAAAGGAGAACAGTAGTACTACTTATTCTTTATGGTCGTCTTTTCAATATTTGAAAACTGCTATACGTCCCCCACCTTAATCTCCATTTCACTAAATGAAACCTTCCTTATTGCTTCAATCTTTCTTGTGCATTTGCTGTGTGAAACACCCTGCATTTGACTTTGTGGATTTTTTTCTTGTTTGTAGACCAGTTCTGCAATTTCAATTTTAATTCTATCCTCCAGTGTTTGAAACCTCTTCCAGTTTTGTGCCATGTACACATTTAATTAATTATCCCTGCATCAGGTCATTAATATAAATATTGGACAACGCTGTATTCAGCACAGATTCCTGCTGAATCCCACTTGAGATGTCATGCCATTTTGATAGTGATCCGTTAAGAGTTTCTCTTTGTTTTTGATTATTCAATCAATTATATGTATAATATATATATGAGAGAGTCCAGAGGAGAGCCATGCATATCATCAGAGGGCAGGAGAACAGGCCCTATGAAGTGACGCTGAGAGCCATGGGACTCTTCAGCCTGGAAAAGCGCAGGCTCAGGGGGAACCTGGTGGCTGCCTATAAGTATATATTGGGTGTACATCAGGATCTGGGGGAACACCTGTTCACCAGAGCGCCCCAACGGATGACAAGGTCAAACGGTCACAAACTCCTCCAAGACTCTTTCAGGCTGGACATAAGGAAAATCTTTTTTACTATTTGAGTCCCCAAGGCCTGGAATAGACTGCCTCCAGAGGTGGTGCAAGCACCTACTCTAGACTCTTTTAAGAACCATTTGGACCTCTATTTTGCTGGGATCCTTTGACCCCAGCTGACTTCCTGCCTCTGGGGGCAGGAGGCTGGACTCAATGATTTTCTGAGGTTCCTTCCAGCCCTAATGTCTATGAAATCTATGAATATATGATAGTATTTCTGTCTAACCCACATTTCTCCAGCTTGTGAGAATGTCATGTTGGACTATGTGAAAGCCTTATAAAAGCTCAAGTGTATTACATCTATGACAGTGTCCTTATCCATGGAACTGGTTACCTTTTCAAAAAAGAAAATGAATTTGGTTTGTCGCAATGAAAAAAATACAGGTTTTGGGGAAAGTATTTAATTAAGAAGTAAGGAAAATCCACCAGATGCTGAACAGCAGCTTGTTCAGGCTACAGACATTTTAGGTGGGTGAATATGTGAGAATCCAACAGAAGAAAGATCGATAAATGGTATTGAAAGTTCAGTGACAAAGACAATTGTGAATGATTAGGAGACAAGGATTAGTCCAAGCCAAAGACTCTGATAGTAACGTCCATTAATAACAATATATTTAGAGAGATGGGTGGACATTCTAATTCTAATGTTGAAAAATGTACTTTAATTTGAGGCTCAGGTGCTTTATTTTAAAACTCAAATATTGTAAATTCTTTCTAGGTACCCGACAGGTTGTCTTGAGACCTATGCTTTGTAACTGTCTTGGTCTGTGGAACAAGTAATTTTTGCCAAAATTCCCAAAAGATGTCCACAATTTTGGGTGCACAACATGAGACATCTAAAGCCTGATTTTCAGAGAGGCTTAATGGCTTTTTTTGTCTTTGAATCAAATACAACATGTATACTTGTGCACACAAAGAGTACTATATATATATATATATATATATATATATATATATA
>NW_017729006.1:47703344-47718881 GCF_001723915.1 Gavialis gangeticus | reverse complement strand
TATATATATATAGTTAGAAACATGCTGTCAGTAGGCTACATACAGCTTGCAAGGGGTTAACATCCAGCCTGCATAACTCCCACAACTTCTACTCTTGAGGTCTAAAGGGCTGCTCTTCCTCCTCCAGCTTCCCGTACCTGCCCCTGGGGGTGGGGCAGCTCACGTAGGAGATTTGCACACTGTCCACACTGCCTGTATGGCTGCGGGAGGAACCGTCACTGACCACAAAGTGGTGCAGGGGGCTGGGGATGGACGATGACACATGCCTGTGCATTATGCAGCTTATGTAGCATATGGCCCTCAACCATTGAGAAGTTTGAAAACACAATGAGTGGAAACATTGTTTTGTCACATAAGCACTGCTTTTGTATATAAGTTAAATATTAAAAAATACTTTCGGTATTGCCCAGATGCTTTACAAATCAGAGGCCCAGTGGGCTGTGATGTCTGCAGTAGGAGTCCATGTACCAATGGGGATTTGATTTACATTAACACAAGACACAGCAACAAGTATAACAAAAACACACAGGGAAGGACGGAAAGAGGAGAAGAAGAAAGGTAGTGACATGGTTATCTAGAGTAGAAAGATGCAAAATGCATGCCTTTCTTTTCTATAAAAAAAATGAATATTTTTGCTGCTTAATCTTTTTTCTTCCCTTATTCAACCTTCTTTCCTTTTGTTGCATACCAAGTTTGCTGTATATCTGTTTTTCTTCCTCCATCTTCCTGCTTACCTTTCTTTTGCCTCCATATCTGTCTTTTACTTTTGTATCCCCTTTTACAATTTTTTGTATCAAAAAGTATGTTAGCACTGCAGTAGAAGAATGTTGAAAATCTCTTCGCAAAAGTAAGCTGGGATAGTAAGCTTAACAAAAATAAAGTAGAATAGTTGAGGAATTCAAGTGCTAAGCAAACATTTTTAAAACAAGTGGATGTTCTGCTCAAATGCTGCCACAAGACAATTTGTGCCTGATCCTGCAAAGAAAAGAAAAAGAAACATCAAATATACATATTGCAATGAGGAAAAAATCACATCTTTTATGAAAAGTGTACCCTCAGAAATGCACAAAGATGTTAAAAGAGTATTCACCTGACGATATAGGCAGAGTTTTTCAGTAGCACGCTATTGTTTAAAGATTTGTACATTCAGAGCCCTGTAAAGAATTAGGTAGGAGAATATAGGTTATGATTGAAGGGAATAGGATTAATAGTTAGATTCTTAGTTAGTAACTGTTTTAATGAAAAGACACATATGAACTATCTGTAATATAAAGAGCTAGTGAAGAAAAATTTCTCGAGGTAGAATTAGAGAATCCATTTTTAGGTATAACACAAATATAATACCCAGGGCTGAACAAAGAGGGGGAAATTACAGTATTTAATTTCCATTCAGCTATTGTTAATGCCAGCATCAATTTTATTAATTGGTTGAGAACATAGAACTCACTTTTTGTAGCTAGTTAATATTGCCAAATATTCCTCAACTGATGTGTTCCTGTTTTTAAGCTTAAGGTCATTTAATCTATTAAGTAAATTGTTGCTAGCATAATTATATTCTATTTGTTGGCTTTTAGTTTTCTGTTAGTATACTCTTATTCTCTACCTTACTACAGTTACAATGAGGTTTAGATGCAGAGTTGATTTAGAACTGTCTTACATCCAGGACAGGTAAAGTCTAGAACCAAAGTACAGTACATATGCCTTCCACTGAATTTACAGCATCAGTTAACCTGACAGTTATACCATTTTTTTTGTCATAATATTATTATTAGGTTTCAAGCATTGTAGGTGTAGTGCTTGCTTTACAATACAGATAGTGATGAAAGGCTAAATCCTATTTCACTTGACATGCAATTTTTGGCACTCATTCAGTTTAGGATTCTAATTTGTCATGAGGCAAAATAGAATTGCCCTGTGCATGTACCTGCTAGAAATAAAATGAAGGAGGTTCATTCTACATTTTAGTCTCATAGCTTAGTGGGTAAGGCAGTGATTCTCAGCCAGGGTTCTGGAGCACTCTAGGGTATTTTGAGGTCCTTTCAGGGGTGCCAGAGAGTGTCACACAGTGTTAACACTGTTAGGTGTGCAAACACAACTCACAAAATAAGCCCAGAGATTTGAAATAGGAAAGCCTGGTGTTAAAAACATTCTGACCTGTTGTAGTCTTTCTGAGTTCTTTGCAATGGAAGAATTGGTCTAAGGGGTGCCTTGAGTCTAGAGTGGTGTCTCGAGTTGTTCAGGGGATGCTTGGAGTCTAAAAGCATTGACAACCACTCAGTTAAGACAGTTACCTGGGAAGTAGGAGATCCAGGTTGTCACAATAAGTTTGAATTTCCTCTCTTACTTCCCAGCAAAGAACTCTCACCACCAAGTTAGGCATTACCTGAACCCTTCTATAGCCCTCCTCTGGAAAGTAACCCAATACATTTTGCATTTAATATTTATTGGATTAAAACAGATAGAGGGCAGGAGGGAAGTTTCTGCTCCTTTGGTAGCAGGAGCCCAGGCAGCAAACTAGGGTTTGTTTTGGCTTGTTCTCTTCCTTCAGGCTCCACACATCTCCCTGTCTTGGCTGCCCAATGGCAGGAGAAGGGCTGGGCGAAAGGTGTGTTTAATGTCTGGCCTGTGGCTTGGTAGGAAATGTGCTTTTTCTGAGAAGTTGTAGATAAGGGCTCAGATTCTGTCTGGGCAAGAAGAGCTTAGTAACTGGGTCTCCTGCTTCTTGGCCAGGTGCCCAAACTTAGGGCATTAAGCTAAAAGGTGGAAAGGATCTCCTGTTCTGGCACAGAAGACCTCCTAGTCACGGGCTACTTATTGGGACTTAATGGATTTACACATAATCCTATTTTACAGTGTACCCATGGGTGGATCTTGAATTTTAAAAATGGGGGTGCAGATGTTGAGGTCCATTATCACATATAACACAACATAAATTTTTCTCCTGTTAAAAATAACATGCAAGTGCTTAGGGCTATATCATTCAGTTTAAGATTGAAGCAAAAACAAATATAACTTCCTTGGAATTAGTTCAAAACAATCTGCAGGGCTGTGAAGTAGAAGCTCCATTACTAGGAGCAGGTAACAAACAGCAGAATTGCAGAATGAAGGATGGCTTGATTGGTTGAACATCAAGATCATTACAAAAAAGAGAGGGTCATTAACACCTATGGGATAAAGCATTTAGAAGGGATCAGGTAGATTATAAGGAGCCATTAAGTTAATTGACCGCTTCAGTGCTTCCTGACTAGAAATGCTGCTGCAACTGCTAGACAGTTGATTTGAAACTTTGGCTGGATCAGGAGTCAAAGTGGGATGCAAATGAACTAGTGCACCCCCACTGGATCTGCCCCTGTACCTACCCAACTGATCATTCTCAGTGAGGTCTTGCAAGAATGTTTGCTCAGAGCTGAATTGCAAAGCTGAAGTGCTCCAAACTGCATGTTTGCTATTTAGAAACATAACAGGAATTAGGATATAGCCCTGACCCTTTACTCCAAAGAGTTTACATTCTCAGTTGAACTACAGACAAGTTTAAAGTTAGATACAAGTGTAACTGCCATGCTGAAACTGAATCCTACCTTTAACTTGAAAACAGTAACAAGAGATGACAAACACAGAGTAATAGAGAAGAAAGACCAGGGGTAGAAAGAGAATGCATTAAACCAGTGGTGCTTAACGTTTTTGGCTGGTGGGCCAAATGGATAGTGCTCAGGCTGTCTGTGGGCTGGATCTGACTGGTGGTCCCTATCTAGCGTGGGGTGGTAGCTTCAGGGCCCCATCCGCTGTGCAGAGTGGGGCAGGGGCATCCCAGCTCCAGCCTGGGCTTGAGGGGGGAAAGGAGGGGGCATGGCCTAGCCCCATGGGGGAAAGGGCCATAGCCCAGCCCCAACCTGGCTCCACTGCAGGTGGGAGCATTGCCCAGCCCCATCCAGCCCTGTGGGAAGGACATGGCCAGGTCTCATCCATCTGCAGGAGTGCAGGGAGGAGGCATGACTTGGCCCCAACCTGCTGTGCAGAGTTCAGGGTTTGGGAATTCAGCAGGAAAGGAGGGTGGCCACATTTATTGCCACTGCTCCCCTGCTGCCAAATTTCCTGATCCCTGCCTGGGGAGCCCATGGACTTTTTATACCTATGGCTCCACAAGCTGCATTTGGTCCATGGGCTAGAGGTTGAGTACCCTTGGATTAAACTGGTATTGCTGTTGCATACAGCATCAGTTCCACTGACTGAAGTGAAAGTCAACCTGGACTTTTTTTCTTCCTTCATGTTGTCACTCTCACAAATAGACTAATAAGGACATCTTTCAAATTTCTAATGTATGCATGTCATACTTCCAGGTTAGGAACACTTTTACCCATTCTGCATGTCTTGTGGATTTTCTTGCAATTTTAATGTACACTTCCCTTGTTTTATTTGCATTCAGTCAGTTCTGTATTATGCAGGAAATTGGGAATTTATCAGGGTCATTTTCATTTTTGCCAGAAGGAAAGAATGCATGTATCCATGTAGAGTGGTGGGAGATACCCAAATCAGAAAGACTGAACTCCAATCCAAGCTACCAAGTGTTTCATCCATGCACTCTAAGAGCCCTTTTCTTTTTTAGAAGAATGCTGTCCAGCTGAATGATACATGGAGGCAGAGGTTAAAACTATGATGAGAGAGAAGAATTTGATTCCTTATCCATTTGAATCCTATGTCTCTTTTTCTTTTTTCTGGACTTTGTGCTTTTCAAACCAGTTAAAAGTGGTAAAATTTACTCCACTGCTCACTTGTGCCAGTGTATGGAAGAAAAACCCCAGGGGGGTAGTGTGTGTAGCCTATGATCCACTCACTGTACTCGTTATGAAACCACAACACAGACCTGCAGTTAGACAACCTTGATAATCTGCAGTAAGGTTTTATTTAAACCTGTCAGTAAGTATCCTATGATGATATTATGCAAAATGTATTTATTTTGCATATTAAACAATTAGTTCATAGCTTTTCAGAAGCCTGTACACAAGAAAGTCATGAAGTTAGAAAAACCCTGGGGCAGCTTCCAGTGGGAGAAAAATATAAAAGTATGTAAGGTTAGTTGAAGGCAGTTTAAAATTATCATGCTGTGAGACTATAAAATAGTCAACTTGTGTATTTTATCAGTCCTGTCTTGCATATCCCTCTGAAAATACACTTCTGTTAGCCCTTCCGATAATCCCAGTACTGAATTTAAAATAGAAAAGTTTTATATTTCACTGTAAAGAGTAATTATAGAAAGTCTGCATTATTCACATTCCCATGGGTGAACAAGACTGTACAGGAAGAGGCAACATGGTTTTTGTAAGCTGAAGCCAGGTTTTACCAGTCTGTTAGAATGCTTTAATTTTGGATCAGGGTGATCTGGTTGATACAGTGTGTCTGGACTTTCAAAAATCTTTTGACAGAGTAAAAAAAAAAAATGGAAAAATTGGCCAACTGTGGCTTCGGCTACACTACAGTCTGATGGCTGGGGAACTGGCTTTGAGGTCGGATCCAGAGAGTTGCAGTTGACGGAGCTGAATCAACATGGCACTCAGGGACTAGTGATGTCCCACAAGGCTCCATTCTCGGATATGTACTCTTTAACATCTTTATAAACAATCTGGACTCTGGTGTCAGAAGCGGATTGGTCAAGTTCACAGATAACACCAAACTTTGGGGAAGAGCGTCCACACTTGAGGACAGGCTGATGATCCAGGCTGACCTTGATAGGCTTGTAAGGTGCCCACATCACGCTTATAGGCTCGGCAGTGCCACACTTGCTAGCACCACAACCAAAAGAGACTTGGGGGTCATGACTGACCACAAGATAAACATGCCACCATGAGCCACCAGTGCGATACCACAGACGGCAAAGCGAACAAAATTCTGGCTTGCATCCACTGATGCTGCTTAAACAAGTCCCAGGATGTCATCCTCCCATTGTACTCAGCCTTTGTGAGGCTGCAGCTGGAGTACTGCATCTAGTTCTGGGCTCCACAATTTAGCGAGGATGTGGAGAAGCTTGAAAAAGTCCAGAGGAGAGCCATGCACATGATCAGAGGGAAAGAGAACAGGCCTTATGAAGAGAGGCTGCAAGACATGGGACTATTTAGCTTAGAGAAGCAAAGGCTCAGGAGTGACTTGGTGGCAGCCGCGTAAGGATCCGGGGGAGCACGTGTTCACCAGAGCACCCCAAGGGATGACAAGGTCCAGTGGTCACAAACTCCTCCAAGACCGTTTTAGGCTGGACATAAGGAAAAACTTCTTCATAGCCCCCAAGAGCTGGAATAGACTCTTCCTAGAGGTGGTGCAAACATCTACTCTGGACTCCTTTAAGAAATATCTAGACACTTATCTTGCTGGGATCTTTTGACCCTAGCTGATCAGCTTCCTGCCCCTTGGGTAGGGGCTGGACCCGATCTTTTGAGGTCCCTTCCAGCCCTGATGTCTATGAAATCTATGAAGTCCTGCTTCAAGGGCTATTAATTAGATGTCATGACATTAGCAGCAGGGTTCACTTCTGGATCAGCAAGTGGCTAAAGCAAGGGTCAGCAATATTGTGGACCAGGGCTGCTTAACAGAGCTTCGCTCCGAGTCCAGGCCTTTCAGCCCAGCCTCTGCCACCGCCACTGCACTCAGCATTGTCACCTGCAGTGTTGCTGCCACTGCTTCTCCCTGCTGCTTGGGTGCCTCTGGGCAAAGCCTCCATGCCATCATAATGCTATAGAGCAGTGGTGCTCAAGCTTTTGGCCCCACAGGCCAGAGGAGTGGCATAGGACTGGCCTGCACTCTTGGATAGGGCCCCACAGGGTCTCAACTGGTTCCCACATGCTAGGATCGAGTCCTGGGACTGGTGCCATCCCCATGTGCCATGATTGGATCCTGGGGTTTGGCATCACCAGAGTGTGTTGGGATTGGACCCTGGTGGCCTGCGCCATTCCTGCCTTGCCCCATGACTGGGATTAGGTGCACAATCTAGCACTTAGGGCCCAGAGCTCTCCACAGGTCTGGAAATCTGGCAGCAGGGGAGTGGTCCCATGGGTTGGATGACAGTGGCAGAAATGGATGCTAGAGA
Source organism: Gavialis gangeticus (assembly GCF_001723915.1). Classification (NCBI taxonomy): domain Eukaryota; kingdom Metazoa; phylum Chordata; order Crocodylia; family Gavialidae; genus Gavialis; species Gavialis gangeticus. The sequence continues at coordinate 47,711,809 of NW_017729006.1, read as the reverse complement.
GAGAGCACTGAACTGGGTAGGTCTAGAGCAGGGGTGGGCAAAATACAGCCAGTGGGCCAGATGTGGGATGCCAACAGATTCAATCCGGCTGCCAGTTAATTGGATCTGGCCCATGGGTAGCTGGTGGCTCTGGCCACTGCATTGTGATGGGTGGGCAGGTGGGACTGCTTTTGCCCAGAAGCTTCAGGCATCAGCTGTGAACCCAGGCGGGGTTTCTACCATAGTGGGTGGGTGATAGCGTCAGCTGTGGATGCTGCTGGTAGGTTCAGGAGCGTGAATGCAGAAGATGCCAGTATTAGCTAGAGCTGAAGCTGCCATCGTCCTGGCACGGTGGAAGCTCCTGCCTGGAGCCCCAACCCGGAACCTACTGGTGGCATCAGCTGTGGACCCAGGTAGGAGCTGCTGCCACAGTGCTAGGCAGGCAGTGGTGTCAGCTGTGACACTGCTGGCAGGTTCCACATTGGGACTCTACACCCACAGTGCTGTCTATCGTGTAGGGCCATCTCTCACCATTGGTTGGCAGAGAGAGGCAGGGCCAGATGACAGGCAGCTCTTTCAGGCAATCAGTGGCAAGGAGAGGGGGCAGCTGCCATATTGGCTGATTCTCTTTGCTCCAGCAGCTCCACTTCCCCAACCTGCAGGCTGCCCATCTGGGCCGCAGTAGCCATGAGCATTGCTTGTTCCCACTGGGGAACCAGCATTTTATTTTTAGTAATTTTTTTGTTCATGGATTTCATGGACATTGCCCAATTTCATGATTTCTGCGAAATTGCAAATTGAGTAGGTCCTTACTTATGGAGGACCCTTCCAGTACTATTTTCCAGTGATTCTGTAGTTATAAAATGGAGATGCAGTGTTGCCAACTCCCATGAATTTTGGCGTTGTTCTTAAAGTCTACGCTTCAGGAATAAAAAACTTAGCTCTTTCTGTTATATACTGACTACTGACTTGAATTAGCTCATCTGAAGGTGAAAAACTCCATATCCCATTCCTTATTCTTGTATCATCTTGTCGTGTTTGCATGTTTAATGGGACAGAAATAGTTTGGAAGCCTCCAATCTCCAATTTCAATAGCTCTGGTTATTTAGTTCTTGTAAGACATTTTTTGTAAAAGTTTGACAGGGTCTTCTATTTTTACAAATTAAGAATGAGGTATTATTCCTTAGATGTTTAAATGCTCTAAAGTCTCAAATGACTTTAGACACTGTTTATGGGTATATTACTTGTGGAAGTGACTTCTATAGAGTAACGTGCACAACATGAAAGGGAAAGGTCAGTTGACTACACCACATCTTGCAGTTACCTCTTTATAATCACTCAACCTTGCCCTAACCAAATGTTTGAAGGTGATTAATAGAGGGGAGTACCCTATTATTTATTTTTGGGAGGGATTGCTGCTGTCCAGATAGCTCAAATGATTAAAATTGCAGAGATATAAAAAATCTGCACCCCTGGAATGAGCTGTGAACAGGAAATCCTCCTACGTTCTCACAGTTAACTCTAATGCAGCAACTGGCTGTAAATATTCCCAGAACCTTCATTCTTCTCCCTAGTGACAACTTACTCCCTGAAAATGATCTCTCTGCCTTGACTGATTCTGGCTTGTAGTTCCTTTTGTTTTCCTACTCCTACTCTCAATTAAGAGCATGCACTTAAATGTTGAGGTTTTTTGTGAGTTTAGCTTGACAGTTACTTCTTACAGTCCTGTTTTTCAAATTTTTGGAAAAAAAAGAGGTTATTTCTAATAGAACTAAAAATGCCCCTTTGGTTGCATACCATTATTTTCTTTAAGCTCCCTCACAGCTGAACAGTTTGAATTCTAAGCAGTGACTATCAGGTATAAATTGAACAGATTGTATTAATATATCAATTACCTCTTTGGAAAGGTAGTATTAGTATTAGCACACTAACATGAATTATCTCCCTTTTTTAAGTGATAACTGCATGTTTTATGAGTCCTTCCTTTTCATGCTAAATGTTTTTGGTGATCACAATAATTTTCTTTGACATTAAATGAGACTTTGAGAGATATGGGAAGTCTGGGTCTGAATTCTGGCTCTGAATCTGTAACTTGTGATAATAAGTCACTTTATCTCTTCTGTGCCTCTTTTTCTAGCATAATGTGGCCCTAAATTTGTCTGGAGCCTCTGGATACCATAATAATATTGGTGGAAATAAAATTCAGTTGTTCAAAAAAATAAACCATTTAGAAATCAGACCTTAGCTTTCTTCCATCAGGTCTTCTTGCAAATACCAGCAATATGCTTGGAAGTGGAATACTTGAATAATAATTATGATATATATCATAATTATTTTTTATAATTATTGCTCAAGTATTCCATTTCCAAGCAAATTGCTGGTATCTATACATGTAAAGATGTATATATCTATCTATAATTTTATAGATATAAAAATAGATGTAAGTCTGTTTAAACATCTCATCTGATAACTTTGATACATTCTTTGCTGCATTTAAGGGAAGCTTTCAAATCTGAAGAACAACTGATTTCTTAAAGATTATTAAGAAAAAACTGTGTAATGCTATAACCTTGTTTACAGTAAACTGAGGCCTTAGTCACACTGGTCATTTTTACATGTGCTCTGGCAGGCAGGAGGGGAGGGCACTTTAATTAGAGTGGCTCTCGGGAGCCTCTCTACAGTGCCTGCAGAGTCTCATGTGTTCAAGATCCCACTCTTCGAAATGGTGGCTGGGGTGCTTTAACTAAAACTTGTTCAACAAGCTTTAAAGTGCCCCCGCTGCCATTTTGAAGCACAGGGAAGCTGATTACATGTGAAATTGAGGCTGCTGAAGTGTGCTAATTAGTACGCTCCAGCAGACTATTAATTGAGTCTGCTCCAACGCATGCTAATTAGCACGTGACAGACATGTGTAGGTGCTCACTGGTTACTGTTCACACAAAAAATGGGTCATCAAGCAAATTAATACAAACACATATACATTCTGAATGTTACTTATCAGTAGTCCTATTGAACGCACTAGGATTACATGTATGTACTTAGGTGTTTACAGAATTGGGGCCAAAGATTTAATCTTAGTGGAAGAAAATTACAAAAATGGAATTGTTACTTAAAATTGAAATGATTGTTTTTTGAACATTTGTTTGTTTTTAACTTTTGCCTTACATGAGTTTTCCTAGTATTTCACTGTCATCAGGTAAACAGGGTTATCTTAAAGGAAAAAAATGGAAATTGAGTTAACTGAAGTAACATCTTCTAACATTTTCTCTATCACGTTGGACCTCTACATTAAAAGTATCAATTTCTATCCTTACTTGTATTGTTGGGACTATTGGTAAAATTTTAATATAGCTTGGGTGTGACACTTTTATGACGTCTCAGTATTGTAGCTGGCAGCTATAGGAAATAATATAGCTATAATGCAAATAGGGAGCAAACAGGACTGAAAACTTGTAAATGAAGAGCTTGGAGTAGAAGATCAATATTTAAATCATAATCATAACAGTAGCTGTATACAAGTGGTTAGGATATCATAATATATTAGGAATATATAGAGGAAGGTCAGGGAAACTGTGGGTGTTGTACTGAATGGGAGAGGCAATCTAGGGACAGATGGTGAAGAAAAGGCTGAAGTAATCAATGCCTTTTTACCTTGATCTTCACAGGCCAGGTCAGCTCTCAGACTACTGCACTGGGCAGCACAGTTTGGGGAGAAGGTGAGCATCCCTCAATGGTAAAAGAACAGGTTAGGCACTATTTAGAAAAAACTTGACATGTTCATGGGGCTGGATGCAATGCATCTGAAGGTGCTGAGGGAGTTTGGCTGATGTGATGCAGAATCTGGCCATTATTTTTGAAAATTCTTGGTAATTGGGGTAGGTCCCAGATGATTGGAAAAGGGCAAATATAGTGCCTACCTTTAAGAAAGGGACAAAGGAGGATCCAGGGAACTACAGATCAGTCAGCCTGACCTCAGTCCCTGGAAAAATCGTGGAGCAGGTCCTCAAAGAATCAATTTCTAAGCACTTGAAAGAGAAGACAGTGATTAGGAAGTCAGTATGGATTCACAAAGGGCAGGTCATGCCTGACCAATCTGTTTGCCTTCTGTGATGACATGACTGGCTCTGTGGATATGGGAAAGCAGAGGACATAATATACCTTGACATTAGCAAGGCTTTTGATATGGTCTCCCACAGTATTTTTGCGAGCAAGCTAAGGAAATATGGGTTAGATGAATACTCTGTAAGGTGGATAGAAAACTGGCTGGATTGTTGAGCTCAGTGGCTAGCAATCAATGGCTCAGTGTCTAGCTGGCAGCCAAGAAGGCTAACAGGATACTGTGCTGCATAAGTAGGAGTATTGCCAGCAGATTGAGGGGAGTAATTATTCTGCTCTATTCAGCACTGCTGAGGCCACATCTGGAGCACTGTGTCCAGTTTTGGGACTCCCCGACAGAAAGGATGTGGACAAGTTGGAGTTAATACTAATAGCATAAACAACAGAAAATAGTCAAGTAGTTCAATATGTTTTTTTTCTTACTGAGAAATGGCTTCCCTGCAAATGAGTAAGGAGTTAGCCTAAACCTGTTTTACACTTTCTTTTGTCCAAATATCTTTTTCTTTTTAGAGATTCTATGAGCCTTAAAAAAAGTTCCAACCTGTCATCTGATCTTTGAAGTTCAGACATCTGACAGTGGACATCATTATATTTTACTTCAACTGAAGCTTTTCCATTTTTTCATCCACATTTTGGTTAAATAGAAGTTTGTCTACTCTGCCAATGCAGATTGATATCCAAGATCACAGTATATGCATGGGAGAAATCTGACATTTTCAAGATGTTTTTTCTCAGTTTTTCATTAAGAGTTTGATGTTTCCATTTGGCATTTTAACTGGGCATCATAAAAGTCAACTAGGGCCAGCTGGTCATATTGAAGAATCTTTGTTGTCACTTTAGCAAGCTCCTGCATTAAGGTGATATCTTCAGTGACCCTGCATTTTTGTCCTATCAGCTGAAGATCATGGTTTGAGGTGACTGTTATGGCAGAATTACTTGTCACTCAGGTCATTCAAGGATGTCCTAAAAGTTTTTTCATTTACTTTTTAATGCCTACCAATATTGTTTGATTTATCTTTTTTTTACAGAAGTACTGAGAGTTGTAAATTATCTCAGAAACTCATTTTCAACTGCGAACTACAGTATAGGGCAGGGTATACTTACCCTGCCTCTCCCAGGCTGGATCTAGACTGCAGAGCTCCTCACAGGCTAGCTCTGGACCTAGTGGTGGCAGAGTGAGCAGCAGTGGGGAAAGTGACCCTGTGTTGACATAGCCGTTGCTTGCCGTTCTGCCACTGACACTAAAGGTTACCCCATAGCCCTGAATTTTGTAGGAGGCACTCTCCCTCATTCTGCCCTTGAATTCCTAGGCCCTCCAGAAGCCCCATAGACCATAGGAAGTGTCTTCATGGGTTTGATATAGGGGGAGTGAACTTGTAGTGTCTGTCAGTAGATAGACTAGGTCAGATTCTGTTCCATCTACCAAGTGTGTAAGCCAGCTTAGGGACCTACATTTGACCCAAGAAAAATTAGGACAAAATATAAGTGGCTCCTCCTCCACCTTCTTCTCAATGTTTGATCTGATTCAATCTTTAGGGTAAATTGACAGTGCTTTGCATCTACATAAGATGCTGTGTCACCATAACAATGAGCTACATTGCCATAGCTCATCACTATGGCAGTGTAACGTTTGCAGGCACAAACCATGATGGTGACACTACTGCCACAGTAGCAGCAAGCTATTGTGGCAGTAGTTTATTACTACTGCTCAGAAGGGTGAGAAATGACCCAAATGCCACCTGGACTGCACAATTGCAGTCATTACTGTGCAGTCATTTAATACTTGCTTTAGCAAGTACTAAATGACTGCACAGTAACAACTGCACAGTCAGGGGCATGTGTAGGCACCCCTGCTGTGTTTTAAAAGTCGTTGCACTGGTGGATTTTCAGGGAAACAAGCAGGAAGAATAGAATCACACTTGGTGCTTCAGTCCACTTAGATGCTTAGTAGGCAAAATAGTCCAGCTAAGTCCATTTTTTTTCGACCAAGGTGGTAGGGGAAGGAAATAATAAGGTGGGAAGGCAAAAGCTGAATACTGAAAAAAAATAATTTAGAAACCTGGAGTGTTTTTGGTTATCATATTTTATCAAAAATCAAAAACAGTTAAACTCTTGCATAAATAAATAGAATTCTTTTTTTCAAGAAAAACATACCTTATTTCATACCTAATATGTAGTGTCCTGCACAACAGACAGGGTGTGGTATAAGAGTGTGCTTTATCTTACGTGATCTGCTTCAGGGATTACATATGAGTTCATTCTTCCAGGTCCTTGAAAAAATATGTATTTACCTTACATTATTTTTGTAGTGATCTCTTGAGGACTGACTTGAGAACAGATTTCAAAGATCTAAATTCACAAGTGGATTTTTTTTACATTAAAATGTTTTAAAAGATTCCCAGAGAGACAAAGTAGACATCAGTGTAGCATATAACAAACCCAGAGGCAACTTCACAACCCCTAACACAGTTGCCTCTGGAACCCTGGAAAGACTAGGACATACTTGCTGTTCTACATTTCCATTTAAAACCATCTGAAAATGAAGGAAAAGAAAATCTGTGTTGGTCGGCATGATGTTGGTAATAGAATTGCTTCCTACTTTGCTTCCCCTGTAAACTTTTCCAAACTCTTTTTTTTATTTAATTATTTTAGAAACCAAGAATGTAGTTTTACAAGAAAATCCTGTTTCCTGAATTTTTATTTAAGGGAGGTTTTCCTGTTTCAATTTGCCCCAAAAATATACCTGTTGCTTTGGAAAGTGATCCCATTTTGCCTGGGAAGATGCATAGATCTTCCCAAGTTTTCAGTAGGCACACATTTATGCTTCCAAAGGAGGTAAACACTGAGCCAGGATTCACCTAGAAGCCATTAATAGGACAAGTTAGGCCCAGGATATTGTGCAATCTTCTGTCTCTCAGGTGCCTGCATTATAACAGCACATCATCCCCATCCATCACCTCAAGAAGCCAGATGCTTAGAGGGGATAGCAACAACCTGCAGATTTAGAGCACTTGCCCAGGAGATGGGAGACCTGGGATTAGACCCACCTGACCCTAAAGAGGTTTGAATGAGGGGTGCACATATATAGGTTTTCTTGGCTGATACTGATGGCTGATTATTAACCAGCCATATCGGCTGATAATGATCTGATAGCTGATTTACAGGAATGCAGCCCAGAAGCTTGGGGAGCAGCCTTCTGCTGGTAAGTCTGTTGGGTAGCCATGTACCAATAGAGATTTTTGGGGCCGATACCGATAGCTGATTTTTAACGAGGCATATTGACCAATACCAATTTGATTTCCAATACGCAGCTCTTCAGCTTGAAGAACTGCATCCAGCTGGTAAGTCTGGTGTGGTGGAAGGGGAGGGAAGAGGTGTGGGGGCCAAATCAAGGCCCCTGTGGTGAGGGAGAGAATGGGACTGGGGCTAGGGCAGGTGCTGACCAGCCAAGGCAGAGATGGGCAGGGGGCAGAGCTGCACTGGCCGGGGGGGACATATGTCCCACTGGATCTGTGCAGTGCAGAATGGGCTACAGCTGGGACCAGGGCAGACATGGGACAGAGGTGTGGCTCATCGCAGGCAGGGGGGTGGCCTGCAGGAAGGATGGAGGGTGACTTCCCCCGCTGCATACAGCTCATCCAGTGCTTGTCTGGCAGCTGTTGTCACTGCTCCTGCTGCTCATCTGGGAGGGCATGGGGGGCATGTGCCCCCGGATCTGCCCAGCTGAGCCCCAGCCTGCCCTGACCTGCCCTACCCCATGCAGATCTGGAAGCATACAACCCCCCCATTCCCTCCTGGATGAGCAGCGGGAGTAGGGGCAGGAGCTGCCCCTGCTTCCCATGCCCACCCCCGGACAAGCCGTGCTTCTGTCCCGTGCCTGCCGCAGCCCTGGCTGGGCAGCCCCTGCTCCAGCCCTTGCCCCAGCCCCAGCTCCACACCATCCCTCACCACAGAGGCCTTGATCTGCCCCCCCCTTCCTTTCTACCACACCAGACTTACCAGCTGCATGCAGCACTTCACATTGCTGGCTCTGCCCCTCACTGCCTACATGCTGCACTGCAGCCGTGTGCATACACAGGCATTTGTCTGAAAAATTATCGGCTGCATTGGGCCAATTTCCGATACAGAAAATTGTCTTTATATTAGTGCTGATCCAATATCAGACTGATGTATTGGTGCACCTTGCTGTTGGGGGAAGTAGTGTGGGGGAGGGAAGGGGCTTGGGGGGCCAGATTGAGGCTGTGGCAGAAAGCCACCTTGGTTTCTCCCCAAAAATCTCTGCCCTGTGACACTGTGATTTAAATCTCTGTGCTGTGACCATTCAATTAGGATGGGCCCAGCACACAGGGGACCACACCCTCAGCCTGTCT
>NW_017729006.1:47701606-47702895 GCF_001723915.1 Gavialis gangeticus | reverse complement strand
CCCCTAGGGAGGCATTCGGAGCCTGGAAGGTGGTCAGGCGCAGGGAGGTGGGCGGCTCGACACAGGAGCGCCCCCTACTGGCCTGCCTCACGTGGTGGAAACAGCGGAGGGATACGAATACCCAGCTGTGTTCCTGAGGTGGGATCTCTGCACCCGCCACAGAGGCCCCCATGGTGAGGGAGGGAGTGGGGCAGAGACAGGGGAAGGCACTGCCCAGGGATGGACCCACAGGTGGCTCATACAAGGGCACAGGGGGGGCAGCTCCCCACCTCTGCGCGTACCCTCTGAGGAGGCATGGGGAGCATGTGCCCCTACATTTGTGCATAGACTGAGGGCAGGCTGCCTGCTGTGGGCTTGGGGCCAGGGGCTGCTCCGGCCTCTTCCTGGCCGGGGGGCTGGGCCAGGGCTGTGCTCAGAGAGGACGGGGGCAGGGTAGGCTCAGCTGTGCTGGGTACGTGGCAGCAGTGCTAGAAGAGGGGCTATGGGGAATTTTAGGGTGACTTTAGCCCCCCCAAGCCTCCCTAGAGCTGCTCCTTCTGCCTTTCCCTCAGGAGCCCTGGTGCCCCAAACAGGACTGGGAAGATCCCGGTGCAGCCCCTGTCCCTAAGCCCACAGTGGGCAGCCCGCCCTTATCCTGCGCACAAATATAGGGGACCCATGCCCCCTAAACCTGTGATGGGGGTGTGTGCAGCGGCGTGGAGCTGCCCAACCCCCACATTGCTGGGATGAGCTTCCCACAGGTCCCTCCTGCTCTCGGCCCCAGGGTCACATTCACCACCCTGGCTGGGCAGTGCCTGCCCCTGTCCCACTCCTTTCCTTACCATGGAGGTCTTGATCTGTGCCCCCCACAACACCCTTTCCCTCTCTTGTGTCCCTTCCCCACCTCCCTGCCCCACATACTTACTGGCAGGATGCCATTCTCCAAGCTGCCAGGCTGCATTTCTGGCCACTTGCATGCTGCAGCTGCACGCATGTACTCAGCATTTATCAATGACATTATCAGCCAAAAAAACCTGATTGCTGATAATATTAATTTTCCTGTTATTGGTGCCAATCCAATATGCGACCAATGTATTGGTACACCTGTAGTTTGAAAGCACATCTTTCAGTTTTCAGGAAAGTATCATAACTATCAGGCTGGAGGCTAGGCAAGACTTATGGTCCCCTTGCTGATGTTGGGTCACTGGCAGAAAGGGTGGAAGAGTGCATGTAGCCAAAAGGAGAGCATGCCAGATGGAACATCCAGCGTAGGGTGTCAAGAGCCCGCAGCAAGGCGGTAGCCCTAGACT
>NW_017729006.1:47701282-47701595 GCF_001723915.1 Gavialis gangeticus | reverse complement strand
GTCCCTTCCGACCCTAAATCTATGAAACTATGAAACATGGCTGTGTAGTTCTGCAAAGAGGATACTGCCCAGTTCCCAATGCTGTTTATGCATTTTGCATGACATAGTCTTTTGGTAAAATGTATAAACAGCATTTGGACTATGGGATAGACCCCAGCACACCATCCTTCTCCCTTTGTTACAGAATCAAGCTACGTTTGAATTTATTTTCCTTCATAAAATCCTGGAATCATAAAAAGTAGGACTGGAGGGGATCTTAAGGAGATCTTCTAGTCCAACCCCCTGCTCAGACCAGGATTTTCCTTGCTCTTGA
>NW_017729006.1:47686672-47696282 GCF_001723915.1 Gavialis gangeticus | reverse complement strand
ACGTTTGAATTTATTTTCCTTCATAAAATCCTGGAATCATAAAAAGTAGGACTGGAGGGGATCTTAAGGAGATCTTCTAGTCCAACCCCCTGCTCAGACCAGGATTTTCCTTGCTCTTGAAGACAGTTACTTCCTTGTATTCAAAGAATTAGATACATAAACTCTGCCACTTAGATGCCTAATAGGCAAAATTGGATCTAGTTCATAAAATTTTAACAGGATGTTCCCATTCAACCTATTTATATTGTCCAATATTTATTTTAAACTATTTTTTACATTCAGACAGGTTGTGCTTTTGTTTAAAAGTTTTGAAGACAACATTTTGTATAATTGCTGAGAAAAAAACACTTGAAATTTAGGTTCTGGTAGTCCAGTTACTGTCCATATATAATGAATACAAGCCCAAATGTATGTGCAAGAGAAAAATGCCTTTAAAGATCTCACTATTCTTTTTCAGTATACAAATATTATACAACTAATAGCTCTTTCTTCATCTGCAGAATAATGCTAGCTATATAAATATTTCCAAAGATTCTAGTATAGCAAAAAAGTGTCTGAATGTCAATAAAGAAACAGAAGTGCAACATAAAGTGCATGATATATTTTGACAGAGCTGTCACCCACATGACCATCACCATAACACTTTTTCACTTGCTCATATCAACTACAGTGTATCTAGGGCATATTGCTGATGTGTGCAACTGCAGTATAGGAAACTCTGAGGTTTAAAGATAGTCTTTTTACATTATATAAGCTTTAGTTGTTAAAAAATCCCTATGTTATCCTGTTGTGTGCAGGAATTGTAATTATTTTAGCAATACATTAATGTTCTGTTTTTCTCTATTTTTAAAGAAGAATATGATGATTTGAAATATAAAACTACAATTGACTCAGTAAATTGGAGTGTATTTATGCAATCATATGTTAATGTAGCCTTGTAGATGTATTTTTAGAAATATATTTGAAGTTTATTTACTCCAACCAGTTATCGTTTTCAAGAACTACAGTTTTTGTCTGCTTGATTAAGCCTTAAATATTGCATCAGGACATAATAAAACTAGTTTTATGTTCTTGTGTTACATAACAAGATTCTTTCGGAAGTAGTTAAGTCCTTCAGCTGCCTAAAATACTTTAATTGACCAATAAAAATGCCCTGGAGTATCTTAATTATATTAGACTACAGTTCTAAATGTTTAGGCAAAAAATAGTGTAACAAATTATTTGCTTTTTGTTTCTTTAGCATGTCCTCTTCCTGTGAATTATTTTTGGAGGAGAAGGATAAAAAAACCCAGAAAAATCCTTTAAAATCAATTTTCAAATATTTAAGGTTCCTGTTTGTTTTGCAGTTGACTTGTATTTTAGTTTCTCATTTAATTTCCTTCTTTCTTCTCTCCCTGGCTGGGCTTTCTTTCATGCCAGCTGTTTCTCCATCTGTTTCTTACTTTCTCCTTTCTGTCGTCTTCATTTCCTGCATAATATATAGTTGAAGTGATATTTCCATGTTAATTTTAGTTCCTTTAGAAGTACTGGCAATAGTGAATGGCCAGCTTTGGGAGTATACACCTCCTGCACTACATACCCTGCTTGGAAGCAGTGATTTTTCAGGTAGCTGTATTAAAGTTCATTTTCAGTAAACCATCAATCCAGCTTCTTCAGAAATACTACATTTAAAAGAGACTATTTTCTTTGCAATTATTGCTATGGAGTAAGGTAAATGAAAATTTATCTGTGTGAATTGGCAAAAAATGGGATCTGTGCACTTGACCAAAAAAGGCTGTAAGTGGGACTATTTTGATGAACAATTTTAGTTTTTGACTAAATGAAATTCTTTACGAAAAGTGTATCTGGTTAGGGGAAAGTTTTGACTCTGTCAATAAGCAAACACCAGGAAATGAAGAATTTTGGCCACAAATAGAAAAATAAATACATTTGGAAATGGCGCCATAGTATGTTGCAGAAATTTTAGTTTAGCCCACTCTACCATTCTTCTCTCCCCGCTGTCATTTGGTTAGACCACATTTTCCATGATGTGCCATGGGACCTCAACAAGAATAATGACTGAGGAACAATGCAGTGCGTCTAGCCAGCCTGACCCATAAAGGGAGGTTGGGTGTGAGGTGTCCAAAGTATAAGTCCCATGAGACACATCTCCATTATTTCTTAATGTAAAATTTGGGGTTTTCAATGTTCTTCTGAAAAGCTGATACTGTCCATGTGAAAAAAAAACTGGTTATCTCTATCTGTAACCTTTGGCAATAGTTTACTGACAAAAAATCTGTATTATTCATTAGAAGTGGCAAATGTTGAGTCTAAGTGTGAGAGTGACAGTAGTGCAACCACTTCCCACATTACCAGGACATCTGGGTGTTTCTGTCAAAATGTTCAGCAGAAACATACTTAGCAATATAAACTGTCATCATTAAGCTTCATAATCAACACCTATTGGAATAACTGTGGACAGTTCATGCTCTTAACTATTCTAATCTAATACCAATGTGTTTATTATTTACCTCATGAACTGCATTTTAATTCAATAATACATTGAACAAAATTTAATAATGCATTTTGTTCTGCTACATAGTGGTTTTAGGGTGCATTGATTTAATCTTTTTGAATGTTGAGTACTGAAGTAAGAAATGTCAATAGTGCCATAGAGTTAATGGATATGGGATGGAGACCAAGAATCCTGCACAAAAAATGCAGATCATCATCAGCTTTTTCATTATGTAATCTAAACTGCATAATATATAGATATTCATAATATAAGTAATATGTATAGGAAGTGTAGGAGAAAATACTAATATTTCTCTATAATTATTTTTAAATATACTAATGGCATCTGGAGCAAATGTGTCAGAGATACCTTTCCTCCAAGTTCTATGACTCTGGGTGAATATACCCATGTGCATGTGTATCATAAGGTTGCCTGACAACCGGCTCCCAAAACAAGTCCTATACTCCTAACTCACCGATGGTTACCACTCTGGAAGTAGGCAAAAGAAGAGATTCAAGGACACCGTAAAGGCCCATCTGAAGAAATGCACTATTAACATCAATGCCTGGGAGACTGAAGCACTGAATTGTACCCAGTGGCACCATGATGTACAATAAGGCCTTAATCATTTTGAGCAAAGTTGCTTTACTATGGAGGTGGATAGACAAGGGAGGCACAGGGAAAGAGCTGTCACTCAACATCACCAGGATCTAGTCTTTCCTTCCAGAATGATTTGCCATGTCTTCAGTCAGACACGTGGATCTCAATTCAGCCTCCTCAGTCATTTACAAACTCATGGATGACTTTCTTATTTACTGGAAGATTGTCTTCTTTGTACTGAGGAACGACAGCCGATGCCACTGTGTCTCTGTTTGCTATTTTGAACTAAACCATCTCTGGTGGCATGCAGCCACCAAAGTGAACAGTGCTTCCCAGGCCAATTTTTATCATTTAATTTATATTTTTGAAATAAACTAAACTTGGAACGTTTTGCTCATAATTTAACTTTTTGTAGCAGAAAGAGGACAAAGAAGTGGCAGTGCCATCAAGGAAGGGCCAATGATGATGTGGCACACTGAAGCTAATAGAAAAGTGGAAGGAAAACAAACAAACCAACCTGTATTTCTAGGCTTGTTCCTACACATTCTCAGTATGTCCAGTATCTTTCTTCAATTTCTTTTCAGAAAATTTCTTTGCCTGTTTGAGCCTTTTCAACTTTTAATTTCTACTACAAAAGGTAAATGAGAGCTGCTTAACACATGATTTCACTATCCTAAAAGAAGTTACTGGCACTAGGAAATGGCATCTATGAATAACTATTCTTAGTTATTCATAGATGCTGCTGTCGTTACACACTGCCTACAAAGGGAGAGTTGCTTTTCAGAGTCCACCAAGGCCTGATTCTTGCTTCCCCAGCAGCTCTTCAAAAGATCAGAGCAGGTTTTTTTCCCCCTCAAGCTTTTAGTTTAAATGGAAACAATATCTTGAAAGCAGTTCCAGGGCTATTAAGCTGCTGGTGAAGGAATAGCAGCTGAGTTATAAAGAAAGCTTGGTCAATGGAAGAGAGGCAATGGAAGGGAATATTAGCAAACAGTAGGGAGTTGACCATCCAAACCAAAGTGGATGGAGATGAGAAGCAAAATGCTGTGCAGTTTCCTGTAGACACCGTTTTATGAGTGTAGCTTTAGTTGCAATGCTTTCGTAAGAAACTGTATATCTTACTGCAGATTTGGGTGTGTATCTACCTATTGATTATGGTTTAAATTGCAAGTAGATACTTGGAAAACAAAAATTAAGTGTGGAACATAAATTCTATTTTTATCGTACATTTCTCGTATTTTCATAATGAACTATTTGTCATTATCAGAAGGTATTAAAGCTTAAACAACACTTTTTAATAACATTTTAGATAAAATAACATTTTAAATGACCATCTTATAATGGCATGACGGTAGGCAAAGGTTATTACTGATCTGCTAATAAGGGCAATGTGATCTCATGTCCAGTCACAGAATATTATATTATTGGCACTGACTTTCTTCTGCTCCATGTTGTTGTTGAGGACTAGTACTAGACAAGAGAACCAAAAGGCAGATCTTAAGCTATAAACAGACATTTCCAAATGAAGTGAATCAGTTTTGCTAGTGTGTATATGCCAGGGTGTCCCTGAACAACTGATCTGCTTCACTGCATGAAACAAACAGCTTCTGTTGTCCCAAAGGGTCAGGCAGCTGCTACTCCTGTGACTTCAGGGCCCTGATCCTGTGGGACAAATATCAGAGAGCACATCTTCATATGGGGATACTCCAGGTTTCCCTGCTTGTGGAGGTGTACCCAGAGATGCCCTGAGTCAAAATTGCTGGATGTATGGCAGAAGACCAGCTTGGCTTAGCAGGGAACTCTTAAGTAAACTAAATCACAGAAAGGAAGTTTATAAGAAGTGGAAACTTGAACAAATAACTAGGGAAGAATATAAGAGCATTGCTCAGGCATGCAGGGATGAAGTCAGGAAGGCCAAAGCACAATTGGAATTGCAGCTAGCAATGAATATGAAGGGTAACAAGAAGGGTTTCTACAAGTATGTCGGTAGCAAGAGGAGGATCAGAGAAAGTGTGGGTCCTTTACAGAATGGGAGAGGCAATCTTGAGACAGAGCATGCAGAAAAGGCTGAAATGCTCAACGCTTTTTTTGCCTCAGTCTTCATAGGCAAGGTCAGCTCCCAGACTACCGCACCAGACTGCACTGTTTGGGGAGGAGGCAAGCAGTCCTCAGCGGTGACAGAACAGGTTTGGGACTACTTAGAAAAGCTGGACATGTACAAGTCCATGGGGCTGGATGGGATGCACCCAAGGGTGCTGAGGGAGTTGGCTGATGTGATTGCAGAGCCATTGGCCATCATTTTTGAAAGCTCATGGCAATCAGGAGAGGTCCCAAAATGATAGGAAAAGAGCAAACATAACATTCATAATTAAGAAAGGGAAAAAGGAGGATCCAGGGAACTACAAACCAGTCAACCTCACCTCAGTCCATGGAAAAATCATGGAGCAGATCCTCAAGGAATCCATTTCTAAGCAGTTAGTTGAAGGAGAGGAAGGTGATTAGGAACAGTCAGCATGGATTCACCAGGGGCAAGTCATTCCTGACCAACCTGATTGACTTCTATGATGAGATGCCTGGATCTGTGGATACAGGAAGATAGGTGGATGTGATATACCTTGATTTTAGCAAGGCTTTTGATATGGTCTCCCACAACATTCTTGCAGGCAAGCTAAGGAAGTATGGGCTGGGTGAATGGACTGTAAGGTGGATAGAAAACTGGCTGGAGCATCAGGCTCAGAGAGTAGTGATCAATGGCTCCATGTCTAGTTGGCAGTCAGTATCAAATGGAGTGCCCCAGGGGTCGTTCCTGGGGCCAGTTTTGTTCAGTGTCTTCATTAACGACTGTGAAAATGGTATAGAGTGCACCCTCAGCCTTTTGCAGATGACACCAAGCTGGGGGAAGTAGTAAATATGCTGAAGGGTAGGGATAGGATTCAGAGTGATCTAGACAAATTGGAGGATTGGGCATCCTCACACAGCACTGTGAAGCCTGTGGCTTACACTAATGCAGGAGAGTCCTTATTGATTTTTACACCCTTATGCTGTTTTTCAGTTAAGTGATTATATAAAGAAAATTAAACAAGCTTAGAAAAGAGGAGTGAATGCCTTCTCAGCTAAGACTTGAGATGTCAATGTGTGAAACAGTTTTATATATGAATGAGTAATCTCTGAGTAGTAGATTCTCCAAGGAAGTTATAATGCAGACAAAAGTAAAAAATAATTTTTCAAATACAGAGTGAGAAGAAAACAAAGGCAACTGTGGCATTTTAGATTTGGCCACTGCATGTCATAAGACCAGTAAATGTATGGAAGGGAAGTCAATTTTTATGTATGTCAGTTTTCTCAAAGAAGCAGTGCATTTTTATACAGAAGTACACACTCTTCCTATTGCTTTACATGCTACATTCAATAGCTGACCCTCAACAAATCTGTGACAGCTACATAGTTCCTAATGTCTTGTAGTGTATAGAGCAGGCTTGTCCAACATGTGGCCTGCCAAGGCATTTTCTGTGGCCCGTGGTGCTGCGACGGGAAATGAAAGTAAACACGGTTTACTTTCGTTCCTGCCCCTTGTCCCTCCCCCAGCCCCTCGGCAGCTTCCTAATGGCTGCTGAAAGGCTCGGGAAGGGACAAGGTTCCCACACGCACCGCATCAGCTTGACGTTGCCGACGCGGTGTGTGTGGGAAGAGGAGTGCAGGCTCGGCCAGCCTCCTCCCATCCCTAGCACCACATGGGGAAGCCACCACTTCCCAGCCTGAGCAACTCGCCGCTCCCTGCCCGCAGATGAGAGGCAGCCTGGCTTGGCCACCTGGCCCCGGGTTGCTGGTGGAGGTGGAGGCGGAGCGGCGCGGGCAGGTGCCTTCTGCCGCTGGGCTGTCGACATTGGCTGCGCCATGTGGGGAGGCCCTGGGCTCGGGCAGAGACTGCGCTCGCTGCGCCCTGAGGTGCCACCCAGATCTGGCTCCGGCTCCCTCCAGCCCAGCACGGTGCGGCAATGCGGACCCACAGAGGCGGCACGGCGGCTGGGGTCGCCCTCATCATCTGCCTCTGCTGCCTCCTGCCTGGCCAGGGCACCGCAGGTAGGGCAGGGCCAGGGGTGGGGCGGGAAGACGGCACCTCCCGTGGGGCCATGCCGGTGACTCTGGGCTCCCGGCACCTGCCTTTCACAGGGGAGGGAGGCTCAGCTTTGCCCCCCATCTCCTGGGGCCAAGGCTTTAACCTCCAAGCCTGGTCTTCCCTCCTGGGAGCCGGCTGTGCCCATGTCCCAGAAGCCGGGAGCTGGAGCATTACAAAGAAAGGCAAAAACCTCACAGTCTGCTCTAATCTGACCATGGGGTAAAATTCCTTCCTGACCCCAAGTTTGGTGATCAGTGGGACCCCGAGCAGAGGGTCAAGACCAGGGCTCGGTAGCGTTTTTTGGGCAGTGCCAACAACACCTGCAGCTTTGACTTGTAAAATGTTGGCGTGCCAGTGGCAGACAGCGGGGGAGCCACAAGGGGCTCTATCCTTGTTGTGGCAGCACAGCCCTGGCCCTTCCCCTGTAGTCTGCCCTGAGGCACATGTGCCAAGCAAAATGCCTTTGTGTGCTATGCTCTGGCACCCATGGAAGGGGTTGCCTACCTCTGGACATAACCCTCTAGCCAAAAAGCTCTGGATTTGGTCCTAGAAGAAGCATTGCCACACCCCAGTCAAGGTCCCTAGCTTTGGCTGTAGCCAACACCCAGTACCTCTGAGGAAGACTTAAAAACACCCTGGCACATATAGCAGAAAGGGGAAGGGTGGTGGTGGGGGCAACCAGCAAAGCCCAGAAGCATGAGAAGTACCCATAGTAGAACATAGGCATAGCTATGCCTAGATCGGGGGTAGGCAAAATATGGCCCACGAGCTGTATCCAGCCCACCAACTGATCCTATCTGGCTCACCACCAGGAGCCTGAGAAGCAAAGGTTGTGCCCTGTGTTGCTCCACTCTGCCTCAAATAATTGCCCACCCCGGTCTAGATCAGTGGTTGTCAACCTTTCTTGTACCAGGACCCATTTGGAAACATAGATGGTCGGTCCCGACCCAGTGTCCCTCACTGCTCCTACTTCCAGACCCCAGTGCCCCAGTGTGTGGGGCGTGGGGGGGCCCCAAGTAGCCCCTTGCAGGCTGGAACTCTGCTAGCCCACAAGAGAAAAGCCACAGTTATATGTTTTTCTCCTTTAAAGCAGAACTCATTTTTAAAGTTTGCTCGTGACCCTTTCATATATTCTTGAGACCTGCTTTTGGATCACAACCCATGTTTTGAGAAATACTGGCCTAGATCATGCCCAACCAGTGCTGTCCAACATCTTTTTGAACACCTCTGATGATGGAGAGCCCACAATTTCCCTAGGCAGTCTGTTCCACTCCCTTGCCGTTCTAACCTCTGTGAACAGAGGGCTGGTACTGGAAATACAGCGAGGTTTTCAGGCTCTGTTCTGTGCCTTGTCAGTTAACACATGGACAAAAAGAAAAGGGGAAGAGGTTTTCTCTTTAATTTCTACCTCCTCCCATTGGCAAGAAGCTGTTGGAAATTTCTTCCCAAGGTCTTGTTTGACTGGTGGCAGGATGCCTGCTGCCTCATGGGGTCCAGGTCAGGTACTCCCATGGAACCAGTGGGCACCCAGTCTCTTTTCAAATCTGGCATTGGCAGTTTGCCTGAAGTTACGTGGTGAGTCTGTGGTAGAGCTGGAAATATAGTCAGCTTGCCTGACTCCCAGTTTTGGTGCTGAATCCATAGGCCACAGTTGCAGCAAGAGTAATGATTTATGTTCCTTTCTGATTGCTAAACTAACTTGCCACTCCCTGCTTTCCTGGGTGTGTTTGCACAGCAAGCTTCAGCCAGCACTGAGGAGTGATTAACTATCTATCTATTGCCTGTAAAGCATGGTGTCCAGAAAAGAGAACAAACACAACAGTAGTTCATCTTCCTTCTGCTTCATCCTCTTCAGTGCAGTAGTTGTTGTACTATGAGATAAGTTATCAGATCTTTGGATAAAGTACAAACAAGAGAGGCTTTTGCCAGATCAGCTGTTGTTTCCATTTCCCCCTTTCCTCTCTATTTCTCTGAGCTATAACAGAGTAGGGCTGGTTGTGTTGTGGTTGCCACCAACCTGACCTTAAACCAGGTGACCTGTTTTCAGCCTGGTGACTCAGCTAAGCTAGTCTCCAAGACTATTTTGGGAGGTTATTTTAATCAATGCCTGGTCTGCTACTTTGCAGCTGGGTATGCCGATGAAAGTTCACCCCACTAGTCCAGCCTTGAGCACAGCAAGCCAAGCACAAGGCAGAGTGGTAAAGACCATAAGGGGTATACCAGCTTCGGAGCAATGATACCCTTTTCTTGGAGGCCCTCTGCCTCTTTAACCAGCAGATAGTGTATTGCTGATAAAAGGGATAAGATAGGGTAACACTGGATATGATGGCGGTGAATGAAGAGGCATGTAAGCATCTTTCACTGGGCCAGATAAATCTAAATTCTACCCCTGCTGGTCA
>NW_017729006.1:47680426-47686600 GCF_001723915.1 Gavialis gangeticus | reverse complement strand
TTTTATATTGTTTTTATTTTGGATTTTAAACCACATTTCCAGACCCATTTCATTGTCACTTCTTGCAGCTTCATTGGTGTCAAAGGTCACATGACATCACTTCCTGATGTGATACTACTTCCTGTGAGGTCTTTGAATATGGCTTGCTGGCCCACTGGGTGATAAAAAGTTCGTGATCCAGCCCCACATTCAAAAAGGTTGGAGACCCCGGTATAGAGTAAGGTGCATCTGTCCCCCATGGCAGAAGGGCCTTCTTGGCTACCCAGTAGTGTACAGCAGGGATGGCCAATCCATGGCATGCATGCCAGAAGTGCCACAGGAGTCTTCTGTGTATGGCATGGTGGCAGATCAAGGAGGGAACAGGGAACAGAGTGGCAGATAGGGCAGAGAACAGAAAGCAGAGCCACAGAGTAGGCAAGGGAAGAGGATTGGAGTGACACTGGGGGACAGTGGGCATGTCTACACATGCAAATGCTTCAGGGTGGGTTTACTCTAGAGTAATTTACTGTAGAGTAAACTCACCCCAGGCAAGCGTCTACATGTGCAGAGATGTGAGAGTGGATTTGCTACTTGTGGCAGTAGTCTGGTCCTGCCCCTGCCAGCCTTGCACCAGCCCAGCCCCCTGCAGCTGCCAGGGGGAGCTCTAGGCTCCACCTGGGGGCTAGCCCAGGGGCTGGCAGAGAGCACAAGGCTAGGAGGCAGCTGTCTCCTGGCAGAGGCTAGGACTTTGCTCCCTGCCTCTGGGAGCTGCTTGCTGCCAGGGTGGGCTCCACCCCCAAAGCCTGGGGTGGGACAATGTTCCCCTGCCCCCATTCCATGATCACAGGGCTGGGGATGGGAGATTCTTATCTCCCAGCCCCACAGTCATGGGACCCAGGCTGAGAGATTCTTATTTCTCAGCCCTAGCTCTGCAGTTGTGGGGCTGGGAGGTTCTTATCTTCCAGCCGTAGATCTGTAGTTGCAGGGCCAGTGCTGGGAGATTATCTCCCAACCCTAGCTCCACAGTTGCGGCCTTGGGCTGGGAGATTCTTATCTCAGCCCTGTGACTGTGGAGCTAGGGCTGGGACATAAGAATCTCCCAGCCCCTTCTCCCTGATCGGGAAGCAGGGGTTGGATGCTCCTTTCTGCTGGAGCAGGAGGATGTTGTCCCTGCCTGGGCTCCAGTGGCGGAGCCTGCCCTGGTAGCAGGCAGCTCCCAGGGGCAGGGAGCAATCTTCCACCTCCTGTTCCCTGGCTGCCTGGAAACATGTTTGCTCCTGGTCAGCTGTCTACACGTGCCATACTGCACAGTAAGTAATTGGGAGCAAATCTGCTACTTGTACTTACAGCTAGAACATTTACACGCAATTAGAGCTCATAACCACACAGCAAGCATCTGCACATCTATGCAGTAATTAGCTCTAATCTCAAGTAAAATATCTCATGTAGATGCACCCACTGAGGAGCTTATCTTGTGGCATGCTTGCCAAAAGGGTTGGTCCCTATTGGTGTAGAGCATCTAGCTACTACCAGACCATGGATGCTGATTAATTCTGTCATAGCCAGCCCTGTACCCACACTTGCCCATTTCCAGGCCCAGCAGTTGCATAGGTGCCCCTCAGCTCCACATCAGTTCTGCCCCACTAGCTCCAAATGTTTCCTGTCCCAAGTTACACTTCTGTTCCTTCTGTACCCTCCAAGGATTCCTCATCTCCTTCCCTATGCCTGGGGCAGCAGTTGCAACAGTCCTCTCCTCCCTCTTCCTAGCACTGTGTGGAGGGGCAGCTTTCATGGTATTTTCCAGGTCAGATGTTGCAGGGATGGAGAGGGTGGGGAGGGGTGAGTGTTAAGAGAAGCCAACCCGTTTTTCATAGGAGAAAGGGGAGAAGGCAGCCTGAGATGCTGGGCAGTCTGTACGCAGCCCCTTTTGTGTCAGCTGCTCCCTCTGATCCACTCCTTATTGGAATGATTTTTTCAGTTACTGCAGCACAGGGAAGGGGAAGGGGGTAAGAGAGCTCTGCTGTTTCACAGGAGGTGGGGAAGTAAAGACAGCTGGAGTGGGTGTGCCCAGGCACAGCTGGAATTTGCAAGATGGCTGGACTTTTCCAGCCTATGGTGAGATTGGCTGCAGGGGGGGCCAAATTCAGAATGAAACCATGATGTTCTACAATATTACTAGTAAACATGCCACCTCACTTGCGAAACAATTTGCTTATGGAGTTACTGGCTTCACTCCTGCCTTTTCCTGTAGATTTTCTGGTGAAGGCCTTATGTACTAGTGTGAATTTAGACTTAGGGTTTGCTTACATCAAAGTCACAGACATGTAATTTATTATCTTGATGTAAAGGTACTTAGTGCTCATCAATATATTTTGATGATCATCAGAACAACAGTAAAACTCTGATTATTTGTATCTGATTATGTCTTGAGGTGCCTGATTGGAGCCAAAATGTCTTTACTCCATTTTTATTAAGTTTTACTCATCAGATAATCACAACTGGATTTTTTTCTGAGAGGGGAAAGAAAATATATTACCCTTGAATTTTTGGGTTTTCCAAATCCCTGTCAGGTGATCTGTGTAAGTCAACATGTGCTCCATCAGAGCTCCCATGGGGAGGGACACATACTACTAACAAATCATTGTTAATACCTCTTTTCAGGACCTTGGTCACTAATTTACTATACATTTGGAAGCCTTATTTAATTGCACTAATTATAGTTTCCTCTGGGACTTGAAGAATTATTGCTTACTGTCCCCATTCTCTACCTAGTCATTTATATTGAAGCGTAAGCTTATTTACTCCTATTAAAAGCTTTGGAAATGCGTGGTGGAAGACCTTAAATAAACATAGAAGACATTATTTTAAATCATTTGCTACATGTTTTTACTATTATCCGTTCTTGTATATAGGCATAATTGCAGAAAACCTTTTTAATTCTTTCTATTGAGATTTTATTTAAGATTGAACATATTTTAGACATGCTAGATATCTTTTGTTAGCCCTTAAATTACCATAAACACTGGGTGTGGCTAGATAAGATGCTTAGTGTTCAATAGCTCATTACTGTGCAGTAGCGTCGCCAGGCATGAACCACGATGTGATGCTACTGCACAGTAGTAACAAGGTACTCTGCAGTAGTAATGAGCTACTGCACAGTAAGGGATACCAGGGAACCATGCTGGGATACTACTGCACAGTAATGCCAGTTACTGTGCAGTCGTTTAGTACTCGGTTATGCAAGTACTAAATGACTGCACAGCAACAACTATGGAGTGGGTGTCTCATGTGAGCCCACTGAGTCGTATACGTTTTTAAATAAAAATCTGTAGGTGAAAACATCAGTATGGGTAACACTCAATCTTCTGGTACTTGTGATTCATTAAAGTATAATAGTACATGTCAGATATTTGATTTTACTTTTTACTTAAATGTACTTCCAAGTGGATGTAGGGATTAGATAAACTGCCATCATAAAAATGTTAATCTGTTTCATCTGGTGGCTGTCATATTGGATAGCCATGAGATTTATCAATCATGTGGTCACTGAACCAATGATAAGCAATACTATTTTAGATTTGATATTAGTAAGTAGTGAGAATTTTATAGAAAAAACTGGTTGGGGAAACTGTTCACGGGTGGAATTAATGTGTCATGATTTATTTTGGTCTAAATTGGAGGATTGACAGGAATTGCTCTGCAATGAAGGATTTGGAAATTGGAGGGGAAAACTTTGATAGACTAGGGACATTAGGTAGGGAACCTACTGTATTTGAGAGCTCAAGATTTTAAATGTAGTAGAGCTATGAAAGCAGTAAGTCAAAAGTGCAGTCTTTGGAGCTTGCATCCCAGAGGAATAAACTGATAGGAAAGGGTTGCAGACCTACTTTCAGAGGTTAGAATGTGCAGAAAATAGTGAGAAGGGCCAAAGGTGTAGCTGACTCGGAACTTGTAACAAAAATCAGAAGAAGCTGCAAAAGGTTCTTCAGTCAGATAAATACAAGGAGAATTGGGATGGATGAAGTGCAGCATCAATGCATTGACGCTGGGGTGGAGATCAAAGATAATTGTAGTAATGTCTAACGGTTAAACGGTGGGCTTCTAGTTGCAATAGAGCTTTCACAGTATTTCAAGCAGCTGCAGAGGGAATCCTGTTTAGAGCATCATCATCCATAACTTATCACGTTCCATTGAATCAAATACTTCAGTGAAGTAAAAGAAGCAGAGGTGTAATACTTGCCCAGATTCTTGGGTCTTGCTGAGCATGATCCTCAAATTGATCTTTTACACTCCTTCTAGGTCTGTACCCCACTTGTTTTATTCTGTTTTTCTTTGAAACCTCTCCAAAATGATTGTCAATGAGACCTTACTCACAAGTGATAATAAATACATTTTCTTGTAATTGTACGTTCCTTTTGCTTGTCTTTTTTTTGGTATTGTAATGCATGTTGCTGTTTTCCACTGAAAAAATACATGGCCAGTTTAACTGTTGTCAAATAATGGTAAACTATTTTAAGTATTAATTTATTAGAACAGTGAAGAGAGTGACTTTAATCTTAACTAGGTTAGAAATTTGTGCTGATTACAAAAAAACAAATTAGTTAATTGTAAATGATATTCAAGACTGAACAGTTCTTTTCTTTGGCTTTTATCCTCAAACCCTAAAAAGTCAGCCCCAACGATCACAAAAAAAGGAAAAAATTAAACAGAAATAAAACACACCCAGCCACTATAAAAGGCAAAAGTCACTTTTTAAAATGCAGTTATGTTAAGTAGGCAGCAAGCCAACTCTTCAAGTATTTTGCTGTTTGTATTTGGTGATGCCTGGAATCACAGAAGTGGCCAGTAGGAGAAGCTTTTGTATTCCGGTTTTGGTCCTTTCCTCACTAAACACCTACATGAGGCAGTTACTGTGCAGCTGACTAATTAATTCCGCAGTAAATGTCTAAACGTCTGTACATGTGGCCCTGTTAGGCCACAGTAAATTAATAAACTCCACCGTAGGATAATTCTTGTAAATATGGTAGAATTCTTAAGTCCGCAGCAATGTGTAGATGCTGACCTGGCTGGCTGGGGCACAGGGGTGCTTCAATGCAGGGGCTGCCTGCCGGCTAGTCTCACACTGGATCACCCTTGTGCCCCAGCCAGCCCTTCTGCACCACATTGAGCTGGGTCAGAGCAGCCCTGGGCTGGAAGGCTGAACCTCTGGGCCCCTGGCCCACTGGGGCTGTTCCAACCTGGCTGTGTTGCAGTGCCCGGGAGCAACATACCCCGGTGCAATATGCACCAGAATTTATTGCTGTACATTAATTGCATGTGTAGACACGTCCCCCGAGTAGCTCTTGCACCCGACCTGGCTCAATGGATGAAGGGAAAGAAAGCTAAAAGAGTTCAGAAGAGAGGAGTGACAAAGGAAGTGCCTGCTCCTCAGTTGAGAGAGAGAGAAAGTGAGCGTGAGCATGTGTGCACAGCCCTCCAGCCCTTGATAATGGATGACACTATGCACTATAATATAATAAGAAAGGTAGCCTGCCATCTACACAAGAACATTTTTGGCTTGAACATTTGGCAGTTTCTTACTGTGGTCAAATAATAGGCAGTCAAGTCAATTGGCATTATTTGCCAGGTCAGTTGACCAGCTTGCCAACCCTAGTCTGTACAGAACAAATGAATCATGTCAGTTGTTGCTTTTCTATCCAGCTTGATACTGGTGCATCATCCAGACCTACAGATTTTCTATTCTTGACACTTTTTGTTGTGCCTCATGGGCTATAAGTAGCTGAGCTGTAGAAAATGTGGATTAATGCTCTGATTGTAAAGTGAGCAAGATGTTGGTTAAAAGGGAGACTACAATGAGACTACTGAAAGTGGATTTGCCTGATTGTAGAAATCTTACAACTGTTGTTCTTCAGGGATTCATCTTGGCACCTATCTTGTGTTACATTTCCTGTAGCAACCTTGGTGCAAAAACTAGATGTATGCTTATGAATGTTATGGATGATAGAAAGCTGGGAGTTCTGGGCTCTGCATTTTAAGAAGTGAGGCTTCAGAGGTGAACAACAAAGATAATAAAAGGTTTGGAGGATTCAACACTTGCAATGAAAGGTTGAGAGAAATTAGAGATGCTTAGTTTGGAGAAAGTAAGATTAAGCAATGGGGGGTGGGATGACAACTGTTTTGAAGTACTGGAGAGTC
>NW_017729006.1:47676963-47680065 GCF_001723915.1 Gavialis gangeticus | reverse complement strand
GGGGGTGGGATGACAACTGTTTTGAAGTACTGGAGAGTCTGCTGAAGAACAGAATAGGTGTTCTCCCTTGCTGTAGAAGGTAGGACACAAGGAAATATGTTTAAACCACAGCAAAGTAAATTTTGATTAAATCTAAGAAAAAAACTTTCTAATGGCAAATAAAGTAGACAGTGGAAAAAACTGCCTGGGGAAGTGGTGCAGTTTCTTTCTGTGGAAGTCTTGAAGAAGAAGCTGATTAAGCACCTGTCTGGAACAACATCAAAATAGCATGTCCTGCATTCATGGAGGGGACTGAATTAGACTCCTAAAGTCCCTTCTGACTCTGACAGTCTATGGTCCTTAGGAAGTATAGCAATAGAAATGGGATGTAGCTTAATAAGATAAAGTGTTGAGTCACATACTTAGGAACTAATACCAAGGATTTCAGTAAGGGGGGGAATGTCAGACACAGAGCAATGAAATGAGAAATGGCTTTTGGTGTACTGGTCCATTTTAGAAAAACAGTGAGTTTCCAGTGTGATGCAGCTGTGAAAATGGGTAATTCCATTCTAAGATATATTAGGCAGGTTATTTTCAGTAGGGACAGGGAAATATTAGCACAACTGTACAAGACATTGGTAAGACCCCTTTTTATTTAGGTGAATGTTTAGCAAGCAGTGTTAATTTGAGGGATTATTTTTGGAGTTTCTGTTATATAGCATATATGTTATTAAATATTTTATCTGCTTTTATAAGTTATTTTGCTTTTACTATAAGCTGTCCTGAGTCTTTTTGGCAAGGATGACGCGTGAATCAAATAAATTAATAGAATACCGTGAACAGTTTTATTCACTTGTGCTAGAAAAATAATTTATGTTGGGACAGGTACAAAAAAGGGCTGATAGGATGGTTAGGGGAATGGAAAACCTGTTGTTTGAAAGGAGATTTTAAAAAATTGGTTTACCTATTAAGCTCAGCAGAATGGAGGCTAAAGTCAAGTGGCTATGAACTGGCCACAACCAAATACATTTGAACACACTTTCCCAGTGTTTTCCTCCCATCCTGACTGGGTGGTGGGGGACCTTATATTTGAGTAAATACTGTGTGTGTGCGCACACCCACACATACTTGTATTGTTGGCTTATCCCCAGGAAAAATATTATGTCTCTGCCCTAATCTTCCTTTCCCCTTAGTTGTGGTACACTGTAAGTTTTTTTTACACTGCTTTGTAGGTGTTATGTATGAGCAGCAAAGGATCTTGTGGACAGATCATTCGGGGAAAATATTTGCCTAACTTGTTGGTCAGAGAAGCCCTTTCCAGTCCTAAGTTCCTATAAGCTAGCATCACCTTTTTTGTAATAAGGTTATCACTAGCTTTGGGCTTGTAAATGATTATTATAATGGTTTCAGTGTTAATATACAGTTCACAGCTTCTGAATGTTGAAAAATATTTCTGTCCTTTGCAATTTTATGTTATTTAGTGCAGTCATCTAAGTACAGTTTGCTTTTGACAGATATTAAATGTGGTAAAGAAAATTCTGATACATAGAGCTGTAAAATGAAGTCTTGTTGATTTGTAATACCATAAATCTCTGGAAAGCCGTAACAGAAACCAAAACCCAAGCACAAAAGTTTCTTTTAAAGGAATTTGCTCCTTAAGTGATTGACCCAAGCATATCGTAAACGTGGATATGCTTGCATCATGGTACTTGAGCTCAGAGATTTTTCGCCTTAGAAGTACCCATACAGTATGCCCCTCCTCCTGCATAGCTTACCTTTCTTCATGCTCAGTGCCAAGGAGATAAAGGACAGTGTGTGGTCCCCATTCTTTAGTTCCTATTAATTGCAGTTGACTGTAAAGGAAGCACTCTGTCATTTGAGGCCTAAACTCTGGTTGAAACCTTTTTGAAATATTTGAACTCCTAATTTGCCTTTACCTTTATTTTTTGTCAACATCCTCCTTCCCTTTGGTAAAAAAAAGAGAGAGAGAGAGAGGAAACACCATGATTCAAAATTTGCTTGTCTTGCAACACTGCCAAACCACTTTTGATGGACATTTTAAGTCCCCATATTCCTTTGGAGAGTCCTGTGTTCTTAGGAAGTATATGCAGGTCCTTTTATATTGGGGGCTAGAAAGGAGCCTGGGACCAGGATGTTGCTTTATCTCAAGGCTAAATCCCATCTTGGGGTTCAAGATGTGGCTCTATTCCATGTGCGCTTAGCGCTGATTTGTTGTAACACTGTCCTTCAATGGGCCAAGACAATAAGACTGGTTCCTGATGGAGGTTCCAAATCTGTAACTGCAAGAGGAGGCTTGCTTCACTTTCAACCCACTCAGCGAGTTCAAGGATTTCAAGGCCTCATAATGATAAAATTGAAGCTTCTAGAGATTCCAGTCAGGGGTCTTCCTCTGAGTTTCACTCTGTTGTTGAGATCCCTGATCCTAGCTTCCTCAGGTGGGGTGAGTCACAGTCTGGGACACCCTCTGTTCTACACCTCAGCACTGGTATCTTATCAGGGTTTGAAATGGATGTTTTCCCATAGATTAATGCATTCTTCTCTGCCTTATCAGAAGAGGTTCTCGCCCCTCCATCAACTCACCACATAGATAACTTATGGGGTTTTCAGCTCCTTCATATGTCACTAGAGGAAGTCAGTAAGACTGCTCATAGGTGAACTGACACACAGATATCCCTAGTCACGGTAAAGTCCTTCATACTTCAGTAGCAAAGATGTGTTCTATGATGGTTATTTTCTTATCCCAAAGAAGAATTTGGAATGATCCCATCTTGGACCTAAGAAAGTTCAACACTTGCTTTTTTCAAATCAATTTCTAGATGGACCCATTAACCACCATTACCTCATTTCTGCAGGAGGGGGATTAGTTCACAGCTCTTGTCCCTTGAGATGCATATTTTCATACAATAATCAGACCTTTTCACAAGAAATACCTGTGATGTACAATATCCTGCTATTCAACCTCTCAGCAATCCCAGAAAATTTCATGAAGGGACTCCTGGTAGTGATTGCACATCTTAGATGACAAGAGGCAGCAATCTCTCTATCTGTAAATGACTGATAAGCAGGGATCCTGGTTTTCTCTGATTAACAATTGCAAATTCT
>NW_017729006.1:47661043-47676952 GCF_001723915.1 Gavialis gangeticus | reverse complement strand
TTTTCTCTGATTAACAATTGCAAATTCTCTGATTAAAAACCCCAAATCTGTGATAAGAATTAAAGGCACCCCACAGCCCCTCCCAGAACTGCAGGTGCTCCACACTCCCCCCCACAGTCTCAATAGCCCTCCTGATGCCCCTCGCAACAGCCCCCAGATCCACAGACATGCAGACACAGACACTGACACCCACCCCGGCAGGTAAGTGTGTGTGTTGGGGGGGAAGGGCAAGGGAAAGGGAAGGTGCTGGGGGCGTAGATCGAGAAGGAGGGGAGTGTGCCCCTGTGCCCACTCCTAGGTGCGGGGTTGGGAGTGAGGGCAGGGGTGCCACTCTGTGGGCCACACACGTCGGCCAGCCTGACAGGAGGTTCACACACAGTGGCCACCACCGCAACTCTGCCACTGCATCCTGCGCTATCCCACGGCCACCTGCACTGCTTTGTGGGAGAGTGGCATAGGGCACGGCAGCAGCAGTACGGTGGCAACAACCATGTGTAGGCCACATATGTGCCACCCAGCCGGGGGGTGAAACAGGACTTGCATGCAGCAGCATGTTCCACAGCCGGCTGCATGGTTCTGTGGGGTGGCAGCCATCCCCACCACCACCACCCCACGCACTGCGTTGCTGCCACTGGCCATACAGCTCTGAGCACAGCTCTGCAGCAGCAGCGGGAGGTTTTGTATTCAGCGGCAGTCACCACCATCATGGGTGGCCTCTGCTGCTTACCTGTGGGGCCACCTGTGCCAGTGGCGACTGCTGCTGTGTACAAAACCTCCCACTGCCGCCGCAGAGCCGTGCTCAGAGCTGTGTGGCCGGTGGCAGTGATGCAGCATGCGGGATGGTGGTGGGGGTGGCTGTGTGCTGCCTGGCCACCACCATGCTGCCACCCAATGGCTGGCCGCACAGCTCCGAGCAGAGCTCTGCGGCAGCAGCAGGAGGTTTTGAAGGCAGCCGCCGTCACCGCCGTCACAGCCCTCCAGGTAAGCGGCAGCGCTGTGTGAAAGCCCAAGTGCCTCCTGCACCCCCATCCCTCACCGTGGCTGCAGAGCTGGCCATGGAGCTGTGCTCCGGCCGCATGCCAGCCTCCCTCTCCCCCTCCCCTGGGCATGTGGCCGGGCACCACCGCACTGTGCCCCGCATTGCTTTCCCAGAAAGCCCCTCCACAGAGGGTCACCCCTGTCCTCACCCCCTGGCCCTGCTCCTAGCAGCGGTGTGCCTCATGGGGCCGGCAGCACCCGCCACTCCCTCAGCCCCCAACCATCTTCTCCAGCCCTGCCTCACATCCCCACTTACCTCCAGGGGCGAAGGGTGAGTCTGAGCCAGAGCCCAGCCTTGGCTGCCTCAGAGGCTCAGGCCCCGCCTTCCCACTCTGGCCAGGGCTGGGGGTTTCCCACCCTATTTGCAAATGGTTCCTGCAGGCTGGAGCTGTGCCAGCCTGCAAGAGCTCTTTGCAAAAGCAGAGAATCCACAGATTTCTCTGCTAAAAAGAGAAACCTGCATTTCCTCCGATAAAAACAGGGAATCCGTGGTTTTCTCTTTTTCCGTGGGAAACGGAAAACCGGGATGCCTACTGATGAGTAAAGGGGCCTCCTTCCAGCAGGTATCAGGGAGCTTTCTCACCACAGTGCAGCTATTTCATGCCATTTGTCTGTTAGGAAACACTCAAAAGCCCAATTCGTCTGCTGCACAAATGTTCACCACTGCCACTTCTTCCTGCAGTCACCACTTTTCTCTCTGCCAGCATGGGGAAAGTGACTGCTGTTAAAGCCCCACACTGCCCAGTGCCACTGAGGCCCCATGTCCGTAAGTCAAATCAAAAGGGTCTGCAGGTTGGCTCATGGGCTGTAAGTTGCGAACCCCTCTTCCACATCCATAGATAGAGCCATCTGAGATCCTCCCCCTTTTTTGTTTTCAGTCTGAATAACCAGTGTGGCTTACATGATAGACAGGAATTCAGGTCACACATTTTCTGAAGAATACCTAGCCTGCCTGGTACACACAGCACAGCTTCTCTTCAGGTTTTTGTGATAAGAGAAGTGGAAGGGCTATAGGGATAAGAGACATAAGCAACATATTTTTTGATGTGTATTCTCTACCAGGTATAATCTTAACCAGGGGAACTTGTGTCCTTGATAATAGGGAGTGTGTTAACTGCACTGGTGGCTTACAGGTGTGCCTGTTCTGGAGACTTTTGTCTGGAAATGAAGTTACCACCTAAAATAGATTGGTAACCAATTGCCACACTGCAGATGGAGAACAACAGTTATTTTTACATTAATTTCTGCTTGGAAAAATTATTGGTTTAAAGTTAAAGTTTGTATGATTATAGCAAAAATAGTCATTGTGCATTATCTATTTTTTACAGAACTAAATGTAAGGGAATCTGATGCACGAGTGTGTGATGAATCATCATGTAAATATGGAGGAATATGTAAAGAAGAAGGTGATGGCTTGAAATGCGCATGTCAATTTCAGGTAAGGATTTTACACTTTTGTTTCTGCCTCAGTCTGAAATATCAAGACATTCATAAGAACTGTGGAATCCAGTAGTTTTAAGATTTCATTTCTCTAAATATTTATGTGATTTTTGTCAGTTATGTTCTTTAGATTCTAAATACATTTATTCAGACAGACTGTGAGTCACTGCAACATGGCTGTACATGGAGAGTTAGGGCAAGGAAAAACCAACCCCACTGCCCTGCTTAGCCTTGTAGGAAGATCCTGCATCATGGGTTCAAAGGCAGGTTGTAGGCACTGCACATGTGGTACTTCATCTCCCTTTTATGAGCATGTAGATTAGGGGGGGGCAAAATGCAGCCTGTGGGCTGGATGCGGTCTGCCAAGCCATTCTATCCAGCCCATGGGGCCCCTAAAAATTTAGAAAATTAATATTAATCTGCCCTGGGCTGCCTGTCATGCAGCCCTCGATGGCTTGCCAAAACTCAGTAAGCGGCCCTCCGCCCAAAATAATTGCCCACCCCGATGTAGATGCATGTAGGAATGGGGAAGTATTGAATGCATGGCCCCTGTTCTCTGCCTTCTCACCTTAGGACCTGTGATACTTTTTCCCAGAAACAAGAAAGGAAAAAGAAAGGAATTTTGAGCCAGACCTGACATTGATGTATTATGCCACCCTGCTGATTGAATTGTATAGGGTGAATCTAATTTATTATAAAATATTTAGTCATATATTGCAGACAAGGTTCTTTAAGGTAAATCTGATATCTTTTATTAGACCAACTAAATAGTTGGAAAAACATTTCTTAGCAAGCTTTTGGATTTAAAAACCCTTTGTCAGGCTGAGGAAGCATCTGCAGTTGATGTGTGCTCTTCCTGGATAGAATGAATAGTAAAGAAACCAGAGGCTGGTATGCATGGAAGACAGCCAGTCAGTAAAGATGTAAATTGAGGAGTCAGTGGGTGAGAGACAGGCTGAGGGGTGCAGTGGGGGGAGAGGGGATGAATGTAGTAGGTAAATAGTGGAGAGGTACCTGGGGAATCAGATGTCAGGCAGGTTATAATGTGTCATAAATCTGATGTCTATATTTAGCTTATGATTTTTTGTATCCAGGAGGTTGATGAAGTGAAGTTCATAGGCTTGTCTGTGAAAAGTGTATTGTAAAATCCCTTTGAGGATTAGAACTGAGAGATTGGAGAGAGAGTGGTTTTCTTGTGAGAAATGTGCCTGCACAGGTAATTGGGTATTCTTGTCTTTAATAGATTCCCGTGTGTGTTCATTCTGGTGCCCAGTTGTTTGGTCTTTCCTACATATTTTCTGTCAGGGCATCTGTTGTATTGGATAAGATATATTACATTTATGGAGGTTCAGCTGTAAGATCAAACAACTGTGCACAAGAATGAACACATACCAGAAATCTATTAAAAACTGTACCCATCAGTCTTCATGTAGCCTTTCCCGAGCGGCTGAGGATCAGTTACTCTTATTCTGCCTCTGGTTTCTCTTGGGCACTTTCGCTGTTTGTATATCTCCTCCCCACAGAAGCCCCCAATACTTGCCCGCCACATCTAGCTGTTCTGTTTAAGAGTGGGGGGTTCCCTCCATGTTGGGACTTGATGGGAGGTATTGTCAGTGGATGTTCCTGGGGCTCCACCTCCCCTACACCCGTTCCATGGACCAACCAGCTGGATTCGCCTGGATGTTAGCCTGACTGAGCATGTTGTGTGCTGGGCCTCATGGTGAGGCCCTGATATGGGCTTTGAGTATGACAATATGACCACGGTGTCAGGTTGTAAGCCACGTACTACACTTAGGTCCCTTAGGAACATTGCCCACAAGGCTGAGGAGCTTTGCTGGGGTGTGCTGATGCTCCTACCAGTACTTAGAAAGCTCAGAGGTTCCTGGCTACAGTGTTTTATTTGTCTACTTAGGTCAGGTTGGCACGTTTGTGTGCGAGTTGTTGGGGAAGGGAGAAGGATTTTGTTCCTGTGTAGCAGGGGTAGCCAACTTACAGTGGGGGTGCCACAAGTAGCATGGACAGTCTTCTGTGTGGCACACAACAAAATGATGAGGGGTCAGGCTGCACAGTGGCAGGTAGAGCAGTAAGAAGACAGTGGAGCAACAAATTGAGCAGAGAGCAAAGGGAAGGAAACAGAAAGCAAAGCAACAGATAAGGCAGGGAGCACAGGGCAGGGAGCATCAAGCAGAGCAGCAAATCGGGCGGAGGAAGGGGATTGGAGTGACACTAGGAGCTAATTTGTGGTATGCCTGCCAAAAACCTTCATTCCCACTGCTCTGTAACATGTAGCATGACCTTTTGTTCCTAGAAACTTCTAAGAATATATTAATCCATTACTTCCCTGTCACTGTAATAGCAAGATATTGGTGGTGTCTGCATTTCCTCTTCTTTTACCAATGATATGCTATGTGATGTTTTAAGTACTGTGCTTTGTACTTGTGTTTAAGGGTTTAAAATGGCCATTTTGGGGATCCTTTGGGTTAATGGTTGCCTATGAGTAAAAGGGACCATACCTGATGGCTCAGGGCAGGCCCTTTCAAGTGCTGTGTTCTTATGTATCATCATAAATCTCCAGGAACTCTGGGTTTTGAGGAAAGTACCAATTATCATGCAACTTGTGATAATATTGTGAGAATTAACAACACTGCAAAATAGGCATAAGGTGGCCTTCATTTAATTTCTTTTCAATATCTAGCATTTTGTGTCTAAGGGATTAGAAATCAAAAGAAACCCCAGTGTGCGCTTTTGCAGTTGTATTAGATTCTGGTACTTCAGAACTAGCTTTCTAGGTGAGGCACAGCATTATTCTAATACGCCTCATTTGAAGACAGGTCGTGAAGCTTTGTATCTTCAGTTCCCATAGAGCAAAGGGACATTTCAAAGGAAGTTTTGGAAAGGCATCAGTTCTTGGTGGAATTCTCTTAAATAAAGTAATACACTTCAGCCTTTCTGGAAAAAGTAAGTTTTAGTTATGAAAAACAAAAGGAAAAATTAACAGCAATTCTAAAATTCTTAAATAACATCTAGCACAAGGTTTTTGTGTATTTTAGGTAGATAGTAAATTGGAGGAGTCTGTA
Source organism: Gavialis gangeticus (assembly GCF_001723915.1). Classification (NCBI taxonomy): domain Eukaryota; kingdom Metazoa; phylum Chordata; order Crocodylia; family Gavialidae; genus Gavialis; species Gavialis gangeticus. The sequence continues at coordinate 47,671,397 of NW_017729006.1, read as the reverse complement.
GTATTCTGTTCAGTTCACTAGGATTAAAGAAAATTTCCTGATACCAAGTTCTATGCTTCTTTAAGCACCAACTCTTTAAATTAAGAGTAGGAAGAGTAACTCTAATATAAAGTTACAACTGACAAAGATAGAAGAAGTATATTTACATTGGAGAAATGTATACCAGTGTATGTGTTGTGCATCCACTACCATTGTCTGGAGTAGTGGAAAGGCTAGCCGGAAATAATTGCACTGTGCTTTGCATTTCACCACCACAGCCACCCTGCCCCCTCTCCCCACCTGTCAACTCTCTTAACTGCTCCTGAGGAATGGACATACCATGTGACCCTTCCCTATGCAAAGGAAGTGTGAAGGGGTGATAGCACCTCAGTTATGCTGGATCATTGTCCTTTGCAGTTTGGCAAACAAAATGCATACTGGAAGCCCACCAAAATACATAATGAAAACCCACCAAAGAACTGAGATGCATTGTATGCACTGGTCACAGAGTTGGAGGTACAAGTTGATCCTTGACCTCCTGGCCATCTGTGTTGTGCTGGATGTGCAGCAGACACTTTGGAAACCATCTCAGCAAAGTTGTCTACACAAGAATAGTGATGCAAACACCATTATGAGGATATGAATAGGAAGCCAGCCAGTACCAGCAAAGAATCGAGGACCTCAAGATGACATACAAAGGACCTGAAGATGGTATGAGATATAAACTGAGTGTTATGAGAGGGCGGTGTGCTCATTTTATGAAAAGCAGCTCAGGATCCTGTCAGGAGAAAACATCACTTAGCCACAATTTCTAGCTCAACTCATCTTCTGGCCCAAAACAGTGGAGGAGGGAGGCATATGGAGGAGGACATTGGCAAGGGTGGAGAGATGTGACTACAGAAAGCCTTCACTTCTGTGATATCCAGAAGGAAAAGCTGGTGCCCCGAACAGTGAAGGACATCTGTGATGGCACCAGAATTGCTGAACCAGTGTCAACTGTAACAACTGTTCCAGAGATACAGTCTTGTGCCTCACAGGCAGCTGCCTGACTTCCCTGCAGTCCCTGTCACTAAGGATGAAGGTGAGTGCGGCCTCAACAACCCCCTACCCAGTATATGTACAGTAGGCTTCTACTGCTTCTAAAGACTGTGTGTCTTTCAGCCGAGGCAGTGGTAGATCAAAGAATTTCACTGCTCAGTCAGGGAGTGCCCGTCATTTTATACCAATAAATGTATGTGTATCCTTGCAAAATATCTGCTCTGTGTGGCCCCTCTATAGCCTTGTCCCAAAGTGAAAAAGGTATTTTTGAAATATAGTCTTTTCTCCCTGGCCTCATGATTGGGAAGTCTAGCCTGGGTCCCTGGGTCTTCCCACAGCTCAGGGAAATATACTACAATTCCCAGTCTTCCCCACACATTCTGAATGGGGAAACATCTCACCTAAGCCATAACTCCCTACCCCAGCCTTGAATTTTGCTATGGTGCACCATTTCTCCATCCCCACCTCCCCTTTCTGCCACCTGTGGAGATAGGAATAGAAGTTTCCCTGGGACTTCCTACATTTGTTAAATTCAAAAACCATACTCACAGCCATTGTTCAAATTTCCCTTTCACATGGATCCATTAACTTGATGAAATGTGATGAAAAATGTAACACCATCGTCCCTCCCCCAGGTTTGGGACTAAACTGTGCATGACAAAGGCTCTGTGACTTCTTTGAGATCAGGACATAGTATAACTCTGGAGGGCCCCAACATTGGCATACTACTCTGCCCATTTCAGTCATCACCTACTCTTCTGGATGACCTCCACTCCTCTCCACTCTTTCATCCCTTTTGTCTTCCTGCAGCTTGAGGATGACACAGCAACTAGCTGCTGGCTCTTCAGGGAAAGATTCTCCATGAACTGTTAAATGACTAATCCTACAGAGTTCCTTGTGGCAGGAATCATCATGGCCATACTCCAGTGCTCCACATTCCCCCTTCCCTAGAGAACTACCCACAGATCAGCCCCACCACAGGCTGCCTACCCTGACAATGACCTCCTCACAACAAAAACATGTCCACCTTAGTGATGCTGAGTCCCTGTGTCCTGCATCACACCCCTTACCTGACCTTGATATTCAAGATCCCCTTAAGTCCCTTTTCAAAGGTTTTCAAGTCATGCTGACAGAACCAAGTAGCCAATAACAGAAAAAAGTCAAAGTTAATTGAGTGTCCTGTGTCCATTAAGTTTTGGCACATTTGGAGGTGGAGCTTTCTGTTTGGTAGGGAGAAGAATGACTACTGCACTGACTTAGGCACCAAGTGCTGTTAAAAAGTGCTAAGTACTTAAGTGTTAACATCACAGGGTGATTTTTTTTTAATCTTTAGGTGAGCGCATTGTTATCCACCAGACAAAGCCACTCAGCCCTCCAAGTGGGTCAAGTGGGCTGCTAAACCAAAGGAAACAATATAGGCACCACTGATTTGTAGGTGTCCTCTTTATGTCCTTAAAAAAACTAGCTGTCATCAGCTCCTGTCTTTGGAACATGACTCTAACCAATACAGATGCTTTAAAGTGAAAAACTTTTTGTCAAAGGAAAAAGATTGCAGCATCAGGCAGAACAGAAGTGAGAAAGTTGATTGATTAAAACAGGAACAGGCAGGTTAAAGTAGAATGGAAATTAACATCCATGTTCTTGGCTTTTGAAATAAATGGCTTACTTGTCTCTCTCTATGCCATATCAGACTTAGTTCCCACCATCTACACATGATTAAGAAAACCCTCCTTCTCTCACCCCTCAGGCAATGGAAACTGCTGTGACACAAAGGTTTTAACAAGATTGAGGGGCACTAGGACACAGAGGGAATGGGGATGAATCAATGAAGCATGAAAAAACAGAGAAGGGGACAAATAGAAATTAACATTAAACTTTTTCAGTCTACAACAGCAGAGGCAGTCCCTGGCACGTGTGCCCAGAACATGGCATATGAGGCCATTTTGCTTGGTATGACACAGCTGAGCAAGGCTCTGAGCAGCTGCTGCTGGCCACAGAGCCCGGGCTGCTCACAGTAGGCAGCAGGAAGGCTGCAAGCTCTGCTGTGAGTAGCCCAGGCTATGTGGCAGGCAGCAGGGGCCTGCCCAGAGCCCAGGCTGGCTATGGCAGGCAGCTGGGAAGCTGCAACTGATGCACTGGGTTCTGGAGCCCCAGCCTGGCTCTGTGGCCATCAGCAGCTGCACACATCTCAGGTGTGGTGGAGAAAGGGCCGGAGCAGTTCAACCCTGGCCCCTTCCCCACTGTGTGCCCTGAGCTTTGTGTGCAGCCACTGCCAGCCACGGGGCCTGGGCTGCTTGCAGCAGGTGGTGGGCAAGCTGCAAATAGCTGCAGTGGGGTCTCAAGCCCCAGTCCAGCTCAGTGGCTGGTGGCAGCTGTACACACACCTCAGAGCACATGGCGGGGAAGAGGCCAAAGCTGCACTGCCAGAACAAAGATCGGGCCTCTCATAGATTCCCTGCCATCAACCCCTAGCACATCAACATCTTAAAAGTCTAGGTTGGGGTGCTTTTGGCACTTCACCCAAAACGTTGCCAACCCCTACTCTACAAAATTAAAACATCCCAGAGCATGCTTTTCAATATGGACACTGCATCACAGCAAAGTATATATGTTTAGCCAAATTCATCTGTAATCTGGTGTTATATGGGAAAAAGCATTACTTAAGTACATTAGTAATTTTCCTCCCAAAATTATGGGCAGAACTAGCTTCATGTTGTTTCCAGCATGGCAGACAAAGCCCATCCATTGCTATAGTACCTCCTATCAGACCAGTTGGTTCATAGGCAGCACAGCATATTGACACGGGTCTCTCCAGGCCTTTTGGGGATGGTACTTTTCTGATGCTTGCTCAACCAGATCAGGAACATTTGCCTATGATGCAGGCAGGCTAAAAATATTGAAAAGTGACTAAGTAGTGTCTGGAAGTGACAGTGATTACAAACCCAACCCTATTGAAGAGCACTCTCTCGTTTCTTCTGTGAGCCAGAGCAAACAGATAACTCTGTAAATGGCAAGAAATAAAAAAAAAAAAATCACCGTTTCTCATCCCACTCACCACAGAAGCTAGGACTCAACAGCAGTCACTGAGTAGCTACGCGAAAGTACTACTCACCATTGAAAGAGGCTACCCAAAATGGAGACAGACACTGGCAGTGGCATGATATAAATGAAAAATGTATCAAAACCTATTTCTGCAGCAGAGGTTGAAGTAACGACTAATTATTAAAATAATTTCCTTACAGACCAGAGACCTGGGAAGACCTACCATTTAAGGATGAGACCCTGCTCCAGCTTTGAGTAGTCAGCAACAAGGAGGAGGAGGTGACAGCTGTTGAAGGAGGAACCAGTGGCCAAGCTGTACACATCCTCTGAGAGGTGGGCTGAAGCAACAGAGCAGTGTCAGGAACCTCGACATTACTACCACGATCAAAGTACTGCCCTGGTTGATAGGGGATCAGAGAGCCACCTGGGACATCCAAGTCTGTAATCAGGAGAATTGAACAGGTCTCCAGGCTTGCAGAGGAGATAGTTGTATAGGTAGTAGACACCATCTGGGAGGGTCTTATGGAGGAGAGGGAGAGACATGGGTCTCTTGACAGTGATGATGAACTGCCAGACAGCAGTCCTGGAGGCTGCCTCTAGGATGTCCACAGTGGGAACCTTCTACTATGACCAGCAGCCACTCCCTTTCCTACAGTAGCACACCAATACAGCCCACCCATCCCCTTCACTCACTGATGCCAGGCTCCTCCATATGGCCTCAAGTATTCAGTCAAAGACAAAGTCCTTTCCTCCTCTAGACCAAAGTTTTCACCAACAGTCATCCATATTCCAACAACCCTTTGCATATTCCTGCTTGCTGTCAGTGTTTCATTCAGGGGACCCACACTACCCCTCTAAGGACCAGCTAGTGTGCCTCATGGATCAAGAGCTGTCAGCACCCAAGGAAAACTTCCTTGAGCAGCTACAGTTGCACAGGAGTGCCCTGAAAAGCCAGGTGTTATCTTATTCAGGAGAGATTGGTGCTGCCTGAGATGCTACCTTCCATGAACAACTCAACCCTCCAGCAGACCTAATGATGCAACCCAACACACTGGGGCTGAGCAGGAAGTTCCTCAAAAGATGGAAAAAAAGCACTTGAAAAATTTCTGTGTGTACTTATCCTAGACCCAATTTTTGTAAACCACTGAGTTTTGCCAGGTTGGAATTTAAGTAATTTCTGTTATTTGTTCATTAAAATAAGATTCAAGTTTTGGAACCTGTATTGTGTGTTATGAGTGAATGTATGCATGAGCAAATGAAACCCTCAAGCATGATGCCCCAGAACACCCTTGCACAAAGTCATCTAACCTTTCTCTACTATGTCTTCTCAGGCCACACATACTATATAAGATGGAGGCATCCATCACTGTGATGGGCAGGTAGTGTTCATAAGCATCTAGCCCAGGGGTAGGCAATTATTTGGGCCTGTGGGTCATATAGGGAATTTTGGAGAGCTCTTGCAGCCTGGGTCAACACCCCCCACTCCCCATCCCCATGCAACAGCTCACCAAACCTCCCTATGGGATTGGGCCGTGGGCAGGCAGGGAGCTGGATGGGGCATGGGTGGGTAGCAGCTTCAGCAGGGGCAGCTCAGCCAGAGCCCGTGCCACCACCAGTGCCACCTCCAGGCTGCCCTTCTACCCTGAGGAAGGGCTGGAGCTGCTGCCAAGTTTCGGTGTCACTGGCCAGGGTGCGGAGGAAGCAGCGTCCACGCAGAAGCTGCTGCTGTGCACTGGAAAAAAGAGACCTGGCAGCAAACACAGCTGCATCCCCCTTGCCGCTGCCAGGGCCCTTCTCACTGCAGCTGCCTTTAGTCTGCGCTGCTGCTGCTGCTGCCACCCCAGTGGGTGCAGGGGCCGGGGCAGCCTGGAGGGGGCGCTGGTGGCAGCAGCAGGGAGGAGCTGCAGAGCGGCCCTGGCACAGGCTGTAGGCAGCCACAGTGAGAAGGCCTCTGGCAGTAGCAAGTGGGAGGTGGCCATGCCTGCTGTCAGGTCCTGTTTATTCTTGGTGCCCAGCAGTAGCTTCTGCCCACCTCATTGTGGGCAGGGCCACATCTCTCTCTCTCTCTTTCTCTCTACCCCCTCTCCACTAGAACCATCCTGAAGCTACGGCACACCACAATCCACAATGGCCTGGCTCTGTCCATAGCTTATACCAGTTCCTACCCCATATGCTGGCGCCAGTATTATCTGTGGATGCTGTTGGCAGATACCCACTGGGGATCGGGGTATGCACTGCTGATGCCAGCATCTGTCCAGCACTGCTTCCAGTGTGTGGGGCGGAAGCTGGAAGCTGGTATGAGGTACGGACAGGGCCAGGACATGCACATGCACCGGCACAATGCAGCATCTGGAGCGCCGGCTCCCCATGGGCCGGACCCCATGACTTTGTGGCTCCTTACCTATGGACCAAATACAATCAGGTGGTGGGCTGTATTTTGTCCACCCCTGATCTAGCCATTCATCGTGGCCTGTCACTTGGTCTTGAGTCTTCCAAAGGCACATTCCACAACCACGTGGCAGTTGCTGAAGAATTAATAAAAGAGTTCATTTCTGTGCGCCAGAAATGTTCTGTAAGGTTTCATCAACCAAATTTCCATCAGGAGTATATAAGCAGGGTGAACAGGAATAAGGCGAAGGATGGTGGCACCATTTATTTCAATGCAGGTGTGATAGCTGTAACATCTATGATGCTCTAATTGAGGTTCACCATACCCTGCAAAACACTGGAGAAGAATCCCTAGCTATTTATGTATTCTAGTGAATGGTGTATTTTGAGCAGGGCTCAGAATGGGGGCATGCACATTTCACCCCCCCACCCCAGTCTGCTCTGGTGCAGTTAGTGAAAACCATGTGGGAATATTCTTTTAAGATTTATGGGACATCTTCATACCTGCGCACACCACCTTCATGGCTTTCTTGGCAACTGATTTGACAGTGCCAGACTATGGGCCGGAGACAGTTCGCCAGATTTCGTCTTCTATTACCACAGTTAAAGGGACTCACATATCGGTGGTCTACCTTTACAGCTCCAAAAACAGATATACGCAGATCTCCAGAAATGTACCCCTGGTCATGCTGTAGTTGTGATGCCAGTGATGATCACTGTGGATCTGCAGCCATATTCTTTTCACCAATCCAGGTTCACTTACCTTGTTCAGTAACTGCATGGCAGAAAGGACATTTGCACCCAAGCAATATTGTCCATGTTGGTTTGCAGAATTGTGTCATCCTTCTCAAGAATGAAGTCATCACGGTCTGTCTCTCCTGGCCATAGAAAACCATCTTGCACAGCAGGCCATGAAGAGTGACAGAGAAGAGGTAGTGAAACAGTCAGTGCAACTAACCCTTGAACACAGAAAAGCATGCAGCACTGAAGACTTAGTGTGAAGGGAACAGGGATCTGATTGATATTCTCATCACAGATTCCTAAGATCCACTGGATTCAGACTAATTCCCAGAAAACACTCCCAGAAGCCACTGGGTAGACCCAGTTACAGATTATACTCAACGGCTTACCAATGCCTACTGGCAGGGCATCATAATAGCCATAAATGCTATGGGGTTCACTCCAGTGTAACTAGCTAGGTCCTGGTTGCATGTTCATTGCATCTCAAGGATAAATTTACTCTGGCATATATATTGGTGTAAATTTCTTCAGTGTAAACACGTTGTGTATCTGCACCTGTTTGCATTCCTGGAGTGGACACTGGCAACTTTTAAACAGTACACACCATCTTTTAGATTGAACATCAGGAATATTGCACAATATAGTTCTTCAAAAAAATTCTCCCTTCCAACAGTTCACTAACCCTGACTGTGTTTAGCATGAACTCCTATAAGATAACAGGCTGGGCTAGAATACCTGCAGGATATCACAAAGATATGAGCATTTTTCAGAACTGGCAAAATGAACTGCTACTGTTTGTGCACGTGTATTCCATTCGCAGCTGGTCTTTGATGGGGAGCAAGAATAATTTTCTTTAAAATTAACTTAAAATAGTAAAACAATATAGTTGATCATATGTCAAAAATGGTGGGGATGACAAACTGATTATAGACATTTAACAATAAACGAACAGATAAGCTCAACTTCAGAGAACTGTACCCAAACCTCAGAGAAATAACCAAATGCATTTTGGGGATTGTCTACATATAAATGTTGCACCAAGTTGACTTAACTAATCCCACTTTTGTGGCAATTCTTGCATTGGTTTAGTTAAATCCATGTACCATTACACAGATGCAACTTCTTTCAGTAAAGTTGTCATATTTGCTGTTTTTCCTTGTGGTTTCAAGGACCTGGATGTAGTATATTGTGGGAATTGGATCAGGCCCTAAGAAATTAGTGGGCAGTTGTCTTTTGCTTTAGATAAGAGTTTGCCTCATCTCCTTCATAAGGAATGGCCTAGCACAGGGGTCAGCAACCCCTGGAGTGCATGCCGAGCATGGCACGGAAGGCCATTTTGCTCAGCACACCACTGCCAGCATGGGCTCTAAGCAGCTCCTGCCAGCCACAGAGCCCAGGTTGCTCCCAGCAGGTGGCTGGGAGGCTGCAAGCCCTGCTGCAAGCAGACCAGGCTCTGTGGGCTGGCTGTAGCTGGGAGGCTGCAAACAGCTGCTCCGGGCTCTGGCACGTCGGTACTCCGGCACCTTCCAAGGTAGACATTGTGCTTTTTTCTGCACTCTGGCCAAAAAACGTTGCCAACTGCTAGCCTAGCACCTCATTCCTGGCTATTTGACAGACTGGGGTTACATTGTGTGTCCTGGATAATATTTGTATATATGCTGTACCTACAGGAAATATTTACCTGTCTTTTTTAGGCTAAAATGTCTCTGTGTAAAATACTGGGTGTCCATACCAAAGCTGCTCATAATTAGCATTGAGTTATTTAATGTATTATTCTTTCTTTATTTTTTTTTAATGGACCCATCCTGGTATCTCATTATACATAACAAAAATATAAATATATCATGACGTGGTGAGTCTCATTTACAATAAATAGGATTGAAAAATATCACTGTCACCAGCCGGCTAGGTGCTGTGAGTGTATCAGCCGTGAGGCTGCTGGGTTCAGGATCGAGGAGGCGAGTCAGGAGTGAAGTAAAGGCAAATTTACTTATAGCTTAGCATACAACAGTTAACAGAAAGGTTAATGCGACAAACAGATAGTACAGTAATAAAGAGCTAATAGTGAATGATAACAACAAATAGACAGAATGACAAAGAGTTCTCATATGGGGTTGGCAACTTATCGGCAGTCCCTCTATGGCAGGTGCACGCCAAGTTGTTCCAGCGAAGTCAGGCGTCCCCAATCAACGCTGTCCAAGGGGTCACTGGGAAGGTCCCTTGGTCAGGATCCAGTCCTCACTCACACTGGGAGTCTGGGGTGCAGGCGTGGCACAGCGATGGTCCTTCTGTCCCGTCCTTCATGCTGGTCACCTAACATATGTGCTTCTTTATACCTTATCTGATGCTAATCTGTTGGCTTTAGAGCCACTTACAATCTTGCCCTATAGCTGTTACCCTATGGGCTCAAAAGGTATTAGAAATTATCATGAAAGGTTACCGCCCGAACTCAGGTTCACCCAATAAGCAAATTACACCACATTACTTTGAGGTTTCAAATTAGCATTACCTGCCTAAGCTCAACTCCTTAGTTTTTTATTCCTGGATTCCTTGGAATGCACTGATTATATTAGGTGGTCAGATCTGGTTATGGCTTGACCTTTAAAAAATGTGTTAGATCAGCTAATCTTGTAGCTCTGCTTATTTTGGGGGCTCAGTGGTCCCATGATCAGTGCAAACAGTTTCAACACTTTGGTTAAATTGTGACAGACAAATTCCACTTGCAGGTTGCAAACTTACAAGCTTTGCATTAGCTAATCTTAACTGCTTAAGACAATTACCAGATGCTTCCAAGAGCATATATTTTTTGATTTAACCCCTCTGGTTCTGGCTACCACACATCACTTCCTGTTATATATTGTTACTATGCTTTATAGAAATTTTGTTTCTTGTTTTTTAGGGTTTTTATATTTTTACCCTTCAAATTCTTATAGATGAATATCATATTCCCTTTTGCACTTATCAAATCTAGCTATACTTACTGAGTTATTTTAATCTTTCCTGCTAAAGTAATCTTGCAGCCCATAAAGAGGTAGAATATAATTTTGATGGTGGATGAAAGAAAGATACATAGCTGTTCTGAGATACTAATCTTTTTTAAGTCATTCTTAACTGAACAAAACAATGATTTACTCTTAAGTAACTGACACCTGAACATATGATTGTT
>NW_017729006.1:47658627-47661032 GCF_001723915.1 Gavialis gangeticus | reverse complement strand
ACTCTTAAGTAACTGACACCTGAACATATGATTGTTTTTGTACATGTTAACTTACATTTACAATTATTCACATGGGGTTATTGACTTTATACTATCTTTTTCAGTGTCACACAAATTATATTCCTGTTTGTGGATCAAATGGAGACACTTACCAAAACGAATGCTTCCTCAGGAGAGCTGCTTGCAAGCATCAGAAGGAGATAACAGTGGTAGCAAGAGGACCTTGTTATTCTGGTATGTAAGATGTGATTATGCTTTGTTAGTAAATAATATTATAGTTTCCCATTGTTTTAATGCATTTTCTAGAATTAAATTGCAAAAAATATGGAGAGCACAGATTACCTTTACTTTTGAAGTATATTAATAAGAAGTACAGGGCTTCTTGTATATGTATTAACCAATCAAAATATTTAAAAGGAAAAAGTATTCTGGCTGGGGAAACAACTGGTGAATGATTCTTACTCATCAGAGAAGCTTTATGACTTAAAAGGCTTAAGACCAAATTGCACAGACTCCATGTGGGTCTATTTTCTATGAATCATATTTTGGTTGTACAGAATTGGGCTATATCCAGCAAGTGGTTTACCCAACATTCTTATACATACATGGAGTCCTACTGAATGTAGTGGATCACAAGAGTTCTCGTAGGTGAACCCCATTAGTAAGATCTTGACTTATACATTTGCAAACAACCACATATATGTTGGGAAACCAGTGGCTAATATAACCTGCTTCTGGCAAATAAATAGAAGCAACAAACTAAAAGCTTTGATCTTGTTATCTAGGCAGGCCATTTCCCTGCTGTGTAGATTTCCTGTGTATTATAGGTGATAGCTTTTCTGACCTGATTTTTATTCAGTGTTAATACTGTATCAGGACACTCTTAATGAGTCTGATGTTCTCCTGAGCATGGCTTGTAATTTCCTTTTTTCTCCTTACTCCTTTTTTGGAACACACTGAGAAGTGGCCTAATCATTTTGGACGGTTCTTTTAGAGAAAGAAATCTCTGTTCAAGAAAACCGCTTCTGTGTCCAGGCTTCCATTTCATCTGCCCATGAACTGGATGTGATGGGCTTTGATTTAGCAACATTAGGGGGGGAGGCAAATGTATGTGCTATGGGGTAGCTAACTTCCTTTCTAATTATTCTGGATAGCTGTCCATCATTCTGCCTGTAATTCAGGCCTGTGACCTTGGTGTGTGTCATCTTTGACTCTGATCTTACTATCTTTTTTCTTCATAGCATCTTTAAGAGGGCTTTTTCTATCCATCTGCACAGGTAAAACTATTGTCCAGGCTTTCACCATCTCACATCTTGATTATTCCATCATTTTTTTTTACTATGATAAAGGCAGGCTTGCTCTGCCCATATCTGTTTAGAAAGCAATGCTAAAATTGTTTTCCTAGCCTTGTGCTTTGACTGCCACTACTTTGTGGGCATCTGATCACTGGCTCTACACATCGAAGATAAGCTGCCTGTCTGCACTTTTTAAGGCTCTTTACACCCTGTTCCCATCATACTTATCTTCAAGTATCTCTCCATTATGGAGAGGTTGACTCTTACCTCCAGGCAGCCCTACAGCACTGGTTTGTTAGATTTTCAAATAAACATCTGCATTCTTTCTTTCATGCTTTCTCTTGCTTGATAGGAACTGCCCATAACTAGCCACAAAGCTGCTTTAGTGTCCTCCTTAAAATCTCTCCTTAAGACTGTCTGTTCTTATGATGCCTACAAAACACTTGACAGTGGCTGCTCTGCTGAAGTGCTGAGACTTCAGCCTATCATGCTGACAAATGTCTCATTATTTCTTGCTATTATCCCTTCTTTCTGTATCCATTTGGTATCTCTTGTCTTAGACTATAAAATGTTTGGGACAGGGACTGTCTTTTTGTTCTGCATTTGTACAGCATGTAGGAGTGTGGTACCCTGGTCCATGATTGGGACTTCTCCATGTCACAATAGCATGAACAACAACATTACTTTTATATTACTCAAATCCACCCAGTCTAAATGACTGTTGCATATTAAATTTATAGTCTGATTTTCTGGTCCTAAATATTATCAGAATGATTGAAAAAGACAGACAGACAGACAACCCATATAACAGAATGCCAGTCAGAGGTCTTGGACACATTGTTAGAACTATCCTGAATCTATGCACATATTTCAAGGATTATGAAGCCAGCTGACTAAGAGGCAGGTGGCTGGCTTCCTCAGAACTGGATGATTCAGAGAGTAATAGCAGCAGTTGCATTCTAAGACATCAGCATATAAGTAATGTGCTGCCTATCCATTTCTGAAAGAGATATTTGGGTTTTTAATGAGGTGGAGCAGGGGTCATCAGTATTTTCCAGTGGGAGGGGGAAAGGAGGGAGGAAGGGAGGCAGAATAGCCCAGCTTGGGTCA
>NW_017729006.1:47657689-47658616 GCF_001723915.1 Gavialis gangeticus | reverse complement strand
GGCAGAATAGCCCAGCTTGGGTCAGAGATGGATAGGCATTGGGACCCATTGACTACTGCCACTTCTCTGTGAAATTCATCTGTGCTGTGGCACAACAAAAGCCCCGCTCCGCCAGAGTGGATGTGGCTTGGGTGATGTGGTATGGGTGGAGCTGCTCCTCCACCAGAGTCCTAGGTGGTTTAGTTCCATGCAGTGTAGGGAGGACCTTCTGCTGCTGAATGCTGTCAAAGCCAATGGCTTCACAACCCAGGAAGCCTTTGGTTCTAGCTGGATTCAGCCTGTGGGCCATAGGTTGTTGACTCCTGAACTAAAGTTTTGCTTTACTGTCCTTTGACAAACTCACGGGATGTCTGCCTTCACTGTATGGCTGAAGCTCATGCTGACATACCTGAGCTAACTATACCATAGTTAGGTTACTGTGCTGATAACACTGTAGCTGCAGCAGGATGGAGTCCAGCATAGCTTGTAAAAACCACCTGAGAAGCTGTGTGAATACTTCAGGTGTTGGCCCAGGCTGAGCACTGTTGCTATCGCCACACTGCTAACCATATCCAGGGCAGGTAACTCAAAGTTAGCTCAGGAATGTTTCCACAAGCCACAGTCAGACAGTCAACTGTAGTGTAAAGATATTTTGAAATGCGGGTCACTAAGATTCCCAAGCTGTCCAGAGCCTAGAGAGATGTGGGTTCAATGCCTAGCTCAGCCACAGGTTCTCTCTGTACTTTGGACACTTCACTTATTCTACACTGATATGAATGCCTCATCAGTATAAAGGGGTTAATACTTCCCTCCCTCTGAGAGGTGTTGACAAAGTGAAATGCATTAAGAATGGTGATGCATTCATATAGCTCAGTAATAAGCATCATATAAGTAGATAGGCTTAAACTGGGTCTATAGGAATAATTGAGTTTTGGTTTCAGCAGCAAA
>NW_017729006.1:47630775-47652689 GCF_001723915.1 Gavialis gangeticus | reverse complement strand
GAGCCTAGAGAGATGTGGGTTCAATGCCTAGCTCAGCCACAGGTTCTCTCTGTACTTTGGACACTTCACTTATTCTACACTGATATGAATGCCTCATCAGTATAAAGGGGTTAATACTTCCCTCCCTCTGAGAGGTGTTGACAAAGTGAAATGCATTAAGAATGGTGATGCATTCATATAGCTCAGTAATAAGCATCATATAAGTAGATAGGCTTAAACTGGGTCTATAGGAATAATTGAGTTTTGGTTTCAGCAGCAAAATAGGAAAAAACTAATTTTAGGTCAATATAAAACAGAAACTTTGTTTAGAGTCAAGCAAAAAATAAATGAAACATTTCTTTTTTTGTTTTTGGATTAAAAGAAACATTAGCTGGGTCCAAAGAAAATCTTTGCTTAGTTGTCAGGTGATTTTTACCTATTTTTAATAGAGATACCCCGATATATCAGTCGCATATTGGATCGACATCAATAAAAGGAAAATTAACATTATCAGCTATCCGCCTTTTTTTGGCTGGTATAGTCGATAATGTCACCGATAAATGCTGAGTGCATGTGCACAGCTGTGTGCATGGACATGGCCAAGAATGCAGCTGGGCAGCTTGGAGAGCAGCACCCTGCCAGTAAGTCTGTGGGGGGGAAAGGGCATGGGGAGGGAAAGGGCATCAGGGGGCAGATCAAGGCCCCCACAGTGAGAGAAGGAGTGGTGCAGGGGCAGGTGCTGCCCCGCCAGGGTGACGTATGGGACCCCAGGACCAGGAGTGGAATGAAGCCATGGGCACAGAGAGGGTGAGGAGGGGGGGTGGCACTCTGCCACTGTGTGCACCCCTGAGAGAGGCATGGGGGGGCATGTGCCCCCCTGGACTTGTGCATGGGGTGGGGGCCGGTTGCCCGCTGTGGGTTTGGGGCCAGGGATGGCGCTAGCCTCTTCCTGGTGGGGGGCTGGCCCAGGGCCAGGCTAGGGGCGGGTGGGAGCAAGGTGGTCGCAGCTGCGTGGGGTGGGCAGAGGCGGAAGCACTGGAAAGGGTGGTTACAGGGGGGCTAAAGTGAATTTTGGGGTGGCTGTAGCCCCCCTGACCCCTCCTGTAGCATGGCCTCTGCTCAGGGCACTCCACTCTGCTGCCTTTCCCTTGGGAGCCTCTTGCTGTGGGGAGGGAAGAGGACGCACAGCTAGCGCAGGGCTCCCAAGGGAAAGGCAGCAAAGTGGAGTGCCCTGAGCAGAGGCAGCGCTGAGGGGAGCTTGGGGGGCTATAGCCAACCCAAAATTCATCTTAGCCCTGCCATAGCCACCCTTCCCAGCACTGCAGCCTGCCCCGTGCAGCTGATCCTGCTCTGCTCCCACTTGCCCCAAGCCCAGCCCTGGCCTGGCCCCCCCACCAGGAAGAAGCTGGTGTCATCCCTGGCCCTGAGCTCGCAGTGGGCAGCCCGCCCCCCCGTACACAAACCTGGGGCGGCATATGCCCCCCATGCCTTCCCCAGGGGTACACGCAGCAGCGAGGAGCCACCTCCTACCTCCCCATGCCCCCTGGACAAACCGCCCACATCTCCATCCCACTCCCAGCCCTGGAGTCCCATTTACTGCCCTGGCTGGGCAGTGCCTGCCCCTGCCACTCTTCTTTCCTTACCACGGGGGCCTTGATCTACCCCCTACCACGCCCTTCCCCTCCCCTATCCCATGCCCCTTCCCCACACAGACTTACTGACAGGGTGCTGCTCTCCAAGGTGCCTAGCTGCATTCCTGTAAATTGTCTATGGGCTATCAGTACCGGCCAAGAAAATCTTTATCGGTGCACCCAATTTAATATATATGTGTGTGTGTGTGTGTATAGAGAGAGAGAGACAGAGAGAGAGAGAGTGTTAAATTTTGAAGTAAAAATCATCTTATTATATGCCACAGGGGAGGACAAAGGCACTGCCAGTGCCTTGCCACTCCAGTGTCAGGGAACTAGTTAGTTAATACGTGCTCGGAAGAAACATTTGAACTTTGTTGACAATTTTCTTCATTTTATTCAGTCTAAACTATTTATCTAATTTAGCCTTGATTCATGAATTGTTCCAGTTGGCCAGATATTGCCTATTTTGATGAATAAACTGTTTGCCAAAATAAAATCACTTGGCCATAATTTGAATCCAGATAATTCAAAATTACTAAATGGAAGAGAGACACCTATATCTAAATAAACAAGTAAACTCCATTTTCAGTGCTTTGCAGATTCCAAACAATCAAAGTCCCATAGCGGAGAACAATTCAGTCAAATACCTCATTCAGCCCTTCAGTTCTACAGTTTTGCAGTTTCTACTGACAGGAGAATCTAGGTCCTGGGTGGAAACTTTTCTTTGAGAATCTTGGTTGTGTTGTCATCCGGTGCCTTTGTCACACTCTTCAGGAGAGCAGCCCATGTAAAATGTCCTCACATTGTCTTTATGTGTGAGGACTTGACACAGTTCTGCTAAGGCTCCATCTGGCCTAGGAAGTATAGAAGGGAGAGCTTCACCTCTGAATGCAGCCAAGCAAGTGAAAGCTTACATGGCAGCCAGAAACAGATCCAGGCAGTTGCAGGGACCATTGTTGCAAGGGTGGCTGCATCCCTCACCCCCAGCTTCTTCCCCTGCAGACAACACTGCAAGAGCAGCAGCCAAGGACATAAGCCAGGGACGGACAATTATTTTGGGCGGAGGGCTGCTTACTGAGTTTTGGCAAGTCATCGAGGGCCACGTGACAGGCAGCCAGGGGCAGATAAATATTAATTTTCTAAATATTTTAGGGGCCCCATGGGCCAGATAGAATGGCCTGGTGGGCTGCATCCAGCCCGCAGGCCACATTTTGCCCACCCCTGACTTAAGCCCCAGGGAAGGTAAGTATTCCCCACTTCCTTTCCCCTCCTTGCTCAGCGGTACATCCCTGCCTCTTTCCTCCCCACTCTACCCCTTCCTATTCCCCCCCTCTCTCCTGGCTGCTGTTGCCAGTTTCTTCGCCTTCTTGGAGTGAGGGAAGCTCACGTGCCTTCCACCTGGACTGCACGAGAGCTAAGGTGGTTGCTGACACATCCCCAGATTACAGGACTTCCCCTTGCTGAGGGGCATTCTCCCTTGGCCAATCAGTAGTAAGGGATGGGGCCACTGCCTCCATGGCCAGTCAGCAGCGAGGGGTGGGGCCACCCCAAAAAGACCACCCCACCCCTCGCTGGCTGCCTTGAAACCCTGCTCCACCTGGCTGTGCACTGCCCTACCTCTAGGCACAACCAATAGAATCATGAGGTCAAATGATTAACATGTATTTCCACCAATTAACTGAAAAACAAGACTTTTTGCAATCCGTTCCTAATTCAGAAATAGATAGAAAACAAAGTGTTTAAAACAGGACAGTGTGGTATAAAACAGGACCAATTGCCACCCTAGTGTGGGCTGTGCTCACTTGGTACTGCAGCAATGGTAGAGGGGCACATTCCCACTCTGTGCCTGCTCTAAGGCTGGTCAGGAACACCCTGGGGAGCTGGCCTGACACAGTCGCAGGCTCACTACAGCCCCTGCAGGGGAGGGGAGGAGAAAGAAAGGGAAGGGAGGGGAGGGGAAGGGAAGAGTATTTACCTTCTTCAAGACAAGTCCCTGGCTGCTGCTTCAGAGGCCTGGTTGGAAGGGAAAGGTGCACTCATGCCACTGCAGCCCCTCTGGCTCCACTCCTGATGGCAGCCAAGGACCCTTTGGCCATAATAACAACAGACTGTGAAAAGGTACTTCCACAGTCCAGTTCCTTTCATTTTTGCAGCCTTAACTGAGAAGCAGTCATCAGTGTTGCCTTTATCTCACTCAGGAGAAAGGTACTTAACTCTGACAAATGTAAATTCCTTCTCCCAACACCCTACAATCTTTGCTGATAGAGAGCATCTGAGAGTAAAAGGCAGAGATGAGAAAAGAAGACTTGGAGCACTGAAACAACCTTAGTAAAGTATGTAGGACCTAGAAGCACCAAGTCATATTGGGTTCATTTTAAGGCGTGCACAACCTTAGATTTCTGTGTGCTAGGGCTCCTCTAGATGTTCAGGTAAAGGCGTGATAGGATCTGATCTTCTTTTGTATGGCTGACTTGGAGCAACAATTATAAGTCCAGTTTAAGGTTCATTAAACAGTCTAATACTGTTGAGGAAAAGGAATGTATCTCTGCAATGTCACCATCAAATTTGTCTAAAGGGCACAGTGTTGTTATATGGTCCATAGTTTGATCAGGATTGCCATAGTCACATTTTGTAGAACTCCTAATAGGATCTGATGTGAGATCCATACAATCACAATGATTGTGGGAGCCAGCATCCAATCTTATCACATCTTATTGCCAGTGGAAGGGGAGCCCAGGATTGTGATCCCAGGCTCCCACTGCTGAGCGCCCTGCAGCTGATGGAGCTTATAGCATTCCCCATGCTGCCTCCCCACTGCAAGCCCTACAGCTGATGATAAGGCTCACAGTGGTGGCAGCATTACTCATGCTGCCCTCCTGTGAGCCCTGTCAGCTGTGGGGCTCGCAGTGGAAGAGGCAACACAGGGACTGCTACCTCCCTGTGAACTGTCTTTGCTGCATGTGAGGAATGCTGCTGCTGCTGAGAGCCTTATCAGATGTGGAGCTGGCAGCAGGTGATGTGCTCTTGTGGCTGGGAGCCCCTCAGTCAATGTTGCTGCCAGCCACAGGAGAGAATCTAGCCACATATTCAATTAATGGCATGAGAAGAACAAGCCACAAAGTTATTACACATTTTTAGTAGAATAACTTTGTGTTTTATTGCTTGTTTTATCACACCATTAATTGATTGAACATGGGACTGTGCCACAACTTAAAGACATGATTAACTGATTACTACTGCATCACAATTTAGGACCTGATTAACTGGTTAATACTGGTTAATAATCTGAGAGGATTCCTTACATCCATTTCCATTTCTTAAAAACCTACATAAAGCAGACAATTCAGGAAATAAATGCAGGATCACTTCATAATAGTTTGCACAGTAGTTCAAGGCATGACCATGGACCAGAAGGTACTGAGAATACATCCTTATTTTGATTACATGATTCTGGTATCACATTGTTTTTTACTGACTTCAGTGGAATATGACCATTGCTTTCCATTGTGAACATAACTGTTCAGGCCTATACTACAGAATTGGTAAAGACACATAGTAAGTTTTTGTCAGGCTTTTAATACCTACGTCTTGTTAGATAACATTTTAATTAACAGATCAAACCAGATTTGTAAAGGCATGGATTTATTTAGCAATACATCTATAATTTGCTTGCTTTGCAAGGAGAAATGGTAAATCAGCCTTCTAACATACATGTGCTTTTTAAATTGTCAGACCTTAAAGTAAACAGAATTAGAAAACAGCAAAGCTTGGAATGCTTTTGCAGGACTTCAGATTCAAAAGTGTGTTTTAGGGAATATAATGTTAATTGTAGCTATGAGGCTATGGATGACTGTATATGAAGCAGCATGTCCTAATATTGAGAGCAAATTTTAATGTAAAAGCAATATTTACAAACATCCATGTCTATAGAGATGTTCAGCATTCATAGCTCTTGTTGAAATAGTGGGAGTTATGGATGGCAAACATCTAATGAAATTCATGCATTAAATGTAAGAACCGGTTTGAAAATTTGAAGCAAATTAAAGAAGTGTGTAAAATCCAGTTCAGTGTACCTCTTCCATAAAACTTCAGTATAAGATTAAGAATTAAGGACATAATAAATATGTTTTTATAAACTTATCTCCCATGGCTAATGAAAGTGATGTTCTTTTAATATCCACAAAGGAATTGGTCAGATCTGTGGTTGGTTGTAGACAAATAAATACTTCCCTAAATCTGTGATCAGTTTACAAATATTGAACATCTCTCAAATGTGCTGACACAAGGTCATATGCACTGTTTAAACTTTCTCAATGCCACCTGTGAATTACCCTGCAGCAAGGGTATTCCTGAATTCTCTAGATCAGCTCAAGTGCCTCTAAAACAGAGCATTTAGGACAAAAGGGCAGAGATTGCCTTCTGATGTTTGAAATGTTTCAGAGTATGCTCATCAATTTTGTATTTGTTTTCTGTCTTTATGAGTAAGGAAGCCAGTAGTCATTTTTCCAGTTTGCATTTTGGAGTCCTGATGATGAAAAATGAGAGATTTCACTTTTATTTATTTTAACTTATATATGTTCCTGTTCACTGGTATATCACATCTAGATATTGCCAAGATTTTGACTTCTCTCAGATATGTACTGTTTGCATACAAAAAAATCACACACAGTCACTTAATTGTTGATATTTTTGTACATTTTTAAATTTGAGCTTTTCAGATTATGACATTTATTGGAGGGAACAGTCTATTGTTCCTTTTATTGGGACAACTAAACTGAAAACAACATCCTATATTCATAATTAAAAGCAAATAATGTTTCTCTATTAGATTTAGCTTTTTTTAGTTTCTGCTTTTTCCCTGTATGACACAATTCACTGTAGTGAACAAAGAGTCTCCCAAGACTTCTTTTAATTTAAACTGGTGATCCGCAGTTTGAAGTAATCAAACTTATGAAACCTGAACGCGCAGGTTTTTACAGTATGTGGTTGTTCCTGTAGGAGATTCACATGGAAGCATAATTAGTAGAACATGTTGTGCTGAAAAGGAATATAATGAGCAGCTTAATTTAATCCATTCTTAGCTTTAAGGACGAAATTCTGGGAAGCTCATTTCTGGACTAGTACCATATTTAACAGAATCCAAGATGACTTTGAATTGAAGATGACACCCAATAATTAGCTTCTATACATGGAAAGTTTATAAATGTTATAATGTTCCACACACCTAAGCTAATTATTGAAGGGTTATCTTAAATCTGTCCCCCTGCCAGCCCTCCCTAGCCACCATTTACCCTCAGTCACAGCTCTAGCTCTGGCCCCACTCTGCCCTGGGCGTGGTTGCAGTAGTGGTAGTCCTGGCCCGAGGATGAAAGCCAGAGCAGGGGCCAGAGCTGCTACTACCACTGCTGCCTGGCTGAGTGGTGGCCAGAGCCACTGTATCCTCCATGTCTCAGGTCAGAGCTGGGTCAGAGGCTCAGTCAGAGCCAGGACTGAAGGTAAGCTGGGGTTGCGGGGGTGGCAGGATGTAGGCAGGGCAGAGACTGTGAGGGGCAGGTGGCACAGGGGGCAGTGGCTGAGGCTCTGACTCTTACTAGGGGTGTGCAAAACGGGCCCTATTTGATTTGGATTTGGCCTGAATCAGGGACAGTGATTCGATTTGTGATTCAGATCACTATCCTGATTTCAATTTGATCAAATCCAAATCTGAAGATTCGATGCTGACTTGGAGAATCAGCAATTCAAACATAGACGCAGCTTTAAAAGTTTTTTCTACATATCTCAACGTACCAGCGCGGCTTGTGACTGCTGCAATGCTGGGGCGCATGGAGCATCCCACAGGAGTGCGGGGGGCGCTCCATGTGCTCAGTGGTAAACCCGGAAGTGGACTGGAAGTACTTCCAGGTCTGCCAGGGAGCGCACGGGGGACCCCTGCACCCCCATGGCTTGGTAATTGGCCACAGGGGGACCCCAGGTGCCCCCCCTGCCCCCCCAGACCCAGAAGGCATCAGTTGCCAAGCTGGGATGGTGTGGGGGGCCCTCCCTGGTGGACCTGAAAGTGTACCAGCTGTGCTTCTGGTCCACGCTTATGTGGGACACTCCATGCACCCCAGCATCGCAGCATTCACAAGTCACCTGCTACCTAGAGGTATGTAGAAAAAACATCTAAAGCTGTCTCTATGTCCAAATCTTTCTGAATCGATTTGGAGGGTTCTGATTCAATTTGGAGAGATTAAAGGGTCCTCTGATTCAGTTCCGATTTGGAGATTTGGCCACCGAATTGGGCTGAATCGAATCAGGGACCGAAGCTTCGCACAGCTCTAACTCTTATCCTAAGCCTTGGTCAGGGCTGGAGCTGGAGCCACAGCAGCCAGCCACCTCCTTGCCTTGAACTCAAACCCAAGATGAGGGGCTTTTTTCCCCATGTTGAATGGGGCGGGGAGGGGGAGAATTTACTTTGGATTCAAGCAAATACTTTAAAATATGAAAAGAACTCCTGTTACATGTTTCTCCTCACTATGTCATCAAAATATCCTGGAAAATTTATTTCCTTTTTCTGATAACTGACCAAAATTTTGCTTGCTATGTTGTTATAAATTATTAGAGAGCCTCCCCACCCCCACAAACCCTAGTAAAGGAAATAAATTATTTTATCCAGGCTAAGAGGGGGATTTGCTAAATGCATTGTCTGCTTGTTATTATTAAGAAGTAATTTACTTGAGAGTGAGAAACAGGCTTACAAAAATATGCCTTATGAATGTGTGTTGGCGTTAATCTTCTGACCATCTGTACTTCTTGTCAGGAGCTATAATTTAGCAAAATAAATGCTACTATATTACACACTTTTGGATCAAATGATTTCAAAAGTCTTTTACAGATGTGTAACAGAAGGGATGTTCTGGATATGTTGGCTGGCAAGTCAAAGGTTAAACCCTTGTCTGCAGCAACTGGATCCCCCACAGCTGCTGGCAATTAGACTTGTCAGCATTCCTCTCAGGAAGCTCCTGAAGCATATGAAAATCAAGGGTAATTGCCAGTAAGCCCCAGTGCTCTTCGTGGGTGGGGCTATAAACCCAGCGGGAAGAGGATTGAGCTGTTGCTGCTGGGAGTTCTGGGGAGCTAAATTGGCACGCTTCTTAACAGACTTCCTTCATGTATTGCTAACTGTGTAAACCTCACTGCTGCATGAACGGCAGGTAGTCAAGGTTTGCTGTTCTGGTTTGCACACTGGCTGGAGGACTGAACTGAATTGTGCTAATTCCTTATCCTTCTTAAACTACCAGATCCCATGTTGTCTGGTCTTCTGTGTTTAGTATTGCAATGGAACCATGCCACCTGCATGGGGAAGAGAAGGAATTAATCTGCATTGTGTAAGAGCTAAAGTTAAAAGCCCTCCCTGGACTTTGTGCTGAGTAGAACAATTTGCAAATGATTCGGGGGAAGTTTCCCTTTCCAGTTATGGAGCAGGATCCTTATATCTGATATGAAAACCTTAATGTGGAGAGATGTCAAAAACAGTTCCAGGAATTTCAGTTCCACTCTGCACACACCTTGACTAATGTTGTCTATTTTATGGAAGGCTCCTTTGTAATGGCTGATTTCTGCACCCTGAGTACCACCTGTGAAAAAGAATCCTGGCTGTATCCTGAAGGAATAATCCAGGCCTTAGATGCTTAATATACATAAAAACTGCCACTTAGTGGGTCAGAACATGGGTCTATCTTGCTTAGTATCCTACATAATAGTGGCAGAGAGTGGATGCTGAAAGGGAGAGTGAACAGAGTATTACCACGGTTTTTTTCCCACTGTTCCTCTCCCACTTGAAGCCTCCAGCATTTAGGGTCTTGGAAGTTCTGATTCAGAAAGTGTACTCCTAACTGCCACGCTCAATAGTTACTGATGCACCTTTACTCCAAGAATGTGTCCAATCCCTTTTTGAGACTGGCACAACATCTTGTGGCAATGGGTTCCACACTTTAACTATATGTTGTGTGAAAAATAACTCCCTTTTGTTAGTTTTAAACTTACTTCCTACTAGTTTCATTTGATGACCCCAGTTCTTGTCTCATCAGAGATAGTAAATAATAAATCCCTATTTACTTTTCTTTGCCATTTAGTATTTTGTAAAACCTTATTATGCCCCCCCCTCAAGCACCTCTTTTCTAAACTGGCTAGTCAGGTTGTGTGAAGCTTCGGTCACTGATTCAATTCAGAGGAGATTTGGCCCAATTCAGCAGCTGAATCTCCAACTCTGAATCGAATCAGGAGGCCCATAAATCTCTCCGAATCTAATTGGATTCAGACAGATTTGATGATTCAGCCATAGACATAGATTTATATGTTTTTTCTACATATCTCAAGGTACTGAGCGTGGCTTATGAACACTGAGATGGGGGGGCAGATGTAACATCCCACGGGAGCATGGGGGGTCCCCTGCTCACTTGGCAGTAGACCTGGAAGTGGACAGAAGTACTTCTGGTTCATTTCTGGGTCTGCCACTGAGCACACAGGGGCTCCCCTGCGCTCCTGTGGGACACTCCATCCACCCCACCATCACAGCACTGACAAGCTGCACCTGCTACCTCAAGGTATGTAGAAAAAATATATAAAGCTGTGTCTATGGCCAAATCACTGATTCTGTGAATCAGAATTAAGCTTTCAGATTCAGATTTGACCGAATTGATATACTGTGTCAACTGAATCACCCTGATCCACCTGCTTATTGACGTCCTTAAAGAACTCTAGTAGACTGGGGAGGCATGATTTCCCATTGACAAAACCATATTGACTCCTCTACAGCATGTCCTCCTTCCCATCCCTCCCCCTTCCTTGGTGTAAGAAGGATGGAGGATTTTTTGGTTTTGATTCAACTGGAGTTTGTTTATACTTAGAAAAAATCAGGCTAAAAGAGCCTGGAACCAGAACAGAGCATGGTTGGCTTGCATTATTCAAGATGGTGGATTAGAGACCAATCTATAAGGGAGACTCTTCACCTTTCCTCTTGAAACTGATCCTTGTGCAGAAAAAGAATTCAAGGCACATTGGGCTGAAAAGAGAACCCAAGAGGGGGTCTGACCCTGTGACCTAGCAGTTAAGCTACTTGCCTGGGATGGTAATCCTGGGTTTATATCCTTGCTTCACACATGGGTCTTGTATTTCATCCATTAACATTTATGCAAAAATATGACTTGCAAAAGAAGTCTGCCCTGTTGTGTATATGCAAGCCTATTTTGATGTGTTTATGAAGCCCCAGGGAGAGGTGGTTTAGACAGACAGTTTAGTCAGAGTCACTGTTGAAAAGCTTGAATTTTCAGATTTAAAACAGAGATATTTTTGCTGCCTCACTCTTCACTTGAGCAGTTTTCCTTTTGGCAGTAGGGTTCTTCTGTTTATTATTGTTAGATGGAGATCACCTGAGAACTGTCTTGAGAAGGACTGGACTCTTAGATACTAATTAGTTGCTATGCATATTGAGATTGCAATAAAGATCATTCTCCAAGAAGTCTTTTCTTGTAGAAAGCTTAGTCCAAATTCAGAAACAACAAGAATATTTGCTTTAATTTGGTTGCCCTGATAAAACAGTTCTGGTATTATTCCCAAGCCTGATGGAGATTCTAGTGAAGTGGCACACGTAATATGAAACATTGTATAGCTAGAGTTAATAGCCTTCTGAGTTCTGAAAGCTGAGATAACAAGAAATGGATCCACCCCGTTGTCCTCTTAGAGTCCTAAATAAAGGGATCCTAAGGTTGAGATGCAGAATCCAGTGAATAGTTTGTAGCAGTTTCTGAAACCCATCCATGCTGAGACCAAACTCAGAAAAGAGACAGGAAAAAATGCGACACTTCCCTGAAAATACCATGAGAGGTATTCAGTTTGTAAGGTGTCCATTGCATCTCTGTAGGAACATTAAGCAGAATCAGAATACAAATATGAAGAGAGTACTTGAACAAAGGAGATGCTATAGTGAGTCAGACCGCAGTTCCATCTATCCCCATGTCCTGTACCTTACAGTGGCACAGAGCTGATGCCAAAGGAAACAGTATGTATGCCACTGGTTTTCAACTAGGGTGGAGTGGTACGAGACCCCCCTCAAGGGGGGCCAACAGGGCCAGCGGGTTGGTGGGGGCAGTGAGAGGCACCATCAGGGCTGGGGGGCTGTGGCTTGGACCTGCATTCTGTGAGCTAAGGGGCCAAGGGGAGCTCTGATTTTCCATGATGAAAACCCAAAAATCAAATACCAAAATTTCTAGATTTTTAGAATTTATTTTATTATAGTGATTAAGGCACTGATAGGCTTCCAAATTACTTGTACATTGTAAATATATCAGTAAAACCTTGTGTTGGATCGCTGTTCATATGGCATGTGTCCCAGCCCCCTCACCATTTTGGTTGTCCTCCACTGGACTGTCTCCAACTTGTCCACATACTTTCTGTAGTGGGGGGCCCAAAACTGGACACAGGACTCCAGATGTGGCATCATCAGTGTAGAACAGAGTGGAATCTGCTGGCTAAGCTTCTGTTAATGCAGCCCAGTATGCTGTTAGCCTCCTTGGCAACAAGGGCACACTGTTGGTTCTTATCCAGCTTATTGTCCACTGTAACCCCCAGGTCTTTTTCTGCAGAGCTGCTGCTTAGCCAGTCGGTCCCCAACCTGTACTGGTGCATGGGATTGTTCCGTCCTAAGTGCAGGACTTTGCACCTGTCCTTATTGAACCTCATGAGATTTCTTTTAGTGCAATCCTCTAATTTGTCAAAACTCTCTGAATCCTAGCCCTGCCCTCCAGTGCATCTACTACTGCCCCTAGTTTGGTGTCATCTGCAAACTTGTGGAGGGTGCACTCCAACCCATCTTCCAGGTCACTGATGAAGATATTGAACAAAGCTGGCTCTAGGGCTGAACACTGGGGCACCCCGCTTGATACCAGCTGCCATCTAGACATCAAGCCATTGATTAACTAACCTCTGAGCCCAACAATCCAGCCAGTTTTTTATCCATCTTACAATCCATTTATCCAACCTGTACTTTCTTAGCTTGCTTGTAAGAATGTTGTGGGAGGCCTTATCAAAAGCCTTGCTAAAGTCAAGGTATATCACATCCACTACTCTTCCCACATCCACAGAGCCAGTCATTTCATCATAGAAGGCAGTCAGATTGGTCAGGCCACCCTTGGTGAATCCATGCTGACTGTTCCTAATCACCTTTTTCTGCTCCAAGTGCTTACAAATGGATTCCTTGAGGACCTGCTCCATGAGTTTTCCAGGAACTGAGGTGAGGCTGATTGGTCTGTAGTTCCTCCTTCCTTTTCTTAAAGATGGGTACTATATTTGGCCCTTTTCAATCATCTGGGACCTCTCTCAATCACCGTGAGTTTTGAAGATTAATGGCCAGCAACTCTGCAGTCACATCAGCCAGCTCCTTCTACCTCCTCACAACCTCGCCAAACTCATTATCAAATGGTTATCTGATCAATAAACACCAAGCAGGGTCACACCCTCCCTAAGCGACAGATACAAAACCTTCCAACACATCTCCACTATCAGCATAATCGGCGCACCCCACAACAAAACCTACTCTACATGTTGTGTGGATGCTTAAACTGCCACATGGGCACAGAACATAGTGCCCTGTGTGCATGCTTATACATCCATACTGTACATGCAGTGGCATCACAAATTGTGTGAAGAGTGCCAAATACGGCAATTTTGTGGCTAGGTAAGTGTGGTTAATTTACAGTTTCATAGAATTTTTGGTTTTCCCTTCTGCAATCCTTTATTAAATATAGTCTTAAGTAATATACCATTTAGTATAAAGATAACTGTTCCATTTAAACGTGACCGGAAAATTTCCCTTTTTGTCTCCCCCTTTTTTTAAAAATCTTTTATCTCCTATTAAGATCTTATTTTACTCAGTCTCTCAGGGCACTTCTGCTTCTTTTTTTTAAGGGCAGGGAATTAGCCGTGACTCAGGTGCCTTCTCCCCTCAAATATCCCTGAAGTACGATTGCCCCCACTTAATGTCCAACAAAAAAAAGGAAGTAAAGAAAAAAAAGCAATGATAAACTCAATTTTTGTTGGGACTAAACAAACAGCCGCGGTTCCCTCCTTCTCCTTGTTTCTGATGATGTTCCTTTTTCTTTTCTGAGTATCCTAAGAATCAACTTACTTCACTGGTGACTCCCGGTTCATTGACCTCGGGTCGTGTCTTCTCCAGCACACAGGACCAGCTCCCGGGATTCTCCTGCCTCAGCAGTCTTTTTTTTCCTGTCTCGAGCCATTTATCGCTCCTTGTTCTCTCTGCTTGCCACGCCGCCCCTGCCAGGGTTTTTCTATCTTAAAGGAACAGCAGCTCCTAAACTAGTGTTCTCCCTGCTGTAGCTCCTTCCCTGCATTAAGTATTGTATTTGTATCCAGTCCCTCTTCACAGTAAGTGCCATTTGGATATCTAAAATGAAATGTGACTCTGCCCAAAATATCCTCATGGAAATCATGTTGGTGAATCCTACCCATTATTAGAACTGTCACAGAAAAATAATAAAGGACAGAAATACCTGATCACCAGTAGAATACTTCTCACAGAATAACCACTCCATCTCTGACCTTGCAGTCCTTGTCCTCAGTGGAAACCTACACACTACTTCCAGAAGAAAGGTCCAAGAACAGAAATCCATTTAATTTACTGCTGGCATAAGCCATCTAAATGTCAATTTACTGATGGAACAGACTGTATAAATTACTCTTCCCTTCTGCCCCTACAGGAGCAAGAATATAGGAGCACTTGTGTGCCTGAGAACTTGTAATTACAGTGTTAGTTGGAGGCAAGGGTTGCCCCTAACTTGTTTTTTGTCCATATACAAATATCCGTAACTTGAATTAGGTGGTGCTTAAATTTGAGCAAGTTGGCCTGTTGCATAATTTGAAGATCAAATACTATTGACACTTGGGCTAGTAATGCAATGAGGGGACAACTAAAGGTTGCAGCTGAAATGAGTATAACTCATCACTTGTTAAGCCAGGCACTGTGGTTGCTAGTTTAGTAACTATGCAGCTCGAGTGGCCTGCTTCTTGTGTAGATAGCCTGAGTCAGCTCTGCGGTAAAGACCTATCCTGAGCAACATTGCCTCCTTGGGCTACTTCTGGTATGTCTGTACTGTGCTCCTGGTATGTCCCAGGAAGGACATTCTTGAGTATGATTTGGCCACTCTGGCTCAGACATGTCAGACCTGAAGCTGGCCTATGGTTGTCCCCAGAAGTGACTCTCAAGCACACTGGAGCCCACAGTCTTGGCAGCAGCAATGGGGGAACACCTGCCAGATTAGCTCCACCACCATGCTTTTGATTTGGGAGAAGGCATTTGGGTCATGCTTGGGAGCATTCCTCCCGGGTCATGCCAAGAACTCACTGGAAACATGCCCCCAGAGCCGTGCAATATGTGCAGTACCCTTCACTAAAGTAAAAGTGTTTCTCAGAAGTAAAAAAGTATAAAAATCAGGCTGGAAAGCCTGCATTTTTTTTAGTTTAAAAACTTGGGAGTGCTTATCATTTAAGCTGTTGATTTTAGAGAAATTTACCCTGACAGATAAGGAAAATAGGTAATAAGACGGGACAAATTTTATTAGTAATGTTTGATGTGGTGGGAGACCTTGCTTATATATTTGGCTCCTCATGTTTTCAAAATGAGAAAATTATTAGACAGGTATTCCAGTAACAATGTTTTTATTTTTCCTTTTATTTCCCTCTCAGATAATGGTTCTGGATCAGGAGAAGGGGGTGAGTACTCAATCCTAGTTGCACTAACATTTTTTTTTATTTTATTTGCATGCTTGTGGGTCTCTGATAGTTAAAGGGACACTCTTTCCTGCAAATGATGAAAACTAGATAATAACAATTCTTTTAATTTAAATATTCTAACGTAGGATGAACAATAAATGAAGGCATTTTTTTCAAGCTTTGATTTTATATAACTAGTTTGCAGTTTGCATTTTAGTTACCTTGGATGTGGGATTTGGCTTAGTCATTTTGGGTGCATCTACACACGTGCTTTAATGTGCATTAGCCTGTTCTAGTGTGCATTACAGCATCACAAAAAGTGCTGTTTAGTTAATGCACATTAAATAGACTAATGCATATTGAACATCAACTTGAAAACTGCGGGCGTTTGCAGGTGACACTTTAAAGCGGGTTGAAAGTGGGTTAAGTGCCTTTTGCACCACTTTAATGGCATTACTGTTTGCACATTCGGTGGTGTATTGTGCATTAATTCCAGCTGCTGTAGCACATTTGGCAGCATAATGCGTCTTAAATAACTTTGAGACACAGCAAATGACTTTGGAGCACTGCAAACTAACACATCTCTGAGGAGTTTTAGTTTCCTACCCTACAGCTGTGGAAGGAAGCACCAGGTTCAGTGCAGTTAAGGGGCTGTGCAGGCAGCCCGGCAGCAGCCTGGGAAGGCAGACTCCACAGAAGGAAAAAAAAAGCAACGAGCCTGATCTTTTTTCTTCCTCCCTCTCCCCCCTGGAGCCTGCCTGCCTGAGCTGCACAGGGACCCAGTGCTTCCCTCCGCAGCTGCATTGCCCCCTGGGACTGCCCAAGCTGGGTGCCTGTGGGCAGGTGCCACCTGGCAGGGGGGAGGGGGCTGCTGCTGCCATGGAGGGAGGCACCAGCCCTCCCCTCCGCCGCGCAGCTCAGGGACCGCTCTGCCTGCCAGCAGCTCACTCTCCCCTCCCCACCGCTGGAGAGGCAGGTAAGGATAGGGCGGACATGGATGTACACGACACAGGGATTTACTTCGCCCTAAACTGAAATGGTGTTTTTAAAAGACCACCGCTTCAATTTAGGGAGAATTAAGTTCTCCCATGTTGTGTACAAATGCCCTGTGCTCTTTAGTTAATGAGCATTAAAACAGACTAATGCACATTTTCCTAGTACAGTAAAAGCTCTGTTATCTGGCATCCCCTGGGAATGGGGAATGCCAGATAACAAAATATGCCAGTTAATTGAGTGGCCCTGGCCACTGCTTCTTCCGCCGCGTCTGGGGCGTCCCTCCACCCCTCCCGCCGAATCGCCACTGGCCCCACAGGACAGGGAGGTGGGCCCCGCACAGCCTGTTATGCTTCTGAGCCATAGGGGTTCAGAGAAACTGGATGTGCCACAGTAGGCACTTCCGGTTTCACTTTATCTTACAAGCCGGCATGCTGGTTAGTAGAGCATGCCGGCTTGTAAGATGCTGGTTAACAGAACTTTTACTGTACTTTACAAAGGAGGACACTTTTACACGTGATCTGGTGTGGGTGTGTGTCACTTTAATTAAAGCAGTTCTGATAGCTGCTGTAATTAAAGCACTGCCACGTCTTCTGTATCAATATCCCCACAGTTAAAAATGGTGGCAGGGACCCTTGAACTAAAGCTTGTTCGATGAGCTTTAGTTCAAATGCCCTCCCTACCATTTTTAAGTGCAGGGATGCTGATACATGAGACACTGGAGGCTGCTGGCAATTACTGTGTGGTAATTGCCATGCTCCATCAGACTCGACTGAGTCTACTACAACACACTGGAATTGCAGTGTGTTGAAGCAGCCTTTGCGTTCATGTATAGGTGCCTGGAGGTACTAGATTTAATACGCATTAACAAAAGAACGTTAATGCACGTGTAGACATGCCCTTTCAGTTTCTAGTTCTCACCCTTTCAGGGTAGCATCTGATAGTTCCCAGTAATGCAGGATGATGTTTAAATTTCTACAAAACTATTTTTCTTAAAATGTTGTAAAGTAACTCCTGATAGATGTATACTTGGAATAAATATTATAAGCCATTTAGTTTGACAAATGTTCTTTTCCTAAATATCATATTTATTACATTTTAATTTGTCCTTTGTCATATCATGAATATATTTTTAAAAGACTATGGTATATTTTACATATGTTGTTTGATATTACTTTTTAAAATTAATTTTTAAATACATATGTGGTTTACAACTCTGTAATCACAGAATTTACATCATACAGTTGGTGTTTATGCAAGCTAAAGCAATGTCTCAACCCTGTTTTGGGAATAATAAGACAGCTAAATCCAAATTATATTCAGTCTTTGGTGAAACTGTGAAAAAGAGTACCAGTTTGTGCTAGAAAAAGAAGGGGCAGCACCAGGAACACATGCTTATTTGGAAACAAGACAAAATGTTTACATGTAAAAAAACAAGATTAAAAACATTATCCAAAGCAGCCATTACATATGAATTAAAAAAAAGTATGAGTGTTGTTTGTGAAATGCAGAGACCATTACCTGTTGTTGATCTTTGTCACCTATACTTCCTTCTCTCTTTCCTGCCATCCTCCTCTCAGAGCAGTACTGAGGAAACAAATACTTTCCTGTTTAGCTGCTGCATTACTTACATTTGTGATTTGTTACCTAGTTTTCCATAGCTTAGGGGCCAGAGTAAAATAGAAGTAGCAAAGCTACAGACCCAGACATCTATATTAGGGAGCATCTTGGCATAAGTGAGGTACCAGTCCCAGGTGTCTAGTGCAGCTTAACATGAAGGACAGATGGATGACTTCAAGTCACAGGGTCATAAGACAAGTGGGAAACAGGGATAGCAAAATAGTTGGTAAGACAAACCATCAAAACCTCAAGCAGAGGTTTGGAAAGAATTAAAGACAAAAGTTATGTTAGGTGTTTTTCCAAAAAGAAATACAGTCTCTTGTTATGAATATTAACCACAGTAATACTCTGCCTGCTGGCTGAAACAAATATAAGGGACCTTCTGGGATATTAATTCCAGTTTCCTATATTCACAGGCAATCACTTGCCTAAGCAATCCCCAGCTAGGCCACTTCAAACTCTCACACACAGCTACCAGGTACAGTTGCAAAACATCAGCACTACCCTTTTGATATGCCTTTGGTAAAAGCAGGGAAAATGAAGGCATTGCCAGTTTCCTGCCACTGTGGTGGCAAAGTAGCTAGTTAATATAAACTCAGAAGATTATAAGAAAAAATAACCTGCTCCACACTACAAAAGAAGAAAAAAACCCTATACTCTGCCAATCTGCCCTATAGGAAAAATTTCTTCCTAGTTCCAAATCTGCCAGTTGGTCTGACCCTGAATAGAAGAGCAAGACCCTCTAGCCAGGAACCTCAGGGTTTCTAAGTATTAGCAGGGGTATCAGTGCATACCAGTCCAAATCCCTGGCCTTAACAGTGGCCAAGGTTCCAGAGCCTCAGCAGAAAGCAACTCCCCCTCCCCCCAAAACAAACAAACAAATCAACAACATCTGGGATCTTGCAGCAGTGACAGCCTGATCCAGAGCCAGGGCAGAGCTGCGATCTGCAGCCTGCATGCTCTGGACAGAGACATGCAGGCAATGATTTGCATTTCTGCCCTGACTTCAGACCACGCTGTCACCGCTGCAAGGAGCCGGGGTAGAGCCACGATCCACAGCCTGCACACCCCTGACCGGACCATGCAGGCTGCAGATCTCAGCTCTGCCCTGGCTCTGGACGACACTGTCACTGCTGCAAGATCCCAGCCTGGCTCTGGAGCTGCTCAACACCCTGCCATGTGCTCTGCCAGCACTGCTGGGGCCAGTCTCCACGGAAACCACAGCCTTGTGCTGCCACAGTGCAGCTGCTGCTGGGGTCTGCATGGAAACTGGCTCCTGCCACTCAGGCAGGGGCTGCTGGGAAATGGAGTCCAGCTGCCAGCTAGATCTGCCATTTTGCCCATCCCTGCTTTATTTTATTATCTTCTTCAAATTTCATGAGGCCACATGTAGTTCCAGTACTGAAGCCACTGCTAAAAATGTTAAACAGGATAGTTAACTCATCCTCTAGTTAAATAACTCACCTTTTAGTCTAAACGGCCGAGCCAACTCTTGATTGTAGCATTGATCCCCATCTTTCCCTGTTTGGCCAGTAGTTTCCCATAAGGCACAGCAGTAAAATCATTCCTTAAAAATTGAACACTTGTTGCATGTTGAGCAATGCAGCATTCAATCCAAAATGAAATACTTTCTTTTTTAGACAATAAAAAGCAAATAAAGTAAAAAATTAAAAAACATGACAGGAAAATGTACTGTCGCTTGTATTTTCTCGCTTTAATCCATCAGTCTTTTGACTAGAGCATTCTCACAGAATATGGGGTACCCAGCTTCAGTTCGTACCTCTGCTTGAGGTAACTTGAACCCATATCTGCCACGTTGTGTAAGACTGCCCTAAGTGTAAGATCCTGTCTACCTCTCCAGTTGATGCTGTTCCATTTTGCATAAAGAATTAAACATTTTTTGGAGGATGAACTGGAAACCAGCTACAAAGTTTCCAGATGTGTCCTTACCACCAGGCCTGAAAAAAGAAAACAAAACACTGAAGGCACATTCCCATGGGCAGGAACATGCATTTCCCTGGGAACAAGTATTAGTGGCACACCTTGTGCCGCTGCTACTTGTCTCCAGGGAGCGCCCATGCTACAGGTAGGGGAGGCCCCAACAGTCTTACCTGGGGTCTTGGGGGCCTCCAGGAGCTGCATTTCTTACTAGCGTGGCTTCAGCTGGCCAGGCTCATGTTTTAGGCAGCACATGCTGCTGCCATGTGCACTGCCCCACTGTTTTTAGGTGTGGGTTTTTGTAACCTTGGGATCTCCCAGGGTCAGCCCCCCTCAATGCATTGCAAAGTAGCAGCACAGGGAATGTCTGTGTGTGCAGCATGTGGTACCACAGATGGGTCTGCAGTGCCACATACCACATGTCTGTGCTGGTCTGGATGTGCCCTTGCTGTTTTTATCTTTGGTTCAGTGAAGAATGGTGCACTTTACATCTCTTTCAAGCTAATGAAGCACTCAGTCTTTATGTGTGCTCCAGGGGTGAAGGGGACGCTTTAATTAGAGCGGCTCTCAGGAGCCACTGTGAAGTGCCTACAGCATCTCCTGTATTCAGCATCCTGCACTTTAAAATGGAGGCAGGGGCATTTTAACTAAAGCTCATTCAACAAACTTTAGTTAAAACACCCCATCACCATTTTGAAGTATGGGCATGCTGAATACACAAGACACCAAGGCTGCTGGAGCATGCTAATTAGCACGCTCCAGCAAACTCAGTCGAGTCTGCTCTGACACTCTGTAATTACAGCACATCAGAGCAAGCATGCTGATATCTACAGGCGTCATCAGATACTAAAATGATAGGGGCAGAATAAGACAGAAGTGGAGATTATAATCACTAGAGGAAAGAAAGGGTTCCCATTGTATGCTTGTGGAAGCAAAATAAACAAAATGAAAATAGCAAAGGGGAGGTTTAAATGGGCAGATCCATGGTAATGGCCAGTTCAGTCACACCAGAGTCCCAAACCACCAGTCTGTCTGCAAGAATATCACAGCCATCAAGCAGAATCTATAGCCTACCCCTGCGGGGGCAAAGCTATACAGGATAGGTACAAAGCTTGATGGGAACCAAATCTGTAATTCTTAATAAGCATTCAGATTGTTATGATAAATACTGGTTAGATATCTAACAAGTCTTTTATGCAAGCAGTAGTGTGATTGTGTATATGACTGTGATAATTGCAGAGTAGGCATGTGCTTGTAACTCCTGCTGTTCAGGAGATCCTTGTTTACATCAGATTTTTGAACTTGAACAACAGAGCAATAGCAGTGAGTCTAAATTCTGTTATACAATTACTATGAACCTAGTTGACTCAGATTGCTGTATTATATCTGTCATACACAGAACAAACTCCTTAATTATTGTGTAACTTGACATTACACCGAATAGTCTCCTGCCTCAGAACATTGTCAGCTGAAACACATTTAGGCAAAAAGAGCAGACTTAAAACTAATAAAAAAGACTATTAAATACTAGATTATTTCAGACAGTGTTCTCCTGAATTGTCATGAATCACAAAGAGGCCAAAGTTCACATAGCGATACCTCTGGACCATTTGCCAAGTCATATTTATGGTCACCAAGAAGTTATATTTTAGGAAAAAGCAGGAGTTGTAGCATTTTGTAGTATGCCTAACAGAAAATGATAAGCATATTACCTCCTTTTATCAGTGGTGCCACACTTAACTAGTTTGCCCTATGACATTTTGAGCAAGCAGCTTCCAGTTTCCTGTGCTCTGAAAACATGGTATTCATAAACAGTTTCAGCAAAGTTACCAATCCTGCTTACATCAGTAGTATGAACCTTCAGTTCATTGTTTTCAATCATAGTAGAACGATGCTTGCAAAACTATGCCATAGATCACTTGTGGATATTGAACTGCTGAAGCCACCTGAGTGGTGTACTATCTGAGTTGGTTAGAGTACAGTACT
>NW_017729006.1:47619780-47625775 GCF_001723915.1 Gavialis gangeticus | reverse complement strand
TAGACGAAGATATTTTTGGCTAAGATGCATCTTAGTTAGGGAACAATAATTGGCATATGAATATTAATTAATTTATCAGCTACCAGGAATGCTTTTATTTTTATTTTTTTCCCTTATTTAGTAAGCTTTTTGATATTTTAGTTGGGCAATAGAGTATAAAAATAATGCCAAGGTTGCAGTTCTATCCCTACATAAGATGCTTCAGGCAGGAGGTTGGACTAGATGACGGCTTGAGGTCCCTGCTAGCTCTACTTTACAATTCTTACCTGTTTGAAGATGTTAATTCAGGAACTACAGGCAGCTTGGAGAATCTTATT
Organism: Gavialis gangeticus; assembly: GCF_001723915.1. Lineage (NCBI taxonomy): Eukaryota > Metazoa > Chordata > Crocodylia > Gavialidae > Gavialis > Gavialis gangeticus. The sequence continues at coordinate 47,625,458 of NW_017729006.1, read as the reverse complement.
AGTGTTCCTACGTTTCACTTCTTACTAAAAAGACTTAGCTAGTGAGGCTTGTTCTTGAAAATATTGTTTATTTGATACCACAGCTGCCAGTCCTTAACTTCTCTGCCAATAAAGATGTCAATGAGTGCCAGTTGTGATGTTGATTTTATAGCACAGTCAGCTCTTCACAGTGAACATATCTAAAAACACCAATGCAGGCCATCAAACTGTTATCAGATATAATAGTTTTCAGTTACTTCAAGCCTGCACTTCAGATTCAGATCAGTAACAATTTCTTACCTATCAGAAGCGTTCAAGGGGCAGGATTTCTAAATATCACACTGTAGTCAGAGAATATAAAACAATGATGTTAGACAGATGGTAGCTTATCAATTTAGCATTTCAAGATAAGGAAATAACATGTTTGCAATACAGATAGTTAATTAATATTAAAATACATTTCTTTGGAATGCCCAATCCCTCTGAAATTTAGTAGCTAGAGTAGCTTGTGATGAACATCTGGCAGGTAGCATTTAGTAATTAATACATTGATATACAGTGTGTGCTTTTTAGTAGTTGCCATCTGTTCTTTACCCGTATGAGGCAGAATGGTTACCCATGGTTTTCACACAGGTGGAGTTGTATAAACATACAAATGTCAAAATCCTTATTATCTTTTTTCACAAAGGTCAAAATCTTGTTTGTTTGTTTGCTTATACAGAACTCCAGGTAGGTCTGTTGCAGAAGTTGGAGGGAGATAACACAACCTTGTATTTCTATAAGCACATTTAACCTGACAGTCCCAGAATATGGGCAAGTGACCTTTTGAAGTTCTCCAATCCCACTCCAATTCGAAGTGCTTCAGATTTGCAGCATTTCAATATTGCATGAACATATACACCCCCTTACCGTCCCCTCCAGAGCACTTCAAAATGTCCATAGAAGTATATAATAGTGCCAGACTGCTGGCAGTAAAAATTTAAAATATTGCAGAGTACTTTTTAAATTAAAAAATGAGAGAGAGCCAACACACAGAAGGAGCACAGAATCCCATATGGGGATGTGAAGCAGAAGGCTTGGTGCTCCTGCTGCTTTAAGGGCTGGCAGGGTGGCCGGAGGAGCAGGTGGCAGGTGTGGCCAGAGGCAACCAGGGCCACAAGACTAGGGAGCAGGCTGGGCTTAGACTGAACATAAACCCAGGCCGGAGTGGAGCTGGCAGTAAGATCCTAGAGGCTGCTGAAGGAACATCATCTCAGCAGGAGGACTGCAGCTCCTGAGTGCCAGCATGGAGAATACAGCCTGAAACAGTCTGGCCCTGCCACTTCCGGGGAGAATCATAGAAAGTTACAATTGGAAGGGACCTCAAAAGGTCACATAGTCCAACCCCCTGCTCAAGGCAGGACCATCCCCAACTAGACCATTCCAGCCAGGGCTTTGTCTAGCTGGGTCTGAAAAACCTCCAAGGATGGAGATTCCACCACCTCTCTGGGTAACCTATTCCAGTGCTTTACTGGCCTTCTGGTGAGAGAGTTTTTCCTGATACCTAACCTAAACTTCTCTTGCTGTGACTGGAGACCATTGCTTTCCTCCACCCTGCTCCGCGTCCAGAAAGGGTACCCAGTGTTGGAGACGAGATACTGGACTAGATGGGCCATTGGTCTGAGCTAGTACAGACAACCCTCGCTTAACGCAGTTTTGCTTACCGCGGGTTCACTATAGTGCTCATTTAAAATACGTACCTGGTTTCACTTAGTGCTCAGAGCACTTTGTTATAATGCTCTGCATAGGGCTGGGGAGAAGGAGCAGTGGCAGCAGCAGCAAGTTCAGAGGTGTGTGACAGCCAGTGGGTGCCCAGGGTGGGGAAGCAGGAAAGTGGGATTTGCTACTCTGCACGTGGTGCTGGAACTGGCAGGGAGAAGCGGCAGCGGTGAGAAAGTGGGGGGTAGGAAATGTGCGTGTTGTCTCCCACTCTAGGCTGCAGTGGGGCCAAGCCTGCGGAGCACCCCCCGTCCCCAGGCTGCAGCTGGTGCCCTGTTCCGGTCACACGCATGGTATGAAAACCATCCTGAGCCTGCAGCAATCCAGCGGCAGCAAATAGTTCCAGTGTTGAGTGCCTTGGAGGGTGCTCCTGCTGGGCGGAGCAGTGCACAAGTGCTGGTTCCCACATGCTGGCCAGAGCCCCGTTGTGTGGGGTCTGGGCCAGCATGTTGTGCAGAACCAATTATATTTATTTACATTAAATCCTATGGGGAACTGGGTTTCACTTAACACTGTTTTGCTTTGCGCTCTGTTTTTCCAGAACCAATTAAGAGTGCTAAGCGAGGGTTGCCTGTATGGCATTTTTTTATATTCTTAGGTTCTTATGTAATGGTGGTGCTCTGCATCCAGGGGATGGGTGTAAAAGACCCCCAGGAAACTTTTCAGCCTCCAGTTTTTGTAGGTTCCCAGGAACCTCTATTCTGCGTAGCCACTGGCTGTCCACACAGCTCACTCCCCACCCCACCACTGCTGCCCAGATTGAAGTGCAACCAAGTGACTGGTCATTTTCATCTTGGGAGGTCTTCTCAGTTATGCTGTCAGCCATGTTGCCCAGAATGGGTCCCTACTGACTTCTCACCGTGTAGCCTGTATTTGAGCAGTGTTGGGGGGTCCTGTGCTGTTGTACTGCTCAAGGTGGAGAGTCAAGACCTGCCTGCGCTTTCTCAGTATGTTTTTCCAGTTCACGTGACAGCAGATGTGTAGCAGCATGCAGACACAAGCTGATATGACTGATGTCCTGCAAAAGCATCTCCTCAAGATCTGCTTCTGTCTCTGTACCAGAAATGTCAATGTGCCTGTAATGGGGCACTGGGGCAGCTCCCCGAACCTATACTCCAATCCACCCACACACCCAAGCTGACCTGGGAATATACATTGCTTGGTTCTAAGAGGATGTCTGACCAAGAACCAGGGTTAGTCAGCACTGAGAGTCCTGTTTGAGCCTGACTCTCCTCTTTTATGTCATTCCTGCAGGCCTGGCATTCGCTGCAAGCATATGGGGACAGGCCCAACCCAGCCCAGCAACTCTTTAACCTTGTCCTTGTCAGGGGCTTGCCAGTCCTTGCCATCACAGTGCCTGACAGTGATGATAGGAGGATGCCTTGCAGGACACCATGGATCCCAGGCTATGTGGGATCACCTGCAGACCATGTACTGGTGCTTCTGGGCCAGGGAGATGAGCAGTAACTTCTGGGAGCATATCATCCTGGATATCTGGGAGCAGTGGAAGTAGAACTTCCAGATGAGCCAAGCCCTTCAGATTCATCAGTGTCGAACCCAATGTTTCACAGGGCTCCCTCTCCACAGTCAGCAATCTACAGGGCCTCTCTGGCTCAGTCAACAGTTTTCCCAGGGTCACTAACCCAAAACAATCCATAAACAGACTGTGCATTCCCTTAGAGTGCCTTCAGCAGTGCCCCCATCTCTCCCTCTAGCTGCCAAATGCCTGATGTCCTCAGCTTATACAGATAGGAGTCTCCCTTGCAAAAGTACCAAATCAAGTACAAATCCCTCTGGGGTGTCTTTTCTTAGGCCTTCGTTCAGGTTGTCCTCAGTTCAGATGAGGCTTCTCTCAGCTCTGGCTCTCCTAGGCCTATTCATAATCACATGTCTCCAGTATTGCATCTACAGCTCTGTACAGGAAGGTCCTTCCTCTGGCACTGCAAGGCCTGACTGACTGCTCCTTCCAGGAGCTGAATTTATATAGCAACAGAAATCGCCTCTTCTAACCTCTCAGCAGTCCATCTTAAAGGCAACAGTACCCTTTCCCACTGTCTCGCTCACTCTCTTTTAATAGAATCATAGAAATGTAGGGCTGGAAGGAATCTTCAGAGGTCATCTGTGCCTACCCCCCCGCCAGAGGCAGTATCATCCCTATCCAAGCCATCCTATACCAATTCACTGCCTCACCTATTAGTAAAACTACAGTCAACCCTGACACAACCACAAGGCATAATACCCTAACCTGCCACAGGTAAGGTAGAGAGACAGTGGTGGCCAATGTCCTCCTGCTACCAGAGTTGTTAAAATACTATTGAGAGATGGAAGGAAGAGGGCCATTACCCCTACTACAGAGAAAAGCAAAATTCCCCATAGTGTATACCAATTGGACCCTGAGGTAAAATTCCTTCTTGACCCCAAATATGGCAGTGGGTCTGATCCTGAGTGGAGAAGCAAGACCCTCTAGCCAAGAACCTCCAGCTTTAAGTCTCAGCAGGAGCGCTGGCATACCCTAGTCAAAATCCCCAGCTTTTTCTGTAGCCAACACCCAAATTTTCTGAGGAAGCACCCTCCCACTCATGATATGCGTAGCAATGGGAAGGGGGAAAAAATCTTTCCTGAACCTGTGTAGCAAACAGTGAAGCCCAGAAGCATGGGAAATACCCATAGTAAAACATAGGCATAGCTATTCCTAGATCATCCCTGACCAATTATTGTCCATCCCCTTCTTAAACACCTCCAATGATAGAGATTCCACAACTTCCCTAGGCAGTCAATTGCATAGCCTCACTGTTAGAACAACGATGATTTTTTCCTGATAGCCAGTCTAAACCTACTCTGCGGAAACTTCAAGCCATTGATCCATGTTCTGCTCTCTGCAGCAAGAGAGAAAAGGTATTTCCCTTCTTCTTTAAGGCAGCCCTTCAGATCTTTGAAAATTTCTGTCATGTCTCCTCTTACATGACCTATTTCCTTTGACCTCTTTTCATATGACTTGCCTTCCAAGTCATTTATCATTTTTGTCTCTCACTTCTGGGCCCTCTCTAATGTCTCCACATCCTTTGAAAAATGTGGAGCCCAAAACTGCACACACTATTCTAGATGAGGCCTAACCAGTGTTGACTAAAGAGGCACTATCACATCCTGTGTCTTGCACCTAATGTTTGTATTGATGCAACACAAAAACCTGTTTGCCTTTTGTGTAGCTACATCCCACTGCAGATTCATATTAAGTCTGTGATCCACCAAGAAGGTTCCCATATATTTCTCCCTAGTGATGCCTTCCAGCCAGGTGTCAGCCATTTTGTATTTGTGCTTTTGATTATTCTTCCCAAGGTAGCACCTTGCATTTGTCAGCATTGAACTTCATCCCGTTAGCTCCAGCCCAGCTTTCTGATCTGTTAAGATCCTTCTGATTTGTACTCCTGCCCTCCAGCATGTTTGCAGTGTTTCCCAGTTTCATGTTGCCTGCAGATTTTCACAGATTTCATAGACATTAGGGCTGGAAGGGACCTTGGAAGATCATTGAGTCCAGCCCCCGCCCAAAGGGCAGGAAGTCAGCTGGGGTCATAGGATCCCAGCAAGATAAGCATCCAATTTGCTCTTGAAAGTGTTCAATGAGGTGCTTGAACCACCTCCGATGGCAGGCTGTTCCAGACCTTGGGGGATCAGACAGTAAAGAAATTCTTCCTTATGTCCACCCTGAAATGGTCTTGTAGTAGTTTATGACCGTTCAACCTCGTCATCCCTTGGGGCACTCTGGTGAACAGATGTTCCCCCAGATACTGGTGGTCATCCCTGATAAACTTATAGGTCGCCATCAGGTCACCCCTGAGCCTGCGCTTTTCCAGGCTAAAGAGCCCCATCGCTCTCAGCCTGTCATCGTAAGGTCTGTTTTCCTGACCTCTGATCATGCACGTGGCTCTTCTCTGGACTCTCTC
>NW_017729006.1:47607832-47619268 GCF_001723915.1 Gavialis gangeticus | reverse complement strand
TGCTCGCCAGCTCCTTGAGTACCCTGGGGTGTAGATTGTCAGGGCCAGCTGACTTGAAGGTATCCAGCTTCTCAAGGTGTGCCTTCGTGAGGTCAGCATTAATGGAGGGTAGGGCATCTCCCTCACCCGGACCTCCCTGTCCCCGTAGTGGTCATGGGCGCCCATGGGACTGATGAAAGACCGACGCAAAATACCCATTTAATAGGTTGGCTTTTTCCTGAGCGTCAGTTGTCAGTTGCCCCATCTGGTTCAGCAGGGGTCCAGGGTTGCCCTTGCTTTTCCTCCGGCTCCCCACATATCTGAAAAAGGACTTTTTATTGTCCTTGATGCTCAAAGCTAGTTGGAGTTCAGTTGCAGCCTTGGCTTTCCTGGTTTGCTCCCTGCAGGACTGGACCAGTGCAGAATAATCCTCCTTGGAGGTGAATCCCGTCCTCCATCCTTTGTAGGCTTTTCTTTTTAGCCTCAGGAGGTCTGCTAGGTCCCTGGAGAGCCAGGGGGGCTGCTGTGCCCTCTTGCTGCCTTTCCTCCGAGATGGAATAGACTTAGCTTGTGCATTGAGGATCACTCCCTTGAGGAGCAACCACTTTTCTTGAACTCCCCTCCCCCTGGGGTCATGGTCCCTTAGGGCCTCACTGACAAGCCTCCTGAGCTTGTCAAAGTCGGCTTTTCTGAAGTGAAGGACTTCCGTGTTGCTGACTGACTTGCCAGCTTTACAGTGGATGGTGAAGGTGATCAGCTCATGGTCGCTGTCACCCAGCTTCCCATTGATCACTAGGTCGCCGATTAGGTCATCCCCAGTAGCCAGTACCAGTTCGAGCAGCGCTTTGCCTCTCGTTGGCCCATAGACTTCTTGAGTCAAGTAGAGGTCATCCACACAAGAAACTCTTTATTCCAGCATCCAAATAATTAATAAACACATTGAACAGCACTGGGTGCAGGATAGACCTTTGTGGGACGCCACTTGAAACCTCCTGCTATTCTGATGGCTCCATATATAATTACCCTTTGCTTGTGGCTATCAAGCCAGTTGTTTATCCACCTTATAGTGGATTGCAAGGTGCATGGTAGCAAATGCAGTTGATCTTCTGTGGGCAACGATGCAGGCTTGATGTCAGTGCTTCTAATGTCTAAAAAGGATGGGTTAATAAAGTCATAGGTTACTCGGTGATATCTTTTACCCGGCCAACTGTATAGTTGGGACAGATGTTAAGCAGGCTTTCAGACACAACATGCCCACTATGCATATTTGAAGTTGTGTGTGTTACAGTGTTAGGCAGAGGGTCATAGATGGTTAGTCCCCTGGGGATTTTGTTATATTATTTCCATTTGTTATATTACTTGCACACGCTAAGTAGATGTCACTGTACAGCCTGGCTTCCTTTTTCTTCATGTTGTTGATTTTCCATTACAAAAGGCAAATTTTGATACCTTCCATGTTGAAGTATGGTTGGATTGTTGTTGTAGCTGTGATGGTCCAGGGAATGTATGTGAGAAATGCCTTTGGTTCTTGTATATTTTCTGGACCTTCACAGCTACAGCACTTCAATGTGAGTGCAACATTGAACAGAAATGCACTTTGAATTTGTGTTTGACACTGCCCTATATCCTTTCTGTGAGCTAGTGTGGTAGTAAGGATAGTGCCAATAGTACGAATAAAGGCTCTGACAACTTTATACTTGTAACAGCTGCTACTGGATTGGCAGCAGGGCTCAGGATCCCTTCAAAGGCAGAGTAGGAAAGTTTACAGAAAGTTGCTGTTTGCAAGAGCATATGCATGTTTTTGATTGTCTCCTGAGGAAGGAGAGGGGAGGGAACTCAGCCCTGGGGACTCAACCAGGTTCGGAGAAGGGAAGGAGCCCCAGGACCACAGAGCTCGGGGAGGAACCACCCTGCAGCCTGCCTGTGAAGTGAACCTGCCCTTAGTGATGGGGAGAAGATAGCCTGGGATCCTGTTTCCCTCTGTGAGGCAGAGGGACCCGTGTGGAGGAAAAAGGCTGGTAAGGTAGACTTGCCTAGGAGGGCAGGGTGTTGGTCTGGGAAGGCTCTGGGGAGAGTTAGCTGAGAACCAGCCTGGGGCCAGGTGGGTGATCAACCCAGGGTTGTTCCAGTTATCAGCACAAGGGGCCGTGTCTGGGAACTGGAGAAAGGTGCTTTTGGGGTGGGGGGGCAGTGTATGTTTCTTTGCAGATACCACAGACAGCTGGAGCAGAGGAGAGCTGCTCTTCCCCTTGCAGGCTTTAATAGAGAGCAGGACTTTCTGAAGCTGCAGCACCAGCCATGGTTATTGTGCTGCCAGGGTGAAGGAGAGCTGATGTTTGAATTAACCCTGTGTGCTCCTGCTGAAATTCACTGGAGTCTCAAGGGTTAAGCTGGGGAATTGTACTGAGGGTGTCTTTGATTTAATTTTTACAGTGATTTAGTTCACTGATACCTGCCTTCGACAATTAAATTATTGATATCCTTTTCTGCCATTAACCTCATTCATATGCTGACTGTTTTGTAAATAATAAACTGTGTAAATAGTTAGACTGCATGTACTCCTGTGTGTGGGGAAACCACAAGAAAGCTCTCCACGGAAAGGTGGCCCCAGTCTTAGGGGTTGGGAGGTTGACCGAGGCTATATGACACCCCAGGACCATGAATCCAGATGTGGCCATGGGTAGCACCTTGGCTAGGGTTACATACTGAATAGCCATGTGCGTATTCAAGCTATGTTATGGTAGGAGATAACAGGTCCTTGAAAGCAACAATAACACCTAGTGTTCCAAGACAGGAAAGGATCCCAGATTGTTCTCCACCATCCCCTGCTGGGCCCTGGGATCAATTAGTAGAACCATAACTTATGGGCTACTAAATGTGGGGGAGTCTTTCCCTAGTGGGATCTCCTCAATTGGGATGCTTCCCAGACTGTTCACTGGTGTCTTTCTGTGGAGTAGGGGATGGAGAGGGGGGTCATGACTGCTTCTCCATTCCAGACATGCATTGGCAGCTCCCAACACTCTCTCCCCTGCTTTCACAGGATGCCTTTTATTTCCTTGGTGTGCCTCTGGTAAGGGTCAGCTTCTAGTGATGAAAAGAGCTGCTTAGGGCTGCTGATGGAAGCTCCTTCATGTATGCTGTCCTGCTGTTGGGACATATGGTGCTCCCTTGAGGATTGTGGGAAAAGAAAGATATCTCTTTAAATGTGAGGTACTGGAACTCTGCCAATGTGCACTTTGATTTTTACTTCTCTATTCACTAATTTTTACTCCTCTACCTTTTTGTTTCAGTTTTTTTCCCCTTTTTGCTGTTTCAGTTTTAATGTTTTTGTTGGGTTTTGTTTTCTTGTTGTTTCATTTTACCTTTTTCATTGATTAAAAAAAAGTACTCTGGGTGAAATTCAGCTTTCCTTTGTGTGTCTAAATGGCAGTTTTCTAAACATTTGCATAGTGTTTTGGGTAATTACAAACATGTAGTGAATTGACTTCATCTGCAATGTGGAAAGCACATACACAACTACAAAACTGCCATTTATATACACCAAAGGATGTAGAATTCTGCCCCATAACTTTGGTAATTCATGCCCTGTTGGATTTTCCTTTGCCTTACTGAGACTTTTACAGCAATATCGGTTAAGTTTTTCAGTAAGGCCATGGGTGATCTCTAAAACAACAGCTAAGCGGATGAAAGGGACACATTTTTCTCCTATTATGGCTTGTAAATTTTCTTGAATCTATGGATCTTGAAGCTTACTGAGATAACTTATTTCTCTTGTGTCCTCCTCCAAGTTGCTTCCTCAGTCTTAACTAAGATATCATCATCACCCAATCATGATCCCTTCCAGTATCCACTCAGGGAAAGGTACAAGTCTTGTATGTATTTATAGCCCTTGACTAGCATTTGGGCATAAAGATGTATTCTGTTTGCTTTCAGCATCAAACTTCCTAGGCATGCAAATATATTATTCTTGCAGGTTTGGGGAGATGCAAAGTTCTTGTAAGAATGAAACTATTCAGACATGTAAACTCAAGAAGTTTGAGTTTTACTCCACACTCCTTAGTTTTACTCCATCCAAATTTTTCAGCTGTATTCTCCCAATCATCACAAATATCTTCTTTATCATGGGCATGCCAATTTCCCTTCCTAGCTAAGTATACCCTTCCTTGATTTTTTAAAAAATTGTTTCCAATATTTGGTAGAAAGTTTCAGTATCTTTATCATTATAGTCCAGTGTAGGTGCACATATTTATGAAATAGTAAAGTTTTGAGGTTTTGGAGCCACTGTGATAGAAAAGAACCTCCTAGATACTGGGTGCAACTACATGAGATACTACGTCACTGTAGTGATTAGCTACAGTGATGTAGCTCGTTGCTACCGTGACGTAACATCGGCGGGCACAAACCACAATGAGCTACTGCACAGTAGGTATGGAAATGACCCATGCGCCACCAGGATTGCACAGTAATGCAAAAGCAAGTTATGCAAAAACAAGCTAAAGCAAGTACTAAATGACTGCGAAGTAACAACTGGGCAGTCAGGGGCACATATAGATGTGCCCACTGAACAACAACGAATCCTTTTTTTATAGCCTCGTAATGCACAAGAAAGCCATATTCCTTTTCCATGATTTTCCTCCTGATCATTATGCCACATAGGTTTTTAGTTCACTAGTGCTTGGCTATCTAACTTCAGCTAAGATATTTTACTTATATGAGCTCATCTCATGATTTAGTTCTTTAAGCTTTTCTGTTGTGTAAAGCATTGTGGCTCTTGACTTTAACAAGATGATTGCCTTTTCTTGTTTAGCAGCATACTTTTCACCCTCAGCCTGCAGACAGCTAGTAACAAACACAGACATTCTTAACACAGACTAAATTGGAGAATAAGATCTTCAGCATTTGAAGTTTTATTCCTTGCCATTGCCTAGTACATATAAGGTGCTATATATCATTCTACAGTTCATGGACCTTGCCCCATGCCTGTACCCTGAATGTAAATATACTGAATATAAAAATCACTAAAAGAGGGAAATAAAAACATCTAACAGTACTTACCTTCAACTCCTATACCCAGAAACCAACTACCATGCAAAACAGATAGCATATCCCTATTATAGTTCTGTCACAATGCCACTGCCACCCTTAACTTTCCTCAAGCACTCGGCCCTGTGAACAGAATGCATCTTAAGACTCTACTCTCAATTGTGTTTGAGGCTGGCATCCCTGCTGGAACAGTGTTAAAATTGCACTGTTACCTGAGGTAAATGTTTCATCAGCAAGGTTTGGGCTCTAGGTTGAAGAGGAAGACTCTGATCCTAACTTGGCTGAAAACTTTGACAAAAAACGGGAGCCTTGTTGCTAGTAGCCATTGCTTGAATATATAAGCAAGCAGAAGCATCAGGCTTTAGCAAAAGCTTGTACCCTGAAAAATGGAGGTAAATCTACTAGGGCATGTCCTATCCCACCTTTTGGGCCTTTAAATGAGTTTAAGTGCCTGAGTTATCTTCCTCTTAAGGAAGGAGAACCAACCACATTTTTGAGTTAAGGTTTTTCAGGGACCCAAGCAGGTTACAATAGGATCAGAAATAGGTGCTTAAGTCCATTCAAATGCCCAAGAGGTGGAATGGAATCTGACCAACTGTTATTTATATTTAAATGAAAGAAGGTAAAGTACAAAATAGCATACAACTTACCTTTGTAATCATTCAGAAAGAGAAGTTCTTAGATGGTAACATTTAGTCTCAACCTGTAGGTTGTGGAGCTGTGCTGCACTAGGAAGCATTTTTTAAGCTGCTTGGCTCTGCTGTGGAGGCCCAGTCTAAAAAACTCTTGAAGTGCACCATACAATGTAGTCAGCATGCATACTTTGCATATTCATGGTCTCACATACTTTCCACCTCCTCTTAGGTAAGTTGTTCCTAGGAGGGAGTATATCTGGAGTATACCCCACATTCTGAACAGAAGGGATTCTGTTCTTTGGCTTTCCTGGGGAGGGAGAAGATCTGCTGAAAAGCTACATATGGACTGGCCACCCTAAAACCACAAATCCTCATTGCTGCACTCTGGAGCTATGATTTATATTTCATTTCCATAGGTCTGGATTGTGACATCAGGCATATCTCCAGACATGGGATAAGTCTGTTAGCTGCCCCCACCCAGGAGAGGCCCTTGTAGGCTTTGTGATTCAACGAGATATCTCAGAGTCCCAGTACCTTCTTTCTTTTGGGAAAATGGTGTCAATTTGATGTGACCAACAACAGAAGAGGAGAATGAAAAAAGGAGCAAATGGGGACTTTTTCAGCACACCATTATGATGTTGTGAATAAATTAATTAAGATATTAAAACTTGTGGAAAGTAAATTCTGTTTATTCTGCAACATAGTTAGCAGCCTGGATAATAACCAGGAGGAACTGGGATTGCTCATTTATGAGCAAATATTTGACCCAGTTTGTATTACTGAAATCTGCTAAACGTTTCACATGATTGGAATGTTTAAAAAAATCAATACTTATAACTCATTTAGGAAGGACTGAATGGGCAAAAGAGGAGGGGGAATGGCACTGTGTCAGAAATGGCATTGCCTACTTCTGAGTCACTGACAGCTGCGAAGCAAATGGTTTTGGCTGCTTATGGATCAGTGCTTTAACAGTTAAAGAGTAGAATGGGATGCTAGTTAAGTTTGCCGAATCACATTGGAGAACATTATTTATCTAACAGTATTTATTTACCTCGTGTATTATGTGGGGAAAAGAAGCTGCATTTTCACTCTGAGCCTTGATCTGAGTGACATGCTAAAGGTCTCATGCTACTCCTGCTAAAATGTTATGATGCTGAGTACTAGAACATCATTCTGCCAGTTCTAAAAAGGAATGCCTAAAATTATAACTGACATTTGTGTAACTCAGAATGTGGCATCAAGCACACATGGGAATTCTTTATTAAACCTCATCTCACTGGATGAGGTTCAGGACAGGAATTCATTGCAGAACTAAAACCTAAAGCATTTTTACATGTGCTCTGGGATGCAGCACTGGGTGCTTTAATTAGTGAGCTGCACTAATTAAAAGTGCCCATGTGTCATGTGTATCAGCATCCCCATGCATCCTCACAATGAAAAAATGGCAGCAGGGCACTTTGAGCCAAAGCTCATTGAACGTGTTTTATTTCAAAGCACCCTGCCGCCATTTTTTCAGCACAGGGATGCGCAGGGACACTGGTACATGTGATGCAGAAGGCTGCTGGAACGCATCAATTTCTGTGCTCCGGCAGACTCAATTAATCGAGTCTGCTCTGAAGCGCTGGATTTCCAGCACATTAGAGCAGACTCCACACAGGACTGTAGGAGCCCTTAGTGTTTCTTAAGTACAGGTGATCATGACTTGATCATATTTATTATGTAAAAAGTCTGTACCAGGGGTGGGCAAAATGCAGCCTGGGGGCCAGATACAGCCCGCCAGGCCATTCTATCCAGCTCACGGGGCCCCTAAAAAACTTAGAAAATTAATATTTATCTATAGCCCTCGATGGCTTGCCAAAACTCAGTAAGCGGCCCTCTTTCCAAAATAATTGCCCATCCCTGGTCTACACCCGCTGTCAGTGGTTATATGTTATTTCCTTGTGTGGTTAGCATGTCTAACCCTTTATCATAGATAGATTCATAGATTTCTAGAGTTGGAAGGGACCTAGTAGATCATCGGGTCCTCTAGGCAGGACATTTTTTTGAGTGCTGGGGTTAAGTAACCCCAGCCAGATGCCTGTCTAATCTCCTCTTGAATACTTCCAAGGTAGGGGAAAGCATCACCTCCCTTGGAAGCGCATTCCATATTTTGGCAGCTCTTCCAATAAAGAATTTTTTCCTTATGTCCAATTTAAATCTATTCTCCTTCAGTCTGTGGCCATTATTTCTGGTAACCCCGAGGGGCGCCCTGGTAAACAGTGTGTCCCCTATTCCCTGCTGAGCCCCCTGATGAGTTTCTAGGCAGCCACAAGATTGCCTCTCAGCCTTCTCTCACGGAGGCTGAAGAGATTCAGGTCCCTCAGTCTGTCTTCATAGGGTCTTACCTGCAGGCCCTCAACCATACAAGTAGCCCTCCTCTGAACCCTCTCAAGATTATCCATATTCCTTTTGAAGTGTGGCGCCCAAAACTGGATACAGTACTCCATCTGCGGCCTCACCAATGCCACATAGAGGGGAAGTATCACCTCCTTAGGCCTGCTCGTATTGCTGCTGATGCAAGAAAGAGCGCAGTTAGCTTTGCTTATTACCTCGTCACACTGGTGACTTATGTTCATTTTTGCGTCAAGCAGGATCCCGAGATCTCTTTCCACTGTTGTGGTACTCAGAATGGTACCCCCCAGTCTATAGATGTGTTGGAGATTCTTTCTCCCCAGGTGCAGGGCCTTGCATTTACCCTTGTTAAATTGCATCCTATTCTGATCCGCCCACTTCCCCAGTCTGTCCAAATCTGCCTGAATTTGCTCCCTGCCTTCCAGTGTGTCATCTAGCAAGTCATCTTTGCTGTTTGCCCCTGAATCCTCTCCAGTTTCTCCACATCCTCTTTAAAATCTGGAGTCCAGAACTGCATACAATACACCAGCTAAGTCCTGGCCCCTGCTCAGCAGAGTTCAAGTCCTCTCCCAAGTTTTATGTAAAATACATCTGCTACTGCAGCCCGTGTGTTGTTTTTAAGACTGTATCATGTTTGCTGAGTCAGGTTAAGTCTGTGATCCACTGGAACCTCAGATCCTTCCCAGCAATATTACTGTCTAGCCAGTTATCTTCTATTCTGTATTTGTGTATTTGGTTGCTTCTGCTTAGGTATAGCATTTTACTTTTGTCTTTGTTGAATTTCTCGTTGTTGTCTACTGCTCAGGCATTAAGATCCTTTTCAATTCTATTACTAACCTCCAGAATGTTTGCAGGCCCTCTCAGTTTTGTGTCCTCTGCAGACTTGCTCAGGAAACTCTCCTACAACTCCCTAATTAATACAAATGTTAAACAGCATTAGACCTACAGGCAGAGGCATAACAGGGCAGCTGAGTGTGTAGGGCAGTAGCAACACATGGGGAGAGTGGTCATTTCCATCTGGGCACCTGAGGCAGCAGTGACACATCGGGGCAATGGCAAATTCCAGCTGCCGTTGCTGCCAGTGTGATCATGCAGCTGCCCCTCCCCCTGCCCAAGCTGGTGCCCAGAGCTGCACATACCTGAGGATGAGTTCTGAAAAAAAAAACCAAGAGAAGAAGTGATTGATGCATTAACACCCAGCAAAAGAGTGGTTAGGGCACCTTTGTGGACAGCAAGAGACCCAAGCTCTAGCCCCCACTCACCCAGAGGCAGTTCTGAACCTGCATTAGGGTTTAAATGACTGGGCTTTGGCTGGTAAGGCATTACAATGATTATTCTCCCACCTGCCTTTGAACCTGAGCCACTACCTCTTGCATCTAATAGTCACTGGATAAAACAGAGGAAGACTAATGGGAAAATTTCTGCCCCATTAAAACAAGCCTCCAGGCTAGAACCAAGGGCTTCTCACTTCTAGAGTAGCTCAGTGAGTCATCTCATTGAGCTGCAAACCCTCTAGTTTGTTACTTTACTCCTGGCCCCACTCCCTCCTCTTACTCATTCTTTGTCCAGCAGCACGCTGTGACTTACACCTAGCATACTTGTCTGCATAACGTCATAGCAGTCCAGCCAGTATGTAACATACTGAGCATGTGCAGTACCTTTTGTGTCTACAGTGCAGAAGTAATAGAATTGTATACTGTTTGTAAGTGCCAAAATGCTGTTTATGCCACTAAAAATTGCCATTTCCATGCATAACGGGTAATAGAATTTTGATTCATCTCCCTCCAGTCTTCTGGGACTTTGCCTGTCATCCATGACTTTGCAAATATTGTTGCCGGGGCTCTGAGATTTTTTCAGCCAATTCTTTCAGCACCCTGGCATAAATTTTGTCAGGCCTCGTGACTTACTTTCATTTAAATTTGTCAAGAGCTTTGTTACATGCTTTTTATTTATCTCACTCTTCAGACCTTCTTCTATGCCTGTCTTAATTTAAGTAGCTTTTTGGTCACAGTTTGGTTTTAGCATGAAGACTAAGTGCAAAGTAATCGTTGGACAGTTGTGCCTTTGTACCTTCCATTAACAGATCACATTCACTAATAAGCAGTATACCTACAGTTTCCTTAATCATCCTTTTCTGTGTGACACATTTTATAGAACCCCTTCTTCTTATCTTTACCATCCCATCCTATTGCACCCCAGCCCATCTCTTACTTTGCCTTTGCTTTCCTGATTTTTGTGTCTTTGTTTTTGCTATTATCATGCCTTTCCCTTCTTAGAATTTTTAGTTCTGTCATATCATAATCATTCCTCCCAAGTTTCCTACCACTTTCATGTTTTCAGACAATTCTTTCTTAGTGCTCAGAGTAAGATCCAAGGTAGATGATCCTATGATTGTATCCTGAACTTTCTGAAACAGAATGTTGTCTTCTATACAGGTTAAGAACTTTGCATCTTAAGTAGTATTCTTCCAGCAAGTATCAGGCAACTTAAATTCCCCATTAATACTACTCTGTAAGTTTTGATTATTTTACTTACTAGCTTGAAGAATGCCTCCTCCACCTCTTTTTCTCATTTCATTGTCTAAAATAGACCCCTGCCACAGTATCATTATTGTTCTTCTCCATTCTTTATTTACACTCAGATTCGTTGATGGTGGGATTTTTTTTCCCCCTTTCCTGGACCTGGAAACAAGCACATGTAGTCTTGTCAATTAAAGCACCAACTCCTTTTTTTTCCAAAGCCTACCCTTCTGAAACAAGGCATACCCCTCAATGTTGACATTGCAGTTATGGAAGCTGTCCATCAGGTTTCTGTAAAAACAGTTAAGTCATACTATTCTTTACACATTAGGATGTCCAGTTCATCTTGCTTGTTCCCCATATTCTTGGTGTTTTCATATAAGGATCAAACATACTTTGTAGTCTGTCATAGGGCCATGCAAGTCTTGCCTGCTGGCCTGCAGGGCATTGTCTCTGATCCTTGCCACCTGTTGTTTCCTCTGAAGCAGTCTGACAAGCTATTCCTACTAGCTGCTCAGTAGTTCCTGTGGGGTACATCTACATGTGCACTTTACTGTGGAGCTGACTAATTAGTTCCACAGTAAAGTGTCACTATCTACACATGCACCCAGATTAGGGTGCAGTACATTAATTAACTCTGCTGTAAGATAGTACTGTCTGGAACAAGTATTAGTCTACAGCAAAGTAGTTTTGTGCGCTGAAACACATGTGTAGACAGTGACCGGGACTGGGTGGGGGCATGAGGGTGATACAGTGCAGGGGCTGCCTGCTGCTAGCCCCACATTGCAGCACCCTCGTGCCCCAGCCAGCCCCTCCACAGCATGTTGAGCCAGGGTGGAACAGCCCCCTGCTAGCAGGCTGATTTTCAC
>NW_017729006.1:47582638-47607769 GCF_001723915.1 Gavialis gangeticus | reverse complement strand
CCCCCCCCCCCCCCCCCCCCCCCCCCGGACCTTCTGCCAGCCTGCTGTACCCTGGCTCAACATGCTGCAGTCCCCAGCACATGTATAAACACTGCCCCTGGGAGCAATAAACTCTGCCATAAACTGCACTGGAGTTTATTGCTACATTCTAACTGCATGTGTAGAAGCACCCATGCTGACCAAGTAGTAAAATGTAGAGTCTACACAGTCCAAGCACATCTGTTCAAGGGAGGATTTAATGTGCATCTAGATGAGGGGTGGGCAAAATGTGGCCCAGGGACCCGATGTGGCCCGCCAGGCCATTCTATCTGGCCCGCAGGGCTCCTAAAAAATTTAGAAGAAAATAAATATTAAGCTGCCCTGAGCTGCAGCCCTCGATGGCTTGCTGAAACTCAGTAAGCGGCCCTCTGCCCAAAATAATTGCCCGCCCCTGATTTAGACCTAAGATTTGGGTAGCCCAACATAGGATAAGTGGGCTTCTTACTCTCCTCTTATGCTTTGGTGGGGGGAGGGTGGGATTTAAGGGGGCAGAACAAGTTAGAGCTTAAATGTTGTAGGTAGCACAAAAATGTCAGAGAGAAAAAATCTTTTTCTCTAGTATTACATTTATTTTATGTGTATTTGACAGCATCTGCTATAATCAGTTTTGTTGTGTTGTAATCAGTTTTTCTGTTACTGAGTCTTTTACAAAGTAACAAAATAGAGAAAACACATTTGAAAAATAGAAAAAACAAGGTTGCAAGAATCACAAAAAATAGCAGTGTGACTCAAGCACAGGCTACTACATAACATCGTCGATATATAAATGTGTGTGTACATATACATATGCATACAGATATATATACACACACACACACACACACATACATATTCTTCACTTTAGTTTGGCACTGTCCCTTTAATGGAGTTACTGGGAGTGAAATTTATCATAGAAAAAAAAAAGAGAGTAAAATAACCACTTTATTAAAAGCTTTATTTAATGTAGTAGTAGTTTTAAAGTGATGGTATAGCCGTGAGGATCCAGGAACTATATGAGAGGCAAGTTTATGCTACGGGTGATATCCTTTATTGAACCAACTGCATGAATCTGGATTAAAATACAACTAGATAAAGCTTATGTTGTTTATTTTTGTATTTCTATTGTTATATTGCCTGCTTAACATTACAAAAAAGTGTTTGATTTCAATGTATGTTTTTGGCTGAAGGAGATTTGGTCTTCAAATGGTTAAAAAAGGCAAGCAGGCTGTGAAAAAATATGTACACTTGATATATAAAACATGTTTTCATATAATGCTTTGAAATCAATGAACAGAAATTTAGGTCAGTGTAGTATACGGGGAGCATGTGGTGTATAGTGAATCACAGTCATGTGATGAGTCAGATTTGGCAGATGATGATGTATTCAAAGTACGGTATGTCCCAACACCACAGTACTTGTGGCCCCTTGAACATTTTGTGTCTATGAAATCTTCATATTTTTAGTAATATTTTGTTCTGTACCACTTGTTTGGAAAATACTGGTTTTTATCCTAACCAGGTTCATGTTTCTTTTGAAACGTTTTTTTTTTTTTTTCCCTGGAGAGAAAAGTAAACCATTTGGTCACCAAAATGTGTTTGCAGTTCTGGACTCAGTTCTTATTTCTGAGTTGCCCTTCATCAGAACATAGGTCATCTGCATTTCCCTGTCCCATGATTGATAAATTGTGATGTTGCCACACACACGAAAAATTCAGTTGTCTCTAGGAGCACTACATGGATTGCTCCTGAGGATGTACTCTACCTTCAAAAGGAGGCTGCATTTCTGTCAATTTCTTATTAGGGTGATGCTTCGGTCTTATCTTATATTCTGTACTACTAATGATGTTAATTATGAAAAAGAATAGGGCTGTAGTTATGAGAAATTAATGCCATATAATCTAATACAAGCTGGCAGAAAATCTATCCACATGAACACAGAGAAAAGAACATTTTATGTAAGAAGTAACTACACATAAATGTGACTATAATTAGAGAACACCAATTAAAATAGAATTCTCATTTTCTGATATGACTAAATTCTTTAGCTAGGAAACCTCTAATTATTAGGCAGTAGCATTAAGAAGCACATGTTCCTCATGGTGTTAGTGCCAAATAAAGTTTAAATGTCAGCTTTTTCTAACAAGCTAGTTTATATATTAGTGTCAGATTTAGAGACCCAAAAAAAAGAAGAATAAGAAATCAGTTGATACAATTACAAAGGAGCAATAAATATCCAGGAAAGCAATGTTTCTGTTGTGCTGTTTTGTCATTTTTATCATTCTGTCAAACTTCGGTTGTTGCTAGCTTATGGAAAAAGTACCACAAGTAAAAATGTCTGATATGTAAATATATGAAATCTTTAGGCCAATGAGCTACTCTCTCTTTGATAGA
Organism: Gavialis gangeticus; assembly: GCF_001723915.1. NCBI lineage: Eukaryota > Metazoa > Chordata > Crocodylia > Gavialidae > Gavialis > Gavialis gangeticus. The sequence continues at coordinate 47,605,360 of NW_017729006.1, read as the reverse complement.
AAGGCAAATAGGCAAATTCATAGCATAATATGAAAAAGTTGCATTATCCATTGACAATGCCTTGTTTTATTTAGAGTATGAAGGATCTGGGACAGAAGTTCAGAGAAAACACTCAAAATGTGGAGTTTGCAAATATAGGGCTGAGTGTGATGAAGATGCAGAAAATGTTGGGTAAGTAAGTAAGCTTCCCCAAAAAGAAAAAGTGAAAAAGAAAAAAATTAACATGATCATAGGCCTGCAGGAATCTTCATTCTTAATATTCTTAATATTTGACATCCTCCAGGTGTTTGGTAGAATTGCATGTGAACAGGGATTTACATGTAAATGCTTAATTTTCACTTTTCTTTAAAGCCTTCTTAAGTGGTTTGTGCATCCCAATTGCAGAGATATGCTTTCAGATTGATTATGAGATGAGGGTAATTTCTTGGGTTATTAATAAGGCATAAACAGTGTATGAAGAAACCTCTATCAAATATCTTCCAGTCAAAATAGCTTTACTGAGATATCTACTCAGGTAAGAAGAAATAAGGAATGTGAAATTGCAAAGATGTTAATTATTTTCTCAGTTGAAACTTTTTAGCTGACAGTCCATAAAATATTTTGCATGGTTGCTTGATTAAAATAATAAAATAATACGTTGATCTGTTGATATGATACAGTAACTTTTTTCCTGGTTTGTTTTACATTTAGCACACACCTTTTGGAAAACTCTGATGAATAGAAAAAAAATCAGACAGCTGTCAGAAATCCAAAAAATGAGCAAGCAGTGAATATGTTTTAGATAATTTTAAGAAAATCCATAATGCACTAGCATATTTGCAAATGTAGTGTATCAAGCACTAACTGACAGTCACAGTGTATTCTTTTTTTATTTAACAATATCCTTTCACCACTGCCAGTTTGATAACATAGTCACATGGAGAATGGCACCTCAGCATGACTTTTGAGACATAACATTGTACATGTACAAAAAACAAAATCGTATATAATGAGAATGTAACCACTAGTATGATGCTTAACTTTTCATAAAATGTATTCACATAGAAATAATGGGTGCCTATACATGAGCCGGGAGGCTGCTCTGATGCTCTTTAATTACAGTGCATCAGAGCAGGCCTGATTAATCAAGTCTGCTGGAGCATGGTAATTACCTCATTCCAGCTAGCCGCCACGTCTTGTGTATCAGCATCACCGTGCTTGAAAATGGTGGTGGAGGCACTTTAACGAAAGGTCATTCGAAGAGCTTTAGATAAAGCACCCTTGCCCCCATTTTGAAGTGTGAAGATGCTGATACACAAGATGCTCTGGGCATTTTAATTAGAGCGGCTCTTGGAGGTGCTTTAATTAAAGTGCCTTTGACTCCCAGAGCACATGTAAAAATGCCCAATGTTGCTCCTTATTATTTGCCTGTTCCTCTACACTCAAATGAGCTGTGGCCAGTTTCTGAAATAAAAAGTCTTCAACATAACTAGTTGGTTTTAGTTACCTCTGGAGATATCTTTGTACGTTTGTTTTTGCACTGGTAAATTTTCTACAAGGTCTAACATTAGTGAAAGCATAAGTATTTGTTAGGTATTTGTGGAGTTGTGGTTCTTCCTGGTCTAAGTAAGCATAAGCTATTCTCCTCTTCTTCCTTGACTACTGCAGGGAGAACCCCTTTTCCCTGATTTTAATTACTGCAGGTACAAACACATACACAGGTTTCAGGAGGAAGCATTCAAAAATTAGGAAATGCCAGAATAAAAGTTGCGATCTCCTTATGCTGTCACTTAAGTAACCCAGATACCTTCAACACCCATTTTTTTGCTGTGCAGTCTTAGTTTGATCACAGTGAGGCTGCTCCGATCTGCTGTAATTCCAGCGTGTCTGCTGGGGATGGGTGCTATAAGGCCATGGTCCCCCACCTGCCTGACACTTTACTTGGATAAACCCTGGGGAAAATCGGATGATACTGTCACTGCCAACCTCAGATTTTCTTCTCACCTACCATGTCTTGATATATAGTCTTAACTCTTGGGAGTTGGATGGAGGCTGGGTAATGACTCGACCGGGTCTCCTTTGGGGGCTTTCTTTGTGGGGTTCCTCCTCCCCTTACGCCCCATCCTCACCACCTCCAGTTCCTCAATTAAGATTAGTGTGCTTGGAGTAGTCCTGGCTTCTGTCTCTGCCACCTCAGTCTCCTCCCAGCTGTTCTGGAGCAGTTCCTCCAGAATCTTTCTTCTACCAGTTGCAGTCTTTCTATGGCTGCCCCTCTCTGGTGCTAGAAGTACCCATCCTCGTGGTCCCTCTGCCAATCTGGAGGGAGCACATGCTGCAAAAGCGCGGCGCCACACTCCACGCTCCAGTGGGCTTGCCCCTGTACCTGTGATAAGTGCTTCCTGCTCACGGCTCGTGGGGCTTTTCTCCTGCCCCACTCTCTTCTCTTTACAGCATTGGAGCAGACTTGATTATTCAAGTCTGCTGGAGCGTGGCAATTACTGCGCTTAAGCAGCCTCCCATATCTCGTGTATCAGTGTCCCTGTGCTTCAAAATGGTGGTGGGGGCACTTTATCTAAAGCTTTTTCAATGAGTTTGAGACAAAGCACCCCCACCACCATTTTGTAGCTCGGGGACACTGATACACCAGATGATCCAGGTGCTTTAATTAGTTTAATTCAATTAATTTAGCTGGTGGAGGGGCCCTGGCAGTGCCACTACTTATGGCTGATTGGCTGGTAGGCAAAAACTGCAATTTTAAAAATGCTGCAGTTCTTGCTTCTAGATGCTGTTTGGCTGAGGAGTCCTGATGGTCCTGCTACTTGCTGCTGATCGGTTGGGAAGCAAAAACTGTGACATATTTAAAACTGCTTTTTTTTTTCTCCTGGCCAATCAGCAGCAAGTGGCGAGCAGCAGGGCCAGCAGGGCTCCTCTGCCAATCAGCAGTGGTGGGGAGGGGGGAACACGTGCCAAAAACAGCAAGATTAAAGGAGCCACTACTAAGTGCACTTCTGCTGTAATTTAGGTAGGTCCCTAATTATATAATAGTCTTTAGCTATGTGATCAGATGTATTTTTTCAAAAAGACCCTGTTTCATTCAGTAAATACAATGGGTACTGCTCAGTAAATGAGACAGCTATTCAATTCAATCTCATTATTCAGTGGATAGCCTCAAGCCATGTTTACTGCTTGCTGCCCAGACTCTGCATTAAATCTGGAATTATTCATTTCTTCATGGCTTTTTGAGAATGCTCATCTCCGTAGTATATGAGCCTTACAAGCATAAATGCATTTACCTTCACAACACCTCTGTGGTGCAAGATGGTGTGAATATTCCTGTAATATTACTATTATGGATGAGGTGACTTGCTCGACACTGTGCAGGGAACTTGGTTATAGATGGTGGGTCTATACTACAGGATGCAGTGCACTGTAAAGATATCCAAGCTACCTTTAAATTAGCTGGCTCAGATACCAGTGGTAGTCTGGCTGCAGCAGCATGTAGCCTAGTGCAAGACCACGATTCTGTGTGAAAAAATTACATGTGAAAACATTGCACATGAGCTAAAGTGCAAATAGTATGTGAAAAAATATGTGAAATAGTATGGTGAAAAATAGTGTGTCATCAGGACAGGCTATATGAAAATGCATATGCGCAAGGAAACAGAATTAAGATTCAACAAACATAAAGTTGGCACTTTTTAATTCTTGATTTTGTGATCTAAATTGTATTTTAGTTTTTTAAATATAATTTTCAAAGTTTAGGTTTTAAAAAGCAAAAAGATAACAAATTCTACTTTGTACAAGTGACTTACCTTCCAGAAAACAGTTTGATTATTTTAAATTTCTGTTCTCACTGAAGAAACTGAGCTGAGAGCCTTGAAGCTGCTCTTAGTTGAGTTTTTAAAACATTCCAGCTGTCTCTGTTCAGAATTTCAATATTTTCTTTTATTACTAAGTTCACACATCGTTTGAAGAATCCATGCTTTCAGTTTGTTTGATCATTCAGAAACAGTAGATAGTTAGAACATATGTGAGTGCATGGTAAATTAAATGCTAAAATATGAACAACTTTATCACTTCCACTGTCTCTGCAGAAATTTTTATTGTTGCTTTTAATTTTAACTGGACTGATTAAGAAAAAGAAGTGAAGTCTGAGCAGATGGTTGTCAGAAATTGCTTGGCACAAATGTTCAAATGAATGCAAGTTGGTACACTGTGTAATATGCCTGTATATACATGCAGCAAAAAATCACGTTGAATAATCTTTGGAAGGCTTTTATCGTTATATTTATTTAATGTATAACCAGTAATCATACTTTTTAGGATTGAAACCTAAATCTTGTTTCACTTTATATCATTTCCTATAGATTGTTACTGAGCATGCTCAGTATTTCTGTGTTGTGGCCAGGCAGATGTGTAGGGATATAGGATTGGCCAGGTACACATGAAAGGTCAGACAGACACCAGGGGCACCTATACATGTGACAGACCTGTGCTCTGACTTGTGCTAATTAGAATGAGAGCAGACTCAATTAATCGAGTCTGCTGCAAGTCTGCTGGAGTGTGCTAATTAGCATGCTTCAGCAGCCTCCATGTTACATGTATTCAGCATCCCTGCATTTCAAAATTGTGGCAGGGGCACTTTAACTAAGGCTTGTCAAATGAGCTTTAGTCAAAATGTCCCTGTCTCCATGTTAAAGCATGGAACTCTGACTACATGTGATGCTGTGGGCACTTTAATTAGAGTGGCTCTCAGAGCCTCTCTAATTAAAGCACTCCCACTCCACCCTGGTGCACGTATATAGACACCCCAAGCAGTAGCAGGTGTTAGATGTCAGAGAACATCTTTCCCCCTTTTAGACCACTCTCTAGCCCTTCTTTTGAACCCAGCACCCTGAAAATCTTATTTGTTCATTCAGTAAACACCAGTGAGAAATTTTCAGTCCGACTGGTATAAGGGGTCCAGACTAGAACCCAGGTTCTCCAACCTTCCAGGACAGCACTTAGCTTACAAGGCCACACATACTTGCTAACTTATACTGCTCTTCCCAGTCCCACATATAACCTTCTTGAAGCTCCCCAGTGGGCCAGATTTAGAGACCCAGGGCTTCTTTCCCACCCCACTATCCAACAGGTTGGGTTGACCCCATTGAGTGATTCTGTTCTGCCTCCGAGCCAGATAGAATTCCAAACTGTGTGCAAATGCCAAAAGCTGCAGTTATGGCTATGTACATGCCATTTAGCTTATAGCATGAAATAAGATTTGGACTTAAATGTACAAGTTTAAAAGCTTTTAAATAGTGTACAGTTAGCATCTGTGAATTCACAAATACAATCTTAAACTGTAATTAGTATATTATTATGTATCATTCATACAGCAGACTCACCTTGTTTCAGATATGAAAGAACCAGTTGAAAGACAGCAGGAATCAGTTTAGATCAGCAGACCACAACTTCATTAAACAAATTCCAAAACCTACATGTTAGAAAGAGAGATATATAAAGAGAAAAACTGGTCTCTAGTCTATCTTTAATTGTGAGGAAGGCAGGGGCAGATTCAGAGGGGATGCAGTGGCAGTTGCACTCTGCTGTCACACCTCCCAGTGGGAGCAGCAGTCAGGGACTTATTTTAAGTCCCCAGATCAGGTAAGAATTCCTCCTCCCCGCCTCTTCCTCCATAGTCAGCAGCATGTCCCCTCCCCTCCCATTCCACACTCTCCTGGTCATCACTGCCATTATCCCCGCTGTCTCTAGCTGATCCAGGGCCAGGGGAACTTCAGAACTTCTGCCCTGCTTCAGACAGGCTGCCAGACTCAGCTGGGGATTGCAGCAACAGGTGAGTCCTACTCCCTGTCTTATTCCCCCAGATGTTCCCCATCACCACTGCTGTCCCCAGCTAAGCCTGGCACCCAACACAGGCTAGTTGTAGTGGGGTAAAAATGGCTTTCTAGCTCCCCACCAGCCCTAGGGCAGCCAAAGAAAACAGCAGGGACTGGCACAGGAGCGTGGGATTGGGAGGAGAGGGGTCATCCCACTGAGCATGATGGGGAGGAAAGGGGTTGCTGAGAGCAGGGAGGGAAAGATTCTTACCAAATCAGGTATTTAAAAAAGTCTCTAACTCCTGTTCACGTGGCATCTTCTGCCTGTTCCAGAAGTGAGGGGATACTGGGATGAGGGAGTACAGCCACTCCTGCAGTGTCAGTTGCAGCTCCCACATACCCCTTTACAAAATCCTGGATCTGCCCATGAAGGTAGGTATTTGAGTCTAGTACAGCATGGGTATCCCATTCAGCAAAGAAGGCATGGGGAGCCACTTCACTTTACCTGCAACTGGGATTCAGCTTGTTTTGGTATCTCTTAGACCCTCTGTCGAGTTAGTGAGAAGAGTGCCCATGAGTGCAGCTCATTCTGCAAGACTCTTAAGACACATCGGGTACGTCTGCATGTTCATTAATGCTCCATAGTTACTGTATATTAAGTTTAGTACTGGTATAACCAAATAGTAAATCAATATAGTGAAAAATAATTTCACTATAAAGCCTGCTACTGTGCAGTAGTGCCAGTGCATGGCTTTATAGTGAAACTAACTGCGCAGTAGCCTAATACTACTGTACAGTAGTGTATTAGCATGGTTTTTGCCATGACACACCACTGTGCGGTAGTATTAGACTACTGCGCAGTTAGCATCTCATATAGACATGCCCACCTTGTCCCATATTAATTGCAGACATCAGTACCTATCAAGTCCCAGGCTCAGGTTTTCCCCAGGAACTGGTCACCCTCTTACACAGCCTATACATAATGGACACTGGGCGAACATTGTGACAAAGCATTATTTTAAAATTAATTATTTCTTTTTACTAGCCTAACCAGCAGGCCAATCCTTCTGGCTTCTGTGAAGGCACCTGACCTTGACCACTCTTGTGTGTTAGAAAAATCCCTTCCCAGGATCCAAAGAATGAGTAGCTTAAGCACACGGCACACATGGAGAGCCAAGCAGGCAATGGGCAGTATGGGTGGGAGCTGGATGGCTGCCCACGGCTTTTATCCCTAGAAAGGGCTGTTGCAGAAGCCAATTGTATATATTCCTTTGTGGTCATGGAGAGAAGAGGGGAAGACAAAAAGGCCACCATCCTTCTCTACTTCCCTATCAGGACCAAAAAGCAGTAGTGTCATTGTCATCAGTAATCCCTCAATTCAAAAATGACCTCTGCCACAGCTCATTAAGGGGTTTTGAGATGATTTAAGAGTCCAGTCCTTGAGCCACAGATCCATTTGCAGAAGTTGCAGATCTTTCAGCAGGGGAGAACAGGCTACATCCTGGGATTTCTCTCTTTCCTTCATCTGCTGTTGTTTTCTCTGCTTCAAGGGTAAGTCGCTTTCGCTCAAAATGGACTGCCACTTGATTGAGGTTGCAGCACCATTGGGGTTGGTTGGCAGCCAGCTCCTCCCAACGCTTGATGTTGACCTCCTGTTTGTTAAGGTATTCCTTCAATGTGTCCTTGTAGTGTTTCCTCTGGCCACTGCAACATCTCCAGCTATTAGGGCTGTGCAAAGCTTTGGTCCCCAATTCGATCTGACAGAAATTTGGCCCAATTCAGTAGCCAAATCTCCAAATCCAAATCAAATCAGAGGACTCTTTAATCTCTCTGAATCAAATCAGAACCCTCCGAATCAATTCGGAGAGATTTGAAAAGATTCGGAGATTCGGACATAGAGACAGCTTTAAATGTTTTTTTACATACCTCCATGTAGCAGGGGCTCGTGAATGCTGCGTTGCTGGGGTGCATGGAGTGTCCCACAGAAGCACGGGGGGCTCCCCAGTGCACTTGGCAGCAGACCCAGAGGTGGACTAGAAGCACTTCCGGCCCACTTCCGGGGAACATGCTGGGGGGCGCCCCCATTCCCCCCAACTCAGTGATTGGTGCCTCCTGAGTCTGTGGGGGAACCCGGGGTCCCCCTGTGGCTAATCGCTGAGCCGTGGAGACATGGGGGGGGGAGGAGCCCAGAGTGCTCCCTGGCAGACCCAGAAGTGGACCGGAAGTACTTCCGGTCTACTTCCGGGTTCATCACTGAGCACATGGAGGGTCCCCCACAGTCCTGTGGAGCACTCCATCTGCCTCAGCATCACAGTGTTCACGAGCCATGCCTGCTACCTGCTTTAAAAAACTTTTAGAGCTCTGTCTGTGTCCAAATCAGCATCAAATCTTCAGATTCAGCTGAATTGAATCAGAGACAGTGATCTCAATCAATTAATTGAATCACTGTCCCCGATTCAGGCTGAATCCAAATCCGAATCGAGTAGGGCCCTCTTCACACACCCCTATCAGGTATTACTAATCTGGGAATACAGCACTAGTTTTGTGATTTGAGCCAGGCGCACGCAATGTCCAGTCCAGCAAAGTCAGTGCTTGAGTATCACTGACTTAGTGCTGGTAACACTGGCTTCAACAAGGATGCTGGCATCTGTGCTATAATCTTTCCATTTGATGTGGAGGATTTTCTGGAGGCATCGTTGGAGACAGCTCTTCAGGCTGTTGAGAAGATGACAGTAGGTCACCCATGTTTCGCATCTGTAGAGGAGAGTGGGGATGATGACTGAATTGTAGACCAGGATCTTGGAGTCTTTCCAGAGATTGAAAAGAATAAAGGCATACCAAAGCAATTTCCCAAAGGAGGCACTTGTACACTGGATCCTGTACTAGATCTCCTCATCAGTGTTTACTCTCTGAGGCAGGTGGCTAACAAGGTAGGGAAAGTACTCAACTACTTCCAGGATCTTTCCTTTGATGGTAATCTGCATAGGGGGGTCACATTCATGGCCTGTGTCAGATGATAGAGCACTTTAATCTTCTCAGTGTTGAGAGAGAGGCCCAAAGGCTTCTCTGAAAAGATCCAGTGTCTGGAGGTTTTCCTCAATTTGCACAAGGATGGCATATGAGTACTTTGGTCTTCAAGCCAAAACAACCCAGATTGAAGAGCCCTCCATACAGTCAGTGACAATTCTGGAAGGAAGACAGTCCTTAATGAGAACAAGGGTGACTGTCAAAAGATGGAGAACAGTGTTGGAATTTTGATGCATCCTTTGCTTGTCAGCAGTTCGGATGACAACTGGATCTGTTTTCGATCTACTACATAGAATGATCACAGTCATTTGTTCATGGAGAAGCCTCAGGATCTTGATGTACTAATCCAAATCTGGCCAGTACTTTCCAAAAGCCTTTGCAATTGATGGAATAAAAGGCCTTAGTAAGATCAATGAAGCCCATATACAGGCCTTAATGTTATTCCTGACACTTTTCTTGGACCTGGCAGGCAAGAAAGGTTATGTCAGTTGCCCCACAGGATGGTCTGAAACCACACTGAGATTCCAGCAGGACTTCCTCAGCAAAAGGTAGAAGACAGGGGGATGCAGGTGAGGATTTTTCTGGCTCTGGAAAGGAGGGCGATATCTTGATAGTTCCCACACAGATTTATCTCCTTGAAGACTGTCATGATGGTGGCATTCTTGAGGTCCTCAGGGATCTTTCTGTTGTTCCAAATTTGGAGAATAAATTCATGGAGTTTCAGTACCAGTTTCTTGCCACCAACCATGTAGATTTCAGCAGGTTTGGCAACCATAGTGTAACTAAGGCAGGAGTGTAACAAGGGCAGTAATGTAACCAGGACAGGGCAACAGCCCAGGGCACCAACAATGAAGAGAAGCCAGAATTGCCCCCTAGAGTCTCTGCTATGGCAGGGACAGCCCCTTCCCTGCTCTACCCCAGGCATTTAATGAGCTGACTACCCCTCTGCCAAAAGGACTGGCTTTCCTTTATTGTCTGGCAAAAGCTCCTCTCCCACTATGCTGAAGGGGCAATGTGTAGAAGGGTAAAAGTATACAGTAATAAAAGGATCTGAGAAGAACAGATAGAGGCAAAAAAAGCAAGAGAGTTTGTTAAGTATAATCTCTGGTATGAGAAAATGGTATTAAAGATGAGAAGAAAAATCAGAGCTGCCAGTATAGCATTTTGTATGTGGCAAATTAAATTGGCATTATGTACCTACACATGTACATTCATTTAAGTTTTTGTATATGTGTGTCTATACGCATATACACAAAAATCATAAACAAATATATATGTGTTGTTATGCAATGCCAGTTTAATTTATATAATGTAGTGTTCAGATCAGCACAAAAAGGAAAATATGTTTATTGGGAACAAAATCAGACACTTCTGCTTTTGCACGTCATGTTATGAGGCACACATCTCTAGAATGCCAGAACATTTCTTATGTAACTGCATAAAATTATATCATTAAACTTTTAAAATTTTCAGTTAAAATGATCAATTTATGTTCTTTTAAATGCTTTGTATTTTTCATACCTAAAATCAAAATAGGCTAATTGAAAAACTTCACACTTGGCATTGTGGTGTACTTGATCAAGGATCCGAATTTTAATTTTGTCCATTTTATTTAATGGATAAGATATGTAAAGTAGACAGCAGGCATATTTGGTTTCTGTTTCATAAGCATGTTATGTTCTTATGGTCTTGTTTTGATAAAGTACTTTCAGAAAATACTGTCAGCTGATTCATGGGTAGACCTTCTTGGAGTAATATTTCACAGTTTGAAAGGAAATATATTTTACCACCTATGGTTGATAATTCAAATAAAAATATTTCTGTTTTATTTTATTTCCCAGTAAATGTATAAGTGCCACTTAAGTTCTATATAATCAGCTAGCCATCTAGGTATGATTTTGTTTAACTTTTTTTCCAGAATTAAATTGCCCTTTTGCAACCAAGTGTATTTCCCAGCTACAAATTACAAGTCACTGAGCAGTTGACTTGCATCTGCCATGGCCAAGTATGTTCTACAGCAGTGGTGTTCAAACTTTTTACCCCACAGGCTGGATGGGCAGTACACAGTTCCTCCACAGGCTGGACCGAGCTGGTCGGTCCAGTCTTGTGTGGGTAATGGGTGCAGCAGGGACTGATAAGGCCACATGAAGGGAAACAGGGAGCATGGCCCAGCCCTGATCCAGCTGTGCAGGGCTTGAGACTTCAACTTAACTATTAATTGCCACTGCTCCCCCACTGCCAAATTTCCCAAGCCATAGGGAGCCCTGCAAGCCAGATGCTATGGCTTCACAGGCTGGATTTGGCCCATGGGCCAGGTGTTGAGCACCTGTATTATAGCAATCCTAGCTGTCTGCAGAGGTGCACAGTGGCACAGAACAATTCTGCTGTATACCCCTGAACATTTAGCATCTGCCCAGGGCTCAGGTAGTCAGAAAAATATAGTCATGCAAAAAGGATGAATAGCAAGACTTAGCCACTCACAGCATGTGCTGCTGCTGCCAGTGCATGCCTACACCTTGTGAAAGGGACTCCAGGGGTGTCAAGCAGTTGTGGGGTGAGCAGGAAGTATGAGAAAGGTCATGGGAGAGAACCCAGACACAACAGAAAACTAGGTAAAGGGCGGACAGGATATAGAGTGGGAGGCAATGGATTAGCTTAGGGTCTAGAGGAGACCATAGGCAGACAGAGGGAGAGGATATGGACAGCTGGGGTAGACAGCAAGGGCAGGAAAACAGGATGCATCTCGTGATACGTGAGTGTCAGGGTGGGACTCTTGAGAGAGGACTAGGTGGGGGGAGGCCAGGGAGTGTACAGTGACATGCTCTCCACTCCATTGTATAGGCTCTCCAGTGGCAATGTGCTACCATAAAGGAACCTCAGCCCCTGGCCATGACCCTGATTTCAGTCCTGTGTGTACCAGTCTCACCAAGGGGCTAAGTCTTTGTGGGGCTGAGTGATTGGGGCTACCCCTACAGCTGTGGCTCCTCACTTCCTACTCAGAACGTGCCTGGATGTATTTGAGGGTACTTTACAGTACTGCCCTGAGAACATGCATAGGATTTTCTTGGCATATTATATTCTGCACAATGCAGCCATGGCATGTGGAATTCACCTGCCAGAGAGCTGGACATGGATACAAGGGGCGAGAAACAGACAACAGAGGAGAGCAATGTTGAACCCAAGACCTACAAGAACACACACCCAAGGCAACTGGAGGAGATGAAAGAAGAGGCAAAGGATCCTATATTACTCAGAAAGACATGATAAAGGTCATGCAGATAGTGTATTGAGGAACAAGACAGGGGGACAGTTAGAACTAGGCTAATCTAAGACATGGATGAGCCCAGTATGCAGTCAGGACCTGGATACGCTCCTTTCATGCCTGTTGTGCAGAACAGGAAAAAGTCCAGTACTTCAACCAGGGCTATTCTCAGCCAGGCCGGCACTTCCTGCACTGTCTCCACCTTCTAGGCAATGAAGTAAATAGTGCATTCTTCCAGAGTCTCCTGGCCCAGTATCCCATTGCCAATGATATGGGGCAATGCAGAACAGGCATAGGATGACTGCCACAAGTCAGGGACTATCATTCCACCCCTAGAGCACCGAGAGTGCATGGAGGGTATGTGGCAATGCCAGCTGACATGCCTAAACCACTCCCTTAGTTCTGAAGTAGGGTGATGGCCCCAGGGACTCACCGTCCCATGTGCCAATGTTGCCAGCTTGGATATGGCAGCCCCTAACACAGAGGCAGGCAAATATAGTCCACAGGTTAGATCCAGCCCACCAGGCCATTCTATCTAGCCTGCAGGGCTTCTACAAATTTTAGAAAATTAATATTTATCTGCTCCTGGCTGTCTGTCAAAGATGACAGGAGCTAGAGGCAGTAGGACCCAGGGGAAATCAGCCTCAGGACCCTGCAGCAAGGCCTGTCCAGCCCCATCCCACCCCTGCCCCACCCAACCAGAAGCCTCTGCCTAGCAGAGCCTTCTGGCCTGGACCTCAGGGATTTTCCCGCCTCCCTCCACAGGAGACAGAAACTCAGATAAGAATGCTGGGCATAGGGAGGAGGATGCAGGGGAGAACCATGGGCAATCGCCCCAGTCCTTGGGGTCAGGCTAGGCTGGCTCCTGATGAGTCCTGTGGTTGCAGCCATGCAGATGGGAACCATATGATGCCAGAGCAGCCGGCAACAGATAGGAAAGCAGAGAAATGACTGCATGTGTGTGTATGCATGTGTTCGTAGGGTGTGTCCCACACACATACCCCACCATACACATGCATCCACACACCCCCTTGCAATGCCATACATGCAGACCCCCATACCTATGCCCCCTCACACACACCAGCCACCCTCCTCCCACACACAGCCCCCCACAAACCTATACTCACCCCTATAGGTGGAGGAAGAAAATGATTTGTGGGGGTGGACTACTAGCATGGGTAAAGTGCCCCCTGTGCCTGCCTTGGGGATGCATGCAGTGGTGGCAGCCCCCCGTGTCTCTGGACAAGCCATCCGGGCTCCAAGCATCCCACGACCTACCCCAAGGCCCCATTCAGCACTCCCACAGGGGCATTGATCTTCCCCCCACACACCCCTTCCCTCCCCATGCCCCTTCCCATCCACACATTTACCTGCTGGGTGCTGCTGCACACACGGCCAGGCCGGGCTGAGTTCTTGGCCACCTGCAGGCTTTGACTGCTCATCTCTGTTTGTGCACTCTCCCCCTGCCCTGATGCAGTTGCCTAGAGCCCGCATCCAGGCTGCCTGCATTTGGGGTGGGGACTCAGCCCTGTTAGCCCAGCTTTCCACCACCTATGCCCATCCCCCCATGCCCACCCCCTGCCCCCCCAATATATGAGAGTAAGACTTCACTTTAAGGTAGTATGTAAATATATTTTTTAATCAAATTAATGTTATAGATGTTTGCTTTTTAGAATATAATTTGGTATTTTTATGGTTCCAAGATGGCAAAACCAAGGAGCGCTTCCAGCAGCCGCCCCCCGCCCCAAAGCAGCTGACACAGCTGCTAGTGACTGCAGGCAGTCCCTGCTCACTGCTGCCAACAGCACAGATGGTGGCTGCGGGTGGTCCTTGCTCACAGCCCACTGCTCACCACCCCTGCATCACCTCCCCCGTGCCATCAAGATCGCTGCAGCCGCCTGTAGGCGGTCCCTGCTCGGCCTGTCCTTGCCACCGATGTCACTGCAGCTGCCTGCAGGTGGTCCCTGCTCACCACCCCCACAACCCTGCTGCTGACACCACCACTGCTGCCTGTGGGCAGTCGCCGTGCCCCCGCAGCCTTCTGGGGCACATGTTGTTCATGTCTGGAGATAACCTTTGGTTTCCATGTGGGTGACTGTTGAGGTGGCCAAGCCCAGGTGAAATGTCATTTGCCCAAAAAAGGCCTCGCAGTCAAAGCTCCCTATACCTCCTGGATACCCTGCTGAAGGCACATCTTGGCCTGTTCCACTTTTCTGGACAGAAGGGTCTGTCTCTGGCCCACCCATGCATCTGAGCTGCTGGTGCACAACCTCATCTCACATGAGCTTCCTCAGTTGCTGGGCCATAAAATGATTTATAACCTGCACTTCTGAGGGAGGGGGAAAGCTGGGCAACCGTGGCAGGTATTGCGTTATCCCTGCTGCCCTCAGGGCACCAATAAACCCATAAGTGCTCTGGCTGTCTTACTGATAGTAACCAGTCTGCAGCACAGCCCTTTAAGAGGAGCTGAGAGCTAGATGGCCAGTCCCCATGTAGCTTGACATTTACAGTACAGCCCTGCAGGCCTAGTCAGTGCAAGGAAGCGGTCCCCACAAGGCTAAGACTACTAGCATGGGTAAAGTGCAACAGAATCAGCTGCAACACTAAAAGTGCCACTTTACACTTTGAACCTGGTTATCACACTGGTAACAGCATAGCAGCCTGGAGATGGCTGGTTGCCTCATGTGGAGGCTGTTCAGATTCTGCTCCTCCCATGGTTACTGGCTACTTTCAGGAATAACTGGAGATAAGGAGCTGTTGTGTGTGAGTGAGTACCTCTGCCTGGGCTACGTTTGTAAGTGGCCTCTGGAGGTTCGTTACAATAAAAAGGCTGACTGGTGAGACATGCCTCCTGTCTCCTGAGGGTGCACATTTTCCCTGCCACGCATGGATGCCACCATTAGAAGTATCAAGCTACAGCAGCCTGTGTGGCTGTGTTCATCTTCTTTTTATGCAAACCACAGGTGCAGCAGATCTCTGGAGAGCTGCTGGGTCCACCAGAAGTGGCATGTCCTTTGGAGTCAATCTGCCAAGCTGCTCTGGGAATGTGCCCTGTAGGGTCTGGGGGGGTGCCCGAGGATTGTCAAGGTGGCCGGATGCTGGGATGAGAAGAGGCATGGGGAGGGGTTGGTGGGTTCCCCTCCATGTAGGTCTGATGTGCCTGGTAGCAAGGATCTGTGCATCAGCATAGGTACATGTTGATGGCAGCTACAACCCACTGGTAGGACTACTTGAGAAAGATAAGGTAGCTTATCTGCCCATGTGGGGCAGAACCTCTCCCTACCCACCCTGCTGCCCAACAGTCCCCTTCCCTCACCCTCAGTAGTGCCTGAGCTCTGCCTCAGCTGCTGGGCATACAGTTTTGGGAGCTGAAAACTAGTTTTCTTGTTCTTATCTCCTCAATGCTCTAAATGGATTTTAAAAAGGATACCAAAAAGCTAATGAAGACTCTGCTCTAGTTGAACGGGTAGCGCAATCACTTTGAAATCCACATTTCCCTGGTTCAAGTTTCATCTGGGAAGGATTACTCACAAGGGAAGAAACATAAAATGAGAGCAATCTTTCACTCGACTTTAACACACTTGGTTATCTTCCTGGCTGCACTTGCAACACCCCTGCTATTCACCTAATTTATTCCTGCAGAATGCATTTATCCATCTGCTGTTTGTGTATATTGTTTAATTGCAATATTTCATTTGTAAGTTTGTAAACAGGTGTGCCAGTAAATAGATGAATAGCCAAAAAAAGATTGCTTCTCCTGATGCTGCTTGATACGGGCAGTGAGCACTGCTGTTTGTGCAGCCAATCCAGCACAAATTTAATCAAACTTATGAGCTGAGCAAATCCCCAAAAGCTACAGATGCTGGCTCTGCAGCAAGCTGACCTATAAAGAGGAAAGGTCAGCCTCTCAGAGAAGTTAGCCCCACTCCCCAAAACCCCAGAGTTTTCCTTTTTTTCTTTGTTCTCTTAAAGAGCAACTGTGATACTTAAAAGAAGAAATTTTTCAGCAAATCACACATACATCTTGAAGACCAGAAAAAAGGATCTCTGGAATTCTTCTTGATCTCTAGGGGTCTAATTTATCTAGTGGTAATACCAAACTACTCTCCACAACCTATACTTTGATTGGACAGGCTGTATTATTTCATTAAAACTTTTCCTTGTTATATAATCATGCCCAATTACATATGAACAATGTAATGTCATGATATTTATTTAAATGATCCAAAATTCGTATTTGGACTAAGTGTGCTACTTTCTGCTCCCAGAAATTTAAATACTTTTGTGTTTAATGAAGAGAGTTAATAACTAAAATGTTTACAGTCTTTAAAAACAAAGAAGTACTATGAACAACAGAGTTAAGTTTGCCACAGAAAATCTAAGGATCTGTTTGACTCTGAAAAGCAGAGTCAGTTCTTTCTTATTAAACGTGTCTGTTCCATGTCTTGCCTTCTGATGTTCATAACAAATGTTTCTCTCTGTTCTGTATTCCTGCTAGCCTTGAGAGCCAACACAGCTGAGAGAGAGGGATGAATTCTATGTTTTCCTGTATAATCAAAGTAATTGTTTACAAGGTTCCAGTCAATGATACTTATACAAAGCACACTGAGCAACAGCCCTCCTAAAAGAAACTATCTCTTGATAAGGACAGTTTAGCAAATGAGCCACCTGGTTCAGTCTTTTTAGTTAAGAATCAATCGGAGGGTTGTGACGAGGCAGTTTTTCCAAAATTTGGAGCCCCGAAGCTTTCTCCACCCCAATTATTCTGGTTTCACAGTGGGGTACAGAAACTAGTTGTTCTGTCTGATTGTCTTTTGGCAGTGGGTGAGGATCAAGTATCAGCTGCTCTCTTTGTTGCTAAAGCTCACATTCAGCTTATGTAATGTGTACTCCATTAGGGTAGATAGCGAAAAAAAACCTTTTGATGCACAAAGGCCAGGACTTCATCTGTTGACTCTTTTGTGATCTCTGGAGCGGGTAGATGACTAGTTCCATTCTTTTCTTTTTGAGAACATTATATGTCAACATTTTCTAATGCTTTTTAATTTTTGTTGGCCTTCAAAACATTCATTTTTCTTTATTTTTTGAAAATTTACACATTTTTTTCCCCAAAAGTTTTATCAATCTCTTTTGAGGACCAGTCAGAAGGCATGAATTTTGTGGCGCAAAGATTTGAAGGTTAGAAATATGATATGGAATGAAACCAAGACCTTTTCTTTTTTTCACAAAGAGGCAGCCCCATCTTGGAATACCTAGTAGCTCAATGGTTAGAATATTTACTTGGGATAGGGATCCCTAAATTAAAGAGTAGACATTTGAAGCTGAGTCTCCCATATCTTACAGGCTTACTAACAATAGCTACAAATTTTAGGTTGTTGAATCCGTGAGCTGAAAGAGGCACAGATTCTGTAGAAATAAGTGTCATAACTAATGTTTTACTTGCTAGTCCGCCTCCGCCAGCCCTGATTTGTACTGTCCACCCAAATGTTATGCTGCCTTCTATATGTGCAAAAAGCAGATTTAAAGGTCAAAAGAACATAGTACTTAGAGGGTTTTAGAAATGAGTTCCACAGATAATTCTCAGTTTTTATAAGCTCTCAGTCAATTATTAATCTTCAAATCATATTGGAAGATAGTTTTCCTATTACTTTAATGTTATTATAATATATCACAATGTCCATTTTGTACTATCAGCATGCGTTTATTAGTTCATAGCAAACCATACCTCTGTTTCTCCTTGTTCACTTTGATTTCTTCTGATAGTTAGGAACAGAAAAGCACCTCATTTTTATTCTTACCTGAAATAAGGCACATTTTAAAATTCAGTATTCAATTATTTAAATATAATAGCAATATATTATAATGATTAGTGGCATTGTATCTTGATAAATTAATTCATATATGTTAATAAGAATATGAAAGAGGTATGTGGGATTGAAGTTGCTGTTGGAATTTTGTTCAGAATTGCTTGCTGCATATCATGAAACATGGGTTAAAACTTAACCGTAATCCTTTTCTTGCTCTGTAGTTGGGTTTGGTAACACCAGCCATTGTAAAGATTTTCTGAGGTTTTTCATTAAAAGTGACTGTTACCTATACATTTACCAAACTAATCATGCCAGTGGTTTGAAATATTGACTGCTGAAGGGGAGCCTCTGGATCTTTTTTTTTTATTTCAGAAGTTAGGAAATAAAATCTCGCTGAGAGTTCTGAAGTTGAACAAAATGCCATTTTCTTTGAATAGTTGTAGCCCCCCCATGCTGTGGATTCAAAACCTTAAAATTGGGTGTTCCTGGAGTACAATGAGCATTGTCGATTTTGGATAATGCATGGGCTAGAGGTCCTGTGGAAAAATTCTTTGTGACCATGAATTAAAACTGTCTCATAAACCATCTTCAAAAAAGGGAGGAAAGTAAAACCAGCAAACTACAGGCCCATCAGCCTGACCTCTATCCTGGGGAAGGTCTTGGAAAAGATAATCTAAGAGGCCATCGTTAACAGACTAGCTGATGGCAATATCCTGAGAGATACCCAGCACAGGTTTGTTGCGGGTAGGTCTTGCTTGACCAATCTCATTTCCTTTTATGACCAGGTGACTTATCACCTGGACAAGGGGGAAGAGATTGATGTCATATATCCTGACCTCAGAAAAGCCTTCGATCTGGTATCCCATGATCACTTCTTGGCAAAACTGGCTAACTGTGGCCTCGACCTCACCACGATCTGCTGACTGGGGAACTGGCTCCGCGGTAGGACCCAGAGGGTGGTGGTTGATGGAAGTCAATCGTCATGGTGCCCTGTGACCAGTGGGGTCCATCAAGGCTCTGGCCTAGGGCCTATACTTTTTAACATCTTCGTCAATGATGTGGACATTGGTGTCAGAAGCAGACTGGCCAAGTTTGCTGACGACACCAAACTCTGGGGTAAAGCATCCACACCTGAGGACAGGAGGGTAATCCAGGCAGATCCTGACAGGCTCAGGAAATGGGCAGATGAGAACCTGATGGCGTTTAACACCGAAAAATGTAAGGTTCTTCGCCTTGGGAGGAAAAACCCATGGCATGCTTATAGGCTTGGCAGTGCTACGCTGTTTAGCACTACAGATGAAAGGGACTTGGGGGTCATCATTGACCACAAGATGAACATGAGCCTTCAGCGTGATGCTGCATCTAGTAAAGTGAGCAAAATGCTGTCCTACATCCATAGATGCTTCTCAAGCAAATCCCAGGACGTCATTCTCCCGTTGTACTCAGCCTTGGTGAGGCCACAGCTGGAGTACTGCGTCCAGTTTTTGGCTCCACAATTCAAAAAGGATGTGGAGAAGCTTGAGAGAGAGCAGAGAGCCACACGCATGATCAGAGGTCAGGAAAACAGACCTTACGATGAGAGGCTGAGAGCCATGGGACTCTTCAGCCTGGAAAAGTGCAGGCTCAAGGGCGATCTGGTGGCCACCTATAAGTTTATCAGAAGTGTTCACCAGGATCTGGGGAAATGACTATTCACCAGAGTGCCCCAAGGGATGACAAAATCAAACAGTCATAAACTGCTCCATGACCAATTCAGGCTGGACATAAGGAAGAACTTAGCATGTCCTGGAGCAGCCCAGAGCTGTAGTTTCAGGGGAAGTCCTGTTCAACACAAGGAGACTCTTTAAGGCATTGAGCTGTAAAATTCAAAGAAGTCTATTCTAGGCTTGTGCAAATCGCCATTTTCCAAAGATTTATAACTTTGTCAAATATGAGCAGATTTTCAGCATATCAAAGAAAAAAAAGCCTCCCTGATACCTTTGTATCAGGTACCCTGTGGAAAATTTCAAGTCCCTGCTCCAATCATGAGGGTTCTAGCTTTTTTCAACAAAAATGTCACCAAAATAATGTGAATTGAAATAATTTCAATGTCATTGTTTCATGGATGAAATGTCTTTTCAGAAACAGCGGAACCATTTGAGCTATACATATCATGAAAAATTGTGATCCAAAGAGTTAAATTTCAACAAAGGTTTCCTTTTCCTAGACATACCTTTTGCTTTCAGGCTCTTCCACATCCTTGCTTCCTTTTGCCCCTTTTCATTCTCACTCTTTCCCTGACTTCCTCAGACCTCTACTTCCTTCTTGGCTCTCCTAATATGGCCCTTTGCTCATTTCATTCATTCCTCCTTGTGTAGTTTCCTGGTTTGGAGCTAGTGGGAATATTTTTCAGGAGGCAGTTTGTGAAAACTGTATTGGTATACAGCAATCATTCAGTGATTACAGGACTTGTAAAAGTTTTGCTTTACTTGGCTTAGTTCCAGTTGCCTGTGAACAGCAAGTGTTTCACAGGACCTCAACTGTATTCTCTGTCTAGGAAACAGCCCACAAGGGTACCTCTTTCTTTTCAAATCAAAACTTAATAGCAGTAACACTATTCCCTGCATGTCCCATGTGACAGGCATTTCCTCACCTTGTGTTGGGAGCCATATCATGAAACAACTCCATCTGCTGCTTGTGCTAGACTTTGACTTTGAGCTCTGCATGCCTTCCTGGCTTTGACCTCTTTTTGTATAGTACCCTAGATTCTCTTTCTTGCTAAGATGTCAGCATTGCACACTCTCTGCAAGTGGTCTGTGTGGAGTGGGTAACTTCCATTGCTTTGCAAATTTAAAATGCTCTGCCTAAAGCTAACTCTAGATTTTCCAGTAGCTTCCTAAGTTATATGCTCCATATTACCAATCATGATCCAGTTTCTCACTGGGGACTCTTGCCCCTATAAGTTGACTCTTTAGCCTCAAATCAGTCATGAATTCTTGTATAATTTCACCTTCCTTCTGTATCTGCTGATTTAAATGCATTTTTCCTATGTTTTACTTTTTGAGTCTCCTCAGATTTCCATACAACACATAGCTGCCTCTGCCTAAGTTATCTGAAGGCCATTCAATACATAAAATACTTCAGAACAAGTCTCTATCAAAAATAATTACTAAGACATCTTTCTGGGTGTCTTTCTTTTTTGCTGGTACTGATTGCTTTTAGATGCAGTGTGAAGCAACTGTTCAAATTTTATCCACTTCTTCCAAATTTCATTTCTCATGAAACTTTTAACAGTTCTGTTTTTCCACTCTGCATATTTTCATAATTTCCTTTTCACTCCTGGCACCATGTAGAGTTTAGTGATTGTTCAGAGCATATGGTTCTTTTGGTTCTTTTAACATATCTGCTTCATTCTGTGACTTGCTCCAACTGGCTGTGCATGCAAACAAGAGCTTCATAGCTCCCTTCCCATACTCACTCTCTGAAAAATTTGGCCTGTAAAGCACAATCCTCCATACTACAATAGATGTGTGTGCCTATCTATAGGAGAAGTGGGAAAGGAGCCTGGTAGAGATGGGGGAAAAGAAGACCCGGCTTTGAACATTGATACCTCTGTGCTGTAAGGACTTCCTTTTATGCTTGTGTTTCAGACCCTGCCCCCTCCCCCCCGGCCCCCCTTGTGGTGTATGTTGGAGCTGAGATGGTATTGCTATAAACAGAAGACACCTAGGAACCTTGCTGCAGACCTCTTGTTGGTACATAACCTTGGTCTCTGTACATAATTTTCCACCTATCCCATCCCACCACCATTTCCATGTGTATTTCTGGCCTCTCCTCTAGACTGCCACTGAATTCACCTTTATCCTCTTGCAGAAGCCCTTTCCCTGTGTCATCCTCAGTCACCCCTTCCATGCCGCCCATACCATCCTGCTGTCACCCACCTCATACCCTCCAGTCTTCTTTCAGACTGTTATGGAGTAAAAAAATGTATCAATTTCCCTTCAACTACAGCTGTCAAATTCCGCTATTTTCTGGAAAACTTACAGGTTAAGTTAGTCTGTGAATTTTGGAAAATTAATGTTTTCGTTTAAAAATACCCTGTATCCATGATAGATATACAAAGAAATAAGCAAATGGTAAATTAACAGGCCGGGTTCACCATTTAATTTCATTAGCTTGTCATGAATGCCTTTGAGAGGTTTTTATTAAGGACCTCCAGACTCTACTTAGTCTGTTGTGTGAATCCCTCGAAGCCAGGCTCAAAGGTAGCATCTAGAGCGGCTTCTCAGATTCTGAAATCAGGCCTTCAAGATGCAGCACTCCTTATGCTTCCCCCAGTTACCCAGAAGTGAGCTTGGTTTGAAGAGGTCCTTACATTGTTAGGGGAAGTAGTGCTCTTGGGTGTCACAGATGATGGAACAGGCAGCACTTCTTAAACAAGGCCACATTTACCAGTCAGCCACAGTAGGGCAGCAGAGTCCTTGTGTCTGAATGCTTAAACCATATGTTAAGAGTTCATGGCAGCGGGTAGCCATGCTTTCTTTCTTCTTCTGAGGGTGTTTCTGTGGATCTTGCCTGCTTCTTTGTGTATCTGTGCATCTCTTTGCAACCAACTCACTCACACTGGGGTGTCCTTGAAGTGTCTCTAGGGCTCCAGAGGCAGCAGAAAATCTCCAGGCGATGGGGCCTGCCTTCAGTGGCATTTCAGCAAAGACATAACAGGACAGCTGTACACCCTAAGCAGCATCAGCACCTGATGTAGGGCAGGCTGCTCCAATGGCACTGTGGCTACTACCTTCCCTCCCCAAAAGACAATGCCCAGGGCTGCTGTGTGGTCACTCCGCCTCCC
>NW_017729006.1:47566502-47577638 GCF_001723915.1 Gavialis gangeticus | reverse complement strand
GGTGGCCCACCTCAAAGAGTGGTGTATGACTGGAGTGTAGGGGAGGTTGGAGCCCCACGGACACTCGTCAAGGTATGTGACGACTCTGGAGGCGCCCCCAAAGGAGACGCCCTACACTGAAGATCCATCCGAAGTCATGGCAGGCAAGTTTGGGGGCCACTCCAAAGGTGATCGAGGAAGCCTCCGGGGCCTACATGAGGCTCCTAGGTGTGTACGGCCAGCTGCCTGTGCAAAGGTGGTATGGGAATGGATCATTGAGTGGAGGCAGACACACACACACACACGGACACTTTTTTTTAACTGAGACATGTTTTCACTGTCATAAAAAAAATCTTGAGCTGGCATCCCTGTGTGACTGCAGCAATGTTTTTATACCATGTTTCCCCCACACAGGGGTCCCCTATTTATCCCACACCCTGATGACATCAACCCATTGTACTCTCACCATGCTTCCCCCAGTCCAAACTCAGCTTTACCCTTGTTGGCCTTGCTCCCCCTACCCATCCCAGCATGGTCTCCCATGTCTCTACCCTACTCACAGTCCTTCATCTCTGTCCTGGCCACAAGGAACCATGGAGGCTCCAATGAACCAGAAAGTCCCAACTGACACTTCACTGCAGCATGCCAAGCTGCACTTCTGCATGGACACCAGGTGACACTGCTTCTGTCTCTCTGTCTAGCAGTAATGTGTGAATGCAACCTCATTCAGGCAGCAAATCATGAAGCAAGTTCAGGGCTTCTTACTTTGACAAAGGCTCAATTATTTTTATGGACTTTATGGAAATTTTAGGCTGTTTTTTTACAGGCTGTCCATAAACGTATGGGCAGTTGGCAATCCGGGTTTACACTACTGCACATCATACGTAAATTGTTCTACTGTATTCTTGATGACCTGTTCTGTAGAGCTGGACTAGCTAAGTATAGAGAGACATCTTTACTCCCAGGTCTAGTCCAGGGCAAAGTTAGACTTTTTTTTAAAAATAGTAATAATAATAGTAGTAGTAGTAGAAAACATATTACCAGACACTAACTACATTATTGTAGATGAATTTAAGAGTCCTTATTTACAACTTAAGGATTAAAAAATACCAGAAATCTGTAGCTATTCCAAAAACAAGGCCTACAAATTAAGGAAATTCAGAACTAAGATTAACCATAAAAGAAATCCAAACACAATGAGGTAGGAAAATAGCTGCTGACAGCTGCCAAGCTGCCTTTACTCTCACCTATAATAACACCATGAGGAAGGAAAAATAAATATCTATACAAAACAGCTTCATACCATCAGGAACCACAAGAATGAAAATGCATTCATTTTAACTGTACAAGTGGTGGAAGGGCTTTGCAATAGATCACTTAAATCTTATTTGTAGTACTATCTGAATGCAATTTTTTTTTGTCTGAGAACAGGTGTTTGTGTGGGGCAGGGTATGGGGGGGTGCAGGCATACATACACATCCCTAGGAGTTCCCCACATGTGCATATACTCACAAAGAAATGTTTCTTCTGGGTTAAGGAAAGGTGAAAATGCAAATCTTACTTATGAGATGGGCAGTGCTATATAAGTAATAGCTGAAGTGCACTCAGCAGCACTGTTTAACTATGAGAACCATAAAACAGCTAAGCTGTGAGCCTGCTATTCAGTGATATTATATGGAATTCTTATAACTCCTTGCTATGTATAATTAGATACAAAAATGAGTAAAGGTTTTACTGCGTTGTTGGTTGTAGCCGTATTGGTCTAAGGGCATAGGTAGACAAGGTTTTTTGGGTAGATGTCTTATCTTTTATTGGACCAGCTAAAGAGTTGGAAAAAAGTTCTTTGCAAGCTTTCAGACACAAACACCCTTCTCCAGGCATCAGGAGACTGCTGTTGTTCTGGGTTCTCCAGGGTGGAAAAGAAGGTAAAGTAAACAAGAAATCTGTGAAAATGCAAGTGAGTGGAAGTTTGGAAGACAATGTGCAGAGATAGATGGGGAGGGTGGAGAAGGGAGGAAAATGTGTGAAGGAATGCATGTGGTCAGGTGGAGGCAGGTAACCTGGTATATCAGATGTCAGGCAGGTTGTAATGCGTCATAAATCCAATGTCTATATTAAGTCCATGAATTTTTGTATCCGGTAGATTGATGAAGTAAAGTTTGTAGGCTCATCTACGAAAGGTGTGTTGTAAGGTCCTTTTGAGGATTAGAACTGAGAGATCGGAGGGGGAGAGATCGGAGAGGGAGTGATTGCCTTTTGAGAAGTGTGTGCCTACAGGTAATTAGTAATATCTAGCCAGTCAGTCCAGCCAAAATTCATGCTCAGTGGATGTGCACAGACGTGTGTGGGCAGAGCTGAATTCTAAATTGTGCGTAAGTGCCCCACACTATAGCAGTGAAGCTGCATACATGCCAGTTAGGATTAGCCTACAGTATTCAGGCAGTTTTACAATTACAATTACTTTGCACATGCTTAAAATTACAGTACCATGCAAGAAAGGCTCCAGGTGGTAGTGACATTTCCCAGTTTATATATAGGTAAATATCACTAAAACAAATAATATCTTTAAAGCAGGATAAACTTACATTTTATTAAAAAACACAAGTTATTTGTAGGCAGAAAAAAAATTGCAAAGGCACAAAGTAACTAAGTTCAGAGATCGACTCATCTTAGGGTGAAGTTGCATGTTACACTTACACCATACAAAATCTGTGGTATGTCAAGTGTGTTAATCATGTTGTGAGCAGTCACATGTTAAGAATTAATACTGTTTCTTGCCTGCATATTTCTGACTTCCCACTAAAGGGCTGGTGAGCAGGGGTATGCCTAAGAGCCAGGCCACCTGGGCTTTATCCCTGCTGTGGGTGGGGATGAGGGGCTGAGAGTGGTGCATCCTGGGATACTGGAGGACTACAAATTGCTTGTTTTTATCTCCTTGGAGCAGACTGAAGTTACCCTAACATGAGTTAAGTATCATGGCCCTGGGTTAACCCTTGCCTGAAATGGCATAACTTTGAGACTCAAAGGACACTTACCACGAGTTAATAAGCTTGAATGTGCAGAAGCTCGTGTTTTAAGTGTCCTTAGTATGGTACAAGCATAACGTGTAACTTCACCTTTATTCAGGTAGCCTTGCTAGCACTGGGACCCATTAGCGCATGGAGTAGTTGCCTAAGGGAAGTAACAGGAACTCTGTTACTTGTCATGTTATGTTGGTCTGAGTAATTCATTAACAATGTGCTCTAGTTGGGGCCACATCTCTTCAGGGCTTTTGTGATTATGTGAGTTTTGCTTTAGACTTGAAGTTCACATGTATCTGTTACTCTCATTTGGTCTTTTCAGAACATGAAAGAACAGTAAACTCATTGTAAGTCAGCCCTCCACGTTTGAAATCGGTGTCTGCTTAGAGCAGTGGTTCTCAACCTTTTTAACCTCAAGACACCCCAGGATAGACTCAAGGCACCCCTCGGAAAATGCTATCTCTTAGTTTTCACTTGTCCTTTGCCTACAGAAAAGTAATGCAGTGATTCTTCTGTTGTAAAGAACTGAGAAAGATTGCAGCAGGGCAGGATGGTTTTAAAACTATGGATTCCCATTTGAAATCTCTAGATTTATCATGTGTATCCTGGGTAACGTAAACCAGAAGAAGCAGCATATTAGTTCTACCCAGCTCCGCAGCATCTGTATAGATGCGGTGCTTCAGCAGTTTTTTGGCAGTTTTATATAAAGCTGATTCAATCAGGTATTAGATAAAAACACCATAAAAGCCCTGCTGAAGCACCCCATCTGTACAGACATTGGGCGAGCCGGGTCCAACCAACACAGTACTTCTTCTGGGCATGCGCTGAGCTAAGTGGGGAGGGGGGCACATGGAGTTTAAAGTGAAGTGCCATTATTTGGAGGTGTTTTATGTCTGTAAGCAGACCTTGTTCATACATGTAACAGTGCTAACTTTGAGTGGCACCCTGTGGCACCCTTGAAATGATTTCAGGGCACTTTAGGGTGCCTCAGCACTCTGGGTGATAATAACTGACTTTGAGTGAGCAGTGATTACATTTTGTGCTCTCTCTAATCTGGCCACATTAAAACCTCATGCTCGCTAGAGGGATGGCATGGTGGAGTGAAGAACACTGCCGCACAACCATTCCCCCCGTCTTCTAGGATTTAACGTGCAGTGTACTTTTTCACACTCCCCTCCAACATGCAAGAAGCAGAAGTGCAGCAGATGTATACTAGGAAATTCAATTATTCAGCAATGTTCCTTTATTTTGTGGCATGCCATCCCTTAATCTAAAGACAAAAAAGTAGTTGCACAGCTGGACAAAATACATGAAGAAACATGCATGTAAAAATAGCTTGTTTTGTTTTTCTAGATTAGCAGTAAGAGCATGAGTTTTATTGAACTAAATAAGCAAGAGAATAACGGGACTTCTGAATTGGAATTTTTTTCCATGGTACATTCACAGATGTGGAATTACAGGATTCAGAACTGATGAAACATGAAACTCTTAACAAAAACTCTTATTTGAACCAAGTGTACCCAGGACTATACAGGTCCCTGGCTATAATCTCACCCTTGCCTGAGAAGGAACCAGCTGCTTAATGGGGATTTTTCCACTCTTCTTTCTATGATTCTTTGTTGCAAATGATAAGGAACACTCTTTGTTGAAAACTAAAAATGTACTTAATGAGTTATAATATGAAATATTCCAGATTCTATAATCCTGTTGTGAAACCTGTTATGAATTGTCAAAGGTTTGAATGAATGTCTTGTTAAAGTCATGTGGATGGCTACTTTGTAGTGATTAATAGAAATGGAAGCTCATTTTTCTTCAAAAGGATCATTCAGTTTCCTCACCAAAAAAGTATAGAATCTTTTTGGTTTTATCCATTCATGAAAATAGTCAATGATCTAAATTGCTTTATTAATAAATAAAATAATACATTTATTAATAAATAATCTTTGTATGTGTTATCATTTTTGAGGTAGCAAAATAACCAGTAAGATCGACAGCATTAAACCCACCAAAAAACATCAGTAAAGATTGAAGAGTACACTGTAGTTTCTATTCACAACTCTGTAAATTCCATAAAAAGTCTGAGATGACAAGAACTTTGATAGCCACAAGCCACAAATTCCCATGGTATCAATGCTATTTTTAATGTATAAGCAGAGCATACTCTAAGCATAGAATATAATTTTTTCTTGTCTGTGTTTTTATTAACAGGTGTGTGTGCAACATAGACTGCAGTGGATACAGTTTTAATCCTGTGTGTGCTTCTGATGGAAGTTCCTATAACAATCCATGCTTTGTTCGAGAAGCATCATGCCTGAGACAGGAGCAGATTGACATAAGACATCTTGGTCACTGCTCAGGTAGATTTAATTTTGTTCTTCAGTAGAATTGTGTCTTCTGACACACAAAGCTTCAAGAGACCCCTTTTTTTGTATTAGAATTGGCTGATGTAGTTGTCAGAAAAATACATTTGCCTTTGTTTAATTTATGTTCCCCCCCACCCAATAATTAGATTCAGTATATGGAAAATGTTTAACTTATTTATAGAATCTAATTATTGGAGGATTGTTTTAAATTTATCCCCACCACCACTGCAGCAGGGAAAGTAGTGGTAGGGGGGCAAGTGGTGGGGGAGATGTTGGGGGAGCAGGTGTTGAGGGAGGCACTAAGGGGGCAGAAACTGCCAGTGTTGGGGCAAGGATAAGCAGGGGGAAGAGGGGAGTGAGGGGGCAGAGGCTGTGGCTGTGGTGGCAGCAGGGACCAGAGGCCCAAGACTATGTGGGGGGAGAAGAAGGGGATGCAGAAGCAGTTGGGAGGGCAGGCAGCAGCTGCCTGTCCCCTGCCACCTTGTACTCAATTCCAAGATGAGAGCCTTTTTCCTTATGTTAAATGGGGGGGAAAATCATCTTGAAATCAAGGAAATATGGTAGTTCCTCAAAAATTATTTCCTACTATTTTATCAAATGGTCTGGAAAGAAATACTTGTAAACAGATATATTTTTATGAATCTATCCTCTAGACACAGATGACACTAACTCAGTGGGAAAGAAAGATGATGGAATGCAATATCGACCAGAGGTGAAAGGTATTGTCTTGATAATTGTGCTGATACGTTACATTTTCACATATATGAAAATAAATCACAAAGCTTCTTTCTCATCTGCTTTGAAGCATTCATTCTCTCAGAGAGGCATTTGACCACTTTATTTCTTACGGCACTATGATGCCATGGCTGGTAAGCAGGAAGTATGAATACATTGTGAACCTGCCTGACATGCTCCCCTAAGAGACTGGACAACTCCTTTCCATATTTAACATGTCACAGGTTTAACACCCTCTGAGTTGCTATGGAGATGCTTTAACTGTCTCCAAGACAATAGAACTATATGTGTTGTAGAGCCCCCTCGCTTCCCTTGATCCCTTCTCAAAAACTGATTCCATGCCTATTGCTACAACTCTTGAACAGCAGTAGCTGAAGTATTTTAAAAGGTTTTCAACCAATGTGAATGGCCCAGGTCCTTCAATTCTGTCCTTTGTATATTTTATTGGTTAGTAATTTACATACGTTAAATTTAACAGCTTTTTAGATGCCATTGTAAACAATGGGAACACTGTGAGCCTCTGGTAAGGAGAAAGGCACATAGGAGCATGAGTTTTAGCTTCTTGCTTGTGAGGTGAAAATGAAGCACTGTGCATGTGTGTTCACGTGGAGAATTGAGCAAAAGAATTACTGGGAAATGAAAGACCAGCTGGATTTTCTCAACTTCTTTGAAAGAAAAGTCTGTCTCTATGAATATGCCAGCAACTTCTAGAAGCTGGTTATCTCCCCAGGGCTGTCACTAATTTGCAGAGTTTTGGAGAGACCCCCCGCCTATGGTGCACTAGGCTGAGGTTGGCATTGGTATGTGTTTGCTCCAGGGTAGAACCATGCCAAGAGTCTTGACTTCAGTGGTTTTCTACTAGAATTCAGCTCACCTCTGCTGAGAACCACTGTGTACCTTCCATCCATCCCTCTTACTATTAGCTGCTTCCCACTGGTGCCATGTCCTGTTTTTCCAACAACACAGCGGGCACATCTACACAAGATGCTAACTGCACAGTAGCTGAATAATACTGTGCATTAGTGTGTCACATTACCAACAGTGCTAATACACTACTGTGCAGAATATTATTAGGCTACTGTGCAGTAGCATCACTTAAAAGGTGTTCGCCAGCACTACTATGCAATAAATCCAGTTACTACGCAATTCTTTAGTACTTGATTATAGAAATAATCAAGTAAATAAATGTGCATTAACCACTGTGCAATAACATCTCATACAGACATGCACAGCAAGTGATTAGGGGATGGGTAGCCTGTATTTAACAATGAGAGTTAGCTTATTCTAGGTCTAGAGTTCAGAGGCTGCGTCTACATGAGCAACAGACTGCACAGTTGTTGCTGTGCAGTCATTTAGTACTTGCTTATACACAGCATAAGCAAGTACTAAATGTCTGTGCAGTAACTGGTGTTACTGTGCAGTACTGTCACTGCACAGTAGCTCATTACTACTGTACAGTAGCATCACATCATCATTAGTGTCTGGGAATGTACTGCGTGGTAGCAATGAGCTACTGTACAGTGGCTCATCACTACTGCGCAGTAGCATCTCGTGTTGACACGGTCAAAGAGACCTTCTTCTGAAAAGTGAGTTCGCTACTCAGGAGTTCTGGTTGATCTGTGATCTGCAAGGGACAGAAAGGTAGAGGAGAAATTACTCTGAGAAAGTTAGGAAGTGGGGAAGGGTTCTTTGCAGGGAAATGTTGAATGGATGTGGGGATAGGCAAGATACTCAGAATGAGCCTTCTCTTCCTCACGACATTGGTACACTTTACTGTGGGTGAATATTCTAGTCCTCAGGCTACTAAGAGTTAACTTTGGGATTAAAAGAGCTATTGCCCTGATCTGGTGCTAGACATGAAGGCATGTGATACATTTCAAGTTATAAAAGTTATAAAACCATTCTCCTGTGTTGCTTTAAGAAGCTGATCTTTGCTTCACACTGGCTCTCAGAGGTCCACCGCCTCAGATATCTCTGTTCTGAGATCCTGAACTTTTTTCCACCCCAAGCTTTTTTCTATTCCGATGTCTTGTAAAGTGCCCCCAAATATACGCTCCCCCTTTCTTGCCTCTTTCTTTTCTGTTGCTGAGTTATCCTTCTGTTTTCATTCCCTGGTTTTAACTGTTCTCTTCAATCCCTTTTCTTTCTTCAATTTCTCCATCAAGGCCCTGTTTCTAAATCAGTCCTATTTCTCTTGTTCTTATCCATCCATCTCTCTCTTTATCATCTGACTGGCTTCCCATCTGGCCCTCTTTTTTTAAAAAAAAAAAGAATCATATCAGTTAATGTTCTGGTTTTCTCCATATTGACTTGTCCCCAGCAGCATAATGACACGGTTGGGCACTCAGAGCAGCTGCCACACAGGAGCAGCAGTGACTTCTGGTTGCTACCACTGTCTCTGGCACAACTGCATGGTGGTGGCAGCAGCTGTTTTTTTCCACCTTCCTCCCCCACAAGTCAGCACTCAGGGCAGCTGCCCCAGTCATTCTGTCCTAGTTGTACCACTGCTTGTCCCCCACGCCCTCGAATAATATATTCCGGTCATGGCTTTGTCACACATTATATATTCTTTTGCAGTATTACCTGCTGATATACTGTCTTGATACATCCAGGTGATTAACTGAGGGTTGATATACTTTAAGACCTGCTTGCTCAGTTCATTTTCATTATGGCCACTTTTAATAGCCCTGGCACAATTTTCATTGTTAAGTATTGGAATCTACAAAACTGTAAAGGGGAAGTTTTCACACGGATCTTCTACCAATAAGCTGGGGGACGGGGGGCAGGGTTCCCTTCACAAATCATTATCTACAGGTAATTAGAATGGTTGGGCATCAATATTCATTTCATTATGGCAACATCAAAGGTATCGATTTGGACTGATGCGTTATTGTATAACGGATATATAAGTAGTCACATTTGATTCCTACTGAAGAAGCCATATATCCTTTTATTTATTTTTGAACCATGACCGATAAGCTTCTGATTCCTTCACCACTGTTGTAAAAGGGACTTTCTGTCTAGTGCAAATTAGAAAAATAAATCATCTTTAAAAAAAAAAAGTTCCTTTATCTAATCATTATCTCTTTTTTTTTTGCTATTATTTCAGATATCTGCATCTCATCTCCATAAGAACCTTTCCCCACATAGTCTAGTTTTTCCTTATCTGCATCTGCCCCTAAATTACAATCCTAGATTTGTCACATTGTAATCTGTTGCCATAGAAATAGGAACGTAGGACTCAAACAGGCCTCCCAGGCCATTGGGCATGTCCCTACGAGCACCTACATGCAGTTTGCAGCACCTCAAAGCAGTTTGGAGTGCCACAAGCTGCACGTGATTCATGTGCCAGCATTTGCGGCACTACAAATTTGCAGCACAGCAGCTTTTTTTGATACCAGGAAATCCTGGTGTAAAAAAAAAACAGTGCTGAAAAATGTGACGCAGCGCACACCACAGCAGTGTGTGCTAAAGGAAACCAGAGCCAGTTTGGCACTGCTTCTGCCCCAGGAGACACCCAGGACCCCAGGTAAGGCTTCTGGGGCTAGCATAGGTGCTGGCCCCAGCCTCCCCTACCCCACCCAGATCTATTTGCCACACTCTGGACCATGCATGCAGGGGGCATGCCCAGGGACAAATAGCAGCAGTATAAATATGCATGTAGAAGGGGACACCTGTGCTGGCCCCAGCAGCCTTACCTGGGGTCTTGAGGGCCTCCTGGGACAGCAGTGGTGCTAAACCAGCTGGCCAGGCTCTGGTTTCCTGTAGTGCACACTGCTGCTGCGTGCACTGCATCACTTTTTTCAGTGGTGGTTTATTTTGACACCAGGACCTCCTGGTATCAAAAAAGCTGCTGCACTACAAATTAGCAGTGCAGCAAACGCTTACACATATACCACATGTGGTTTGTGGCCCCCCAGACTGTTTTGAGGTGCTGCAAACTGCATTTGCACACTCATGGGGATGTACCCAATAGCCTGGGAGGCCTCTTCAAGTCCTATGTTCCTATTTCTGTGGCAACAAATAACACACATTTGTGCCACTACTATTTGTCCTGTGAGAAAAGCGCACCCCTGCATGTGCGCGCTTGTGGGGACATGCCCATCGAGTTGAGTCTGACCATGCTGCCACAAATTCAGCTTTATGTAGTATGGAAAACAAGCAAGAGGAACTTACCCTCCTGCCAGCTGATACCAACCCAGACATAGTGTGGATCACTGAAACGTGGTGGGACCCAACTCTTGACTGGGCGGTGAATATCAAGGGCTGTAGGCTGTACAGGAGGGATAGGACAGGGAGGAAAGGTGGGGTCATGGTGCTCTACATTAAGGAGGAATGCACATCCTCGTCAATTAGCAAACAATGAGAGGAGGGGCACTCTGAAGTGCTCTGGGTTAGAATACAAGGTAGTCAAGGGGATAGAGACTTAACGGTGGGGGTCTACTACAGACCTCCCAACCAAGGAGAAGAGCTAGACCAGGAATTCTTAAGTCAGCTCACAGAGGTAGTTAGGTCAAAGGACGTGGTCATCATGGGTGACCTGAACTTTCCAGACATCTGCTGGGAAGAGCAGTCAGCCAGGTCTGACTGCTCACGTAGGTTCCTAGCCCAAATGCAGGACCTCCATCTAACCCAGGAGGTGCACAGCCCCACCAGGGGAGACGCCTTGTTGGAACTGGTGCTGGCCACGGGTGAC
This sequence comes from Gavialis gangeticus, assembly GCF_001723915.1. Lineage (NCBI taxonomy): Eukaryota > Metazoa > Chordata > Crocodylia > Gavialidae > Gavialis > Gavialis gangeticus. The sequence continues at coordinate 47,566,845 of NW_017729006.1, read as the reverse complement.
AACCTTGTAAGGGGGCTGCGGGTGCTCAACCACCTGGGCGACAGCAATCATCGCCTGCTGGAATTCACCATCCAGCGCAAGGTGGCAAAGGCCTACAGCAAGGCAGCAGCCCTAGATTTCAGGAGGGTGGACTTCAATGAACTAAGGAGAATAGTCGGGGAAGCACTGAGGTCCCTGAGGGGAGGGGAGCCAGGTGTCCAAGAAGAGTGGTCGCTCCTTAAGGAGACGATCCTCCAAGCCCAAAGGGAGGTAATCCCAACACAGATCAAAGGGAGCAGGAGGGCACAAAAGCCCCCATGGCTCACCAAAAGCATCCGGGAATGTCTCCTAGCTAAAAGGGAGG
>NW_017729006.1:47565533-47566193 GCF_001723915.1 Gavialis gangeticus | reverse complement strand
TAAGGAGATGATCCTCAAAGCCCAAAGGGAGGTAATCCCAACACAGATCAAAGGGAGCAGGAGGGCACAAAAGCCCCCATGGCTCACCAAAAGCATCCGGGAATGTCTCCTAGCTAAAAGGGAGGCGCACACCCAATGGAAGGGAGGGGCCATCACCAGGGAGGACTATACTGCGGTTTCTCGGGGATGCAGGGGGGTGGTCAGGAAGGCCAAGGCGGAGATGGAGCTGGGACTGGCTTCCCGGATTAAGGACAACAAGACGTCCTTTTTTAAATACATAGGGGGCAAAAAGAAGGTTCCGGGTAATGTGGGGCCCCTGCAGGACATGCTAGGAAATGTGGTCGTTACACCAGACGACAAAGCCAACATATTTAATGATTTCCTTGCCTCCATTTTCCTGAGCAGGGACCGGAACAGCCATCCTGCCTCTGGGCCCCCCTTAGACCCCAGGGGGGGGCGCACCTAGGCCAGGGGTTAGTGAGGAACTAGTCAGGGCACTTCTGGAGGGACGGGATGTATTCAAATCAGCTAATCCGGACAATCTCCACCCCAGAGTACTGAGGGAATTGGCTGAGGTCATTGTGGGACCCCTGGCACGGCTTTACAAGCACTGGTGGTGCTCTGGTGTGGTGCCAGAGGACTGGAAGAGGGCCAGTGTGG
>NW_017729006.1:47544955-47564537 GCF_001723915.1 Gavialis gangeticus | reverse complement strand
CCTCCACAAGAGAAGGCTGAGGGGGGATCTAGTGGCCTGTTACAAACTAGTCAGAGGGGACCAGCAGGCACTGGGGAAGTCCCTGTTTCCCCGAGCATTACCAGGAATGACCAGGAATAACGGTCACAAGCTGGCAGAGGGTAGATTTAGACTAGATATCAGGAGGCGCTACTTCACAGTCAGGGCAGCTAGGATCTGGAACCAACTTCCAAGAGAAGTGGTGCTGGCTCCTACCCTGGAGGTCTTTAAGAGGAGACTAGAAGTATACCTTGCTGGGGTCATTTGACCCCAGTAATCTTTCCTGCCATGGCAGGGGGTCGGACTCGATGATCTGCTCAGGTCCCTTCCAACCCTAGAAACTATGAAACTGTGTGGAAATTGGCCTGAAATCCCTGAGTTTTAGAGTGGTTCAGAGCCAGAGAGAGACTTCCCTATTTGAGCCACCTGCACTTCAGAAATAAGTAGGGACAGACTGTAGGCAAGAAATGACCAATTCTTTGTATAGTCTCACAATCTGAAAAAGTGCAAGCTAACAGTCTGCCAGGCATGGCTGGTGAACTCAGACTGGTGGGGTGGGTGGAGTGGCACATTGTTGGGGGGGCCGGTGGTTTGCAGCCAGCTGGGAGCGGGGGGCCGTTGCAGCCCAGCTAGCTGCAACGCCCCCTCCTCCCCCGTGTGATGCTCCACCCACCCCACCAGTCTGAGTTCACCAGCTGTGCCTGCAGTCTTCCCATTTTAAGGTTTCATCTGTGTTTGGAGGTTTTTCAGAATGTGAACATCTTTTCCTAGGATTTCCATTGTGGTGTCATCATTGACTCAGGAAATCAGATCAGGGCTTCAGCAAGGTTTCTTAATCATGAAGCGCTGTTTTATCCCTTTTAACCCTTTTGTTTTCTTTCTTTGCTGGAAGAAGGAGCCTTCTCTAAGTGCATTGCTGTACACTCCAACTGTTTCCCCAGAACTTCCACTCTTTTTGCAACATGTTGGTTCTTCCTCAGGGAAATTTTTCTCCACAAAAATAGCACATTTAGTTGTCACAAAGGGCTCATCTTTCATCTCTGCAGAAAGAGTTTTGTTAGCTGTTATAATTTGTTTTTCTTTGATATTTTGTAAACCTGTCTTCATGTGTGCTTTTTTCCTAAGATGCCAGTGATCAAAGAGAAGACATATATATTGGAAACCATATACCTTGTTCAGAAAGCTTCAATGGTTACTGTATACATGGAAAATGCGAATTCATTTATTCCACTCAGAAGGCTTCCTGCCGGTAAGTAAGAGAATATAAGCAGCATAGATACTGCCTCTGTCAAAAAGGCATTCTAACATTCTGGATGCTGATTAAACAGCAATGGACTTTATACATAAGATAGCAAAAGCATTACTTCCCAATAGCATGTTAATAGCCACACTGGCAGGGAAGATGCCTCCCTGTGCTGGAGGTTGTGCAGCACCACCCAACACCACCTTTGCACACACGTTAGGAAGGAGTAGATCGCTCCACCCAGTGCACCAGTGCTGCTCTGCAGGCCAGTGTGACTCTGCCACTGAGCTTTTCGTAGCACCTGATATATCAGATGTCTGGGTGCTTGGTAGATGAATAGATGTTGATGTGTTTATGGGGGTGCAGGTAGGTGTCTGAGAAGGAAGCTGGAGCTTCCTGGGAAGTTCAGGTTTGTGAAGGTGGGTTGATACTCCCCTTCCTCACTGCTCTTTTTGTGTTAAAAGTCAGATAATGGGGTGTTACAAAGTAGAAGCATTTAATGACTCTCCAGGAGTGGAACAGGATGGAATGGATCCTACTTAGGTGCCCAGGTGCAGTAATGGGCCTCATAAGCAGAATAAACTGCAGCATCTAGTGGGTAAAGGTGAAGGGGCAGATTTTTTGTACTGTGCTTTTTCACTCCTGTGCACACCAGACTTGTACGTGTGGAAAATCTGATGTCATAGGCAGTTCTTATTTACATGCTTACATGCAAATCTCAGGGTATCCTTTCCACAGAAATTCATGTGCTTGCAAGCCAAGTGTACACCAAAATCTAAAATTTAGTCCTGGCTTTTGGGTAGTGAGCACTGATATCTCAAATAACTTATGAATGTCTACATACAATCTATCTGCTGCATCTTAGTTGCTACCAGACGCAACCAGCTGCACAGTGAAGGCAAAAAACTACCTTATTCCTTACACAGAGCTTAGGCAGACCTGCACAGTCATCTGCTCTGAGGGTACCTGGTACCCTACTGGAATACAGAGAAAGGTAGTTATGGTTTCATAAGTCTAGCAATGGGCCTGCTTGGTCAGTTGATGTGCTAGTAAATTGTACCCCATTAAATGTGGCAGCCATGAGCATACATGGTCTCAATATGTTTGGGCTCTGAGCTGCTTCCTGCTCCCCCTGAGAAGGTGCAGCTCCATATCACCCCCAGTGAAGGGCTGCACCAGCCAGGCACTGTTATGTCCCTTGCTTCTTCTCTAATTAAAGAAATATTTCAGTGTTATTCACCTAGTAGTGAGAAGCACATTGGCATAATTTTGTTTTGATAAACCTCCATTGTCTGCCATTTACCATCTTACTTTCCATTAAGTACTTAAGAAATAGATTGTGTTGTTAATTGTGCTGTCAGTTTATCATGTAATTACAATTGAGTGTTTCAACCCCTCCCCCAGTTCCAGTCTTAAACAATGTATTTTGTTTGCCTTCAAAGTCTATCCTGACTCCAACCCCAGGAATTCTCAAAAATAATTTCCAACCATTTCAATATTTCTGGGAATGTGTCTAGCATTCCAGGGTGACACTCTCTGAATCTGAATCATTATTAATTCCATATTTTAAGATTATCTAGGTATTCATTAACTATTTTTTCTTGTTTCTTCTGCATTCTTTCTTCTCCTAGTTTTTAAAATAATTCTTGCATTAAACCTACTATGGTTATTAGCTTCCTTGAAGGGCACATCTACATGTGCAGTTAGCGCACATGAATAAACTTTGGAGCTTATTGGTCTGGAGCTTTTTGCTCCTGGAGGTACATTTGAACGTGCGCCCAGGAGCAATTAACTCTGGAACAATCAGCTCTGGAGTTGATTCATGCACAGCACAAGTGAAGCAAGGCTGCTCCAACACACTGCAGTTACAATTAATTGAGTCTGCTGGAGCATGATAATTACCCTGCTCCAGTAGACTCTAGCATAATGTATGTCAGTGTCTTCACACTGAAAAATATTTGCAGGGGCACATTAACTAAAGCTCATTCGATGAGCTTTAATTAAAGCGCACCCTCCCCCTTCACACTCCTGGCACACATGTATAAACGTGTATTCATGCACGGCACATGGAGCCCAGTCGGAGCAGTCCCAGCTGGCAGGGGCCTGGGGATCAGCCTGCCAGCCCAGGGCTTCTCTGACTGGGTTCACTGTGTTGTGGAGGGGCTGGATGGGGCATGAGGGTGATGGCTCCCTGAAGCACCCTTGTAACACAGCCAGTTGGGTCAGTGTCTACACATGCACTGCTGCCTGCTGCACACAAAAAAAACACAGCACCTGTGTAGTACTTGTATTTACAATTACTACCCTGCTGTGGACTTTATTAGTTTCCTGCACCCTAATAGGGGCACATATATAGACACTGAGACATTTATTGCGGAGCTAATTAGTCAGCTCCACAGAAAACGTCTCATGTAGATGTGCCCAAAAAAGACAAACGCAAAGTAGCAAATAAGTCCTTAACCTTCTCCCTATCGTAGATTTATTCTCCCGATCATTACTTATAGATAGATTCTACTTATCAGTTCTATTTCTCTATTCCTTCCTATTAAGTAATGGACATATAATTTCAGCCTCTTTCAGCTTTTTCTTTCTTATGTACATATGTGAATTTCTGTTGGTTCCTTTCCTATCCATGGCTTATGATCCCTACAAAAACATTGCACCTTTTTCTTAATAACTCTGCTTTTATTAGAACTTCTCTCATTTGTGAGGGAAATATGACTCCTGCAGAAAAGCCCATAGATAGGTAAAATTAAGTTATAATAATGATGGATTTCATAGTGCTGAATGCATTTTCCCTGCATGTAAAAGAGCAATTAGGACTACTTTCACTGTTTTGAGGAGGCCAGTGGAACACATTTTTGCCTCTCCAAACATAATTATTGTATCACAAAGGCCAAGGGTGGATTTGGGAGTCAGATAAAGAGTGATTCTTTGGTACACCTACTTTTCCTAGTTTTATGCATTCCTTTCCGGCCTCCTGCTGCAGAGGAGAAGGACAGTTGCTCATTTAATTCAAGTTTGGTGATATTTGTACATCACTTTGTTTTCAAGGATGCCTTTACAAGGCCAAACCCACAGGTTTCCATTTTTCAATGAAAGCTGAGGTACTTCTGTAGATATTTAGCTCCTCCCAAGTGAAGGGAGGCCAACGGCCTGGCTCTGGCTGCATGGTGCAGCTCATTAACCGTGTAGACTTCACAGGGGACAAGCAAGTCTTGACTCACTGCTTGCTTCTCCTTGTGCTCTTCATCCTCCCTTCCCTTGAGAGCATGGGTCACCCAGAGACACCCTCTTACTGGCTTCTTCACCACTGCCAGGCTCAGCAGGGACTAAGTTTGTGTTACTCATCATTAAGAACATCCACTGAATTTTCCAATGAGATATGCTAGTTTACTCACGAAATGTGGTATTCACATCAGCTGCTCCTGTTTTGCCTTCTCCCTGCCTGATCACACCCCTCCCAAATTTCCAAGCATTTCCATATAAGCATTGTTACTTGCTTGAGCTGAAGAGGGCCAGCACATTCCTTGCCTCCGAACGAGTTTCTAATGGGGTGGAGGAGGGCTCTGTCTTGCCTGGAATTTGACTGCTGTCTTTTCCCTGGCAATCTCCACATGACTTACCTGACCTATAAGCTGTCATACATCTGAGCCTTTTTGACCTTTCTGTACTAGTCTCCAGGGGACTCATCTGGCCTTTGTTGAGAATTTGTGGCCTGGACTTGTGGCTGACTTGGCATTCTGTGAGTCTAGCCTAATGGGGAAAGGTGGGACAGGCTTGCATTTGGACCCCGAAGCCTACGAACAGATCTCTCGGGGATCAGTTCCTGTAAGTGACAGCAACCACGCTCTGCTGGGTCTGTTCAGCTCTGATAGGCCTGTTATATTAGCATGTTTCTTTCACAGTGTCACTTCCCTTTTTCCTTTGTCTTTCATTCTTCCTTGGTACTCCTGGTTAGTTTTACGTCCCCTCTTTCTGGTTTGCACTATTCCTCAACCACCTGTTTTATCAAACTCTTTATTGTTCCTTAACTTGGGGCCCAGTTCAGCAAGACTCTTTGGCATGCGCTTAACTTGATTTATGCAGGTACTCCCATTGAAATCAGTGAGACAACTCACATACTTGAAGTGTGTATTTATTTTGCTGAATTAGGCCCTTAACCTCTCTCTCAGCTGTATTCAGTTGAAAGGAGCTGCCCTATCTGACAGTGGAGAACACCCAGTCTGTTTCACCCTCTTCCTCCATGGAAGAAGAAGCCATGCTCCATCAAACTTTGCATCTCTCCCTGCCTTCTTCACTACTGGTTTACTGCTACAGCCCTCCTGGCTTCATTCTCAAAACTAGCAGAACCTCAGAGGCAGTCCCTTGGGCAGTTATCTCCTTCATATTTCATACCTGGTCTCTGACGTTAATTTATCCCGAAGCAGCAGTGCAGTCACAAAGAGTGAGTTCCTGCCATCACTGTAATACCCTCCAGTCCTTATGTTATATCTTGCTTTTTCCATGTTTTCAGTATGCCCATTAATACTTCATCTATAGAGCGATGAAAACAGTGTATTCTGTGAAATGTTCCTTTTCTCTTTCAGGTGTGAATCAGGATATACTGGACAGCACTGTGAAAAGACAGACTTTAGTATTCTATATGTTGTTCCAAGTAGACAAAAGCTTACGCATGTCCTTATTGCAGCAATAATTGGAGCTGTACAGATTGCCATTATAGTTGCAATTGTCATGTGCATAACAAGGTAGGCAATTACAAAGCAACATGCATCACAGATTTTATGACTGGATACATTTTATAAATACATGCATTTATTTAGAAACTAAATATTTAGGAAATTGTCTACTGTGAAATTCTGTGTTTTAAACAAATACAAAATACAGTAACCTAGTCTGGTCTAGTGATTCAAGAAAGCACCCCTTTACATACGGATCATAACTAGCCATTTTGGACATCCCTACCAATCTCCAAACCAAAAGCATGTGAGAATAAATAAGCCATGCAATTTATCCAATAAATGGGATTATGTTGTAGACAAAAATGGGAGTGATTCAAGAACTGAAAATACCTGGTAGAAAATGCCATGCCCCCTCTCCCTCGCATATAAACCAGAGAGCTGGTGGTTTAAATACTTCCACTGGTCTCAGCTGGAGTGTTTTTACATGGAGAGAGAAAGTTATCCATCAGGTACCCTTCTTCTTAACTATTTAGGATGTTATGGATTACAGCAAGTCCTTTAAACTGTACTGGAAACTAAGATGCAGCTAGCTATGGATATGGAGCCTTAGGGCTTAGGCACATAAGTGGAACTCTATTCCACCCTGCTCAAGTCCCTGAAAACAAATTAATGCATCTACTTCTCTAACAGCCCATCGTTGTACCTTCATGATTGAATCATACTATGCAGCAAGGAAGAGGAAACCCCACTCACCATCTGTATTAACAGTTTTCCAGAGGCTTAACAGGGTGGAATAGCACCACATTTAAGATTCTAAGTCCACTTCCAGTTCTAATAAGTGGAATAGAATCTGGCCCTCAGTTTCTGATGCTTTGTGGGCCTAACTGCCTAAGTCCTGCTCAGCACCTGTTTCATGCCTAACTTCATTAGGATGACAAAATAGGCCTTCACCCACCTTTCTTACGTATGAGGTCTGATCCAACAGATATGCTCAGAGGATATCTAATGCCACACAAAAGACCACTATAGGAGCAGATACAGGAGTTATTATGGTGCTCCCTCCCTCCTGTTTTTTTTAACCAATAGCCCAATAGTACTCAATCTTCTAGTCCCATGGGCTAGTCCCTACATTGCCTCCACCCATCCCAGCACACCCAGATCGGGCCTGTGCTAGCCCTGTGCAGGATTGGGCCCTGGAAGATTGTTCAGAATGATAAATAATTTCCTGGATCAAAGTAAAATGCTCAGAACCATGCAGGATTGAGCCTCAGTCTCACATGCAAGAAGTCTCTGCTGAACAACCAGGGGGTCATGCAGTCTCTTAGACACTCTGAAGTGCCAAAGTGGGCCCCAGATGTTAGCTGCACTCCCCTACTCATCTTGATATTTTGGGGTGTAAAAGGAAAGTAAATGTAGAATGATGCTTTCAGTCCTATTCTGCATTTATAAAATGCCTTTTCTCTGTTTTCCTTTAAACAGAAAATGCCCTAAAAACAATAGAGGACGTCGGCAGAAGCAAAACTTAGGCCATTTTACTTCAGATACATCATCCAGAATGGTTTAGTTTGATGATTTTTATACCCACATTGACCATGTGATGTACATTTTTATTATCTCTTTTTTTAAAGAATGGAAATATTTATTTCAGAGGCCTTATTTTTGGACATTTTTAGTGTAACACTATTGGTCTGTTGTATTCTGAAAGAATCTGCTCCAACAGCTATGGACTGTTTTAGTAATTTTCCTTTTATGTTTTTGAAAACTGTAGTTCATTTTCTGTATCTGTATCACATGGTTACATAATAGACTTGTGCTTTACTCATGGAATGTAATATTTTTGAGAACACAGACTTATTCACCAATGGTTGTAGATAAAAAAAAAAAAAAAGGGGGGGAAAGAATTACCTAGCAAACAAGGCATGAACTAAAGGCGAAGATGTTTACAGCTTACTTTTCTTATGAGAAACTAGAAGACACTGTGTTTAAATACCGTAGATATTTCAATGTTTTTGAAAGTTAGTAACTGATTTTTTAGACACTGCCTATCGCATGAACTGTGGAATTGTGTGCTGTGCGTAGTTGTAACATATTTATAAAATGTATGGGCTGGGTCTGAGCACTACCATCTTCATAAATAATACTGACACTTTATTTTTAAAGAGTAAAATATAAATTTCATAATTTGGGAAATTTCCTGATTGAGGCAGCTGGCACAGGTCCAAAAAAGTAGGTCTTTGTAGATTTAAGTGTTGTAAAAACCAGTGTCGAATAATCAAATTCAAATAATTGGAATAAAGCCTACTTTATCACTGTTAAAACTGCTTTAATACTTATTAAACTTTTTTAAGAGGATACGTGTTTTAACACCAATGATACAGATTGTATAGTGTTTGTGACTAAAATGCAGAAAACAAAAAATAAAGTCAATGAATTACCAGCGCTCTTGTATAGAATATTTTCAAGAGCTAAATTAAGGCCATCCAAATTAGTTTGCTGGTCATAGTTATATTAATAGCCTGTTAGTTGTTGTTTGAAAGATCCAGAGATAAAATGTGAGTAGGATGTGTTCAGCTGTTTAATATGTAGTTTAGGCTTTTAAAATTCTGCATGTAGGATTTAGTAATTTCTTCAATAAAAAGCTTTCAACATTTTGAACTGGAAAAGCATGTCACAATACAATGTTTTCACTATATTGTCTCTGTTTAGTGTGTTTATTTGTTACTTGATGTGGTAGCTGTCATGATTTGCATACTAATTCTTTTGGTTTCAATACAGTTATGGTTACTTTTGAAAACATTGTCTGAATTTCCTCAGGGAAAGCACTTAATTAAAATGAAAGCAACCATAGTTCTTCCAAAATATGGTAGCTTGCTTTCCAACGTAATTTGCGAATTGCTTAACTCTCCTAGATTAACATCAAGGACTTCGCTGGTACAGAAACATGACCCTTTAAACGTATGTTCCTTTCCAGGCATGATTCGTTAGAGGTTTCATATTGCAGAAGGTATCTGAACAGTCACGTATGGATATTTTGTAGTTATAAATATTTGACCAATCTCCAAGGATGGAGTTTCACGCCCTGCTTTGAATATTGCTCAGGCCAGTTGTCGATCTGGCTTCTTGATCTAGAGGCAGAATTGTTCCCCTAGGATTTGAACAGTCTTTGTGGAGAACGCATACTCTTTGGTTCCTGTAGACCTGACTGGAGACAGGCAAAATGGATCACCATGAAGTTATCTCAGAGACTGACAGAATTCACCAAAATCGCCTGTCAGATGTCACAGAAGACGAAGAAGAACAAGACCCTGCATTTACAATCGTGAGGGTCCTAGATAAAGTGGCCAACATTGTGGACAGCGTACAGGCAAGTCAGAAAAGAATAGAGGAACGGCACAGAGACATGGAAAATGCTATCAAGACAGTACAGATCAATATTTTAAAGCTTGCCCAGGCTCATGGCAATACAAGCTACACAGTTAACAAGTTGCTTGAGAAGACCCGCAAAGTTAGTTCCAAAGTTAAAGAAGTAAAAGCACGTGTGGAAAAGCAGGGTGATAATGTGCAAAAAGTTGAAGCCAAGCAAGAGGAGATGCTGAGAAAAAACAAGTTTCGGGTTGTAATTTACCAGGTAAACATGCACTTAAACTTATTTGACTATTACGGTTTTGCCACATCCTTGATAATTTCTATCACATGCTCATTGTTTAACAAATTGAAAGCAAGGCAATGCAGTCTTTCCTGAGTCAGAATTGTGTTAGATATACTTTGAAACTGATTTCTGCCTCTGAGTGTCTTTCAGCATGAACCCACTGATAGCAATACACAGAGTCTATAATTAGTGTTGTGGACTTCTCAGCCAATACTCTAAAATTAACTGCAGACCAGCAAGAACTATTTGTTGCCTCTCTGAACGGTAATATGAGGCAGGTACTTTAAATCTTGTCATACTAGTCATGCCTAACAATCATCCCTGTTATATTTTTCACCATATTAGGTAGAAGCAAAACAGCTAAACTTATTTACAGAGCCTCCAGAATGGAGTATTTCTTTTGACACCAATTTTATAAAGTGCAGCTTCTTTATTTGGACAGTTACCAAGCTTCTGTAGTTCTTATATGAGGGGTTTTTTCACACTTCAATTCATAGAAGTAAACATATAGAACTAGGCTTTTATCTGCAAGTCCCTTGTCACTTCAGTCATCCTGACTGCATAGTCCTATTGACTGCTTTGAAATCACATAGTCAATGACAATTCACATGCACGAGGTTTTGCAGGATTGAAAGCAAACTGCGGATTTTCCTGCACTCAGATAATCTTAGGTTGGCTCTTATTCTTGGAAATCTTTCTCTTGGAAAATATGCTTCATGAAAATAAATATCTTTTCTATGGATCATGCAAATATTAAGGAAGTGGATGGTGCTGGGAAAGTGGAAAGGTTATGCCACTTACCAGAAAGTGCTGCAATATGAATTTTTAAAGACCTGATCCTGCAAGGCAGGGAGCAATTTTCACAGAAGTCAATGGAAAAGTGAAGGTGCTTAGCACCTTCCAGGAACCACACTAAGGGCCAGATTCTACCACACATACTAGTGTTAGAGCAGGTAAATGTGTGCTGGGATTTCATACGCAGTAGACATGGGGCCTCCTGCCATGCCACACATATGTAATCATGGGATGGGATCATTGGCGACATGTAGGGGGTGCACGCAGGTGCACGTGCACCCCCCCGAGCGTGGCAGTGCACCCCCTGCGAAAAGGCACCACCAACACTGTCGGTTGCACCTGACGGTGGTCGCCATTTGCCACCCCACCCTGCCCCCGACTCCAGTGTCTGTGGATGATCATCAACCACTGGTCGGCACTCACCACCCTGCTGCCGACAGCGCTGCGGCTGCCTGCAGCAGCTCCCCACTTGCCACTGCCACGCTGCTGCCGCCTGCGGGAGTTCACTGTGCCCCCCCAGCCTCTGGGGGCACATGGCATTCATGGATGGGATCACACATTAGATCCCATTGCACCTTATTGCCAGTGCAAGGGGAGCCCAGTGCACCAGCAAGGAGCAAGTTCTTGCAGCTGTGGAGCCCCCCACAGTTGGGAGATCACAGTAGCTGCAGTTTTTCAGCCCCAGGGGTGTGTGAAGCTCCACACAGCTGGGAGATCCCAGCAGCTGCTGTCACCCAACCCCAGAAGCACACCACATACCCTCAGGGCTGGAAGAGCACAGCCATGCCCCACGTCTGCCAGGATACAGTATCTTTAGCTGCCAGGCACTGCCAGGGCTATGAGTCCTCTTAGCAGTGGGACTTCCAGCCACAGCTGGTCATGATGCACCCCTGTGGGTGGGAGCCTGGTCAGCTGATGTAGCTCCTAGCTGCAGGGGAGACCCTGCTACATGTGGAAATTAAAGCTGGATAGCAACCAGCTATAAAGTTAGTATATATTTTCGATATCTAACTTTGCAGCTAATTGAAGCTTTTTATAGCATGACAGGTACTTTGCAGATGTAGCTGGTCACAGTTAATTCCTCAATACCTGTAAGGTGTAGAAGGCTAGTTAGTTGCGTAAGTGAATTTAGGTGCCTAGGTACAATTACATTACACTTTACTTGAGCCTTGCAAATAAGGTGGGTGGATCCTTCTTCTCTTCACTGCTTTTTAGTGGCTCAGCCTTAACTCTTTTTTAACTTAAGTTCTAGACAGGGGAAGTAGTAATGAAAGCTGATTACAAGGAACTGATAATTGCATAGCAGTTGATAAAATGTGGGTATTGGGCCAAAATCTGCTCTTAAGCTCTTACAACCTACTGGCCTCATGAGGCAAAATTTTGCCGTTTATTTTAACTTTTTCAGGCTCTCTTAATAGTTCTGACTCTGCACTATCATGGTAGCTTTGAATGGGTATCTTTGCATTCCTTGCAAACAATTATATTGCTTAAGAAACTAAATATCAGTGAATCTTTGGGTCATTGGTAGGGACCTCGTGAAATTGCAATTTCACGATTTCTTGTGAAAACTGTGAAAAATGGCAGTTTCTGTGATATTGCATGAAATCACCAGAAAAATAATTACTAAAACTAAAATCCTGGCCCCCTAGTGGAAGCAGCTGGTAGTTGCGGGCCCCTCACAGCCCGCTAGGTTGGGAAGCCACCAGCATGAAGGGGAGCAGCCAAGATGGTGGCCGCCCCCTCCTCTTGATTGGCTGAAAGCCCTGCTTTTTGTATGGCCCTGTCCCTCTCTGCCAATCAGTGGTGAGAGGCAGGGCTGCATGAAGGGCAGCCCTCTCTACTAATCAGGAGTGAGGGGTGGAGACACAAAAGGCAGCCCTTTCAGCCAGTCAGCGGCAAGGGGCAGGATCTTCAGTGCCCTTCAGCCAATCCACAGCAAGAGGTTCACCACAATAAGCCCACGAGAATAGTGACCAGCACCACAATTGGCTGCAAAAGCACCCAGCTGCTGCCTTGATTTGGGTGTCCCTATTGGTGGGTCATGGTAGGCTGCTGTTCCATTATTGCATCTTTCCTAGAAACATTATATTAAACATTTAAAAGTACTTTTTAAACAAATGTATAATATGATGCAAACTGCAATGTGCTTTTTTCCCCTAAAGTGCTGCTTGCTGTCAGTTAGTTTTGAAAAGTTCAGGAAGAAGATTATGGAAGTGTCTGTCCATAGATTTACAAGGAGTCTTAAAAGGCAACTACCTCTATTTTTATTGCCTTCTCTTTTTACATTTGTTAATCAGTGTTTTGATTTACTCCTTTCCTTTTTCCTATTCCCATGACTGTCTGAAACAGCTACAGCATAATTGGTTTTCAATTTTCCCCTATGTTCCCCAACTCTTATCCTCACCAAGAGAAGAGGAAGAGTGCTTGTGCTACTCCTATTGGAGTGTAACATTTAATGTCTTCCTGGTGAATGTTAATTTTTTCAATTCCATGGCTAGGCACAGATATTCAAAAAGCACAATGTGGAATTGATCTGTTACACAGTTTTCTGTAAGTGGTGTAGTTTATATTGGTAGCGAACAGAAAACACTGGGCATGTTTACACAAGACAGTACTGTATAGTTGTTACTCTGCATTTATTTAGTACTTTTATGAGCAAGTAGTACATGTAAAATAATAAGAGTTACTGTGCAGTAGCACCTGCAAACGTCTTTTAGGTGTTGGTACTGTACAATAGCCTAATAATAATGCACAGTAGTGTATTAGCACTGTCCAGTATAGACCAGTTTCCGATCACTTATACTGATAAAAGGGTAATATCTGTACCTGATCCATAAGTCTTAGATCAGGATAACCTGCTGTGAGTGTTTTGTAACTTGACTATACTCATGTTTACACTGGTGTGGTGCTTCTATACTAGTACTTTTTTCCAGTGCAATGGCATTGATATAGCTACATTAACACATTCGCCCACCCAGCAATAGGCAAGATTTTAATGGACTGAAGCTATGCTGTGAGAAATACACTGAAACAATTTGGGGATCCCACTCCACCACATGCTACATTTCACTAAATCTGTGGTGATTCTTGGTTTGGATATTGTGAATGAGGACTGGTGTATGATGATATTTTACCTGAGTCCTTTGGAATACGTAAAAAAGTGGTCTGAAATGAAATTAATGTAGCTTATTTGTTTTGGTCAATGAGATTTGATTTCTGTAATGGATCTTTTAAGCAGCACATCAAGATTTCATGAGAATCTGAACACTAATTGATTTTTTTAATTAATACTTGTATTTAAAGCAAAAATTGAGAGAGGCAGAAGTCTGATTAAAATAATAGTAGCCAGGAGGAGACCATTCAAGAGATCCCCAGTACAATGAAACAAGTTGAAAGACCTGTATGTTAAATGAAGAAATAGCAATAATCTTTGGCCATAATTTTTAAGAAAATGGTACCCAGGGGTGTTTTTTTGAGACACCAAGTTATAATAGATCTTGTAAAATACTTGGGTTTAGTCTGCAGAAGGGTTAGAAAACTGTAAAACCATGGCTCAGCTTAGGTCAAATGGAATTAAATTAGCCCATGTAGGTTCTCTTGATGACTTGAGTTCAAACATCCAAGAATACAAACCATTTAAAGTTTTGTTCATGTGGGCATGAAGGTCAGTGTGAACATTTTACAAAGTTCTAAGATCATTAATTTTAAAAATGCCATGAAATATGCTATGTGGATTCTTACCACAGTTAAAACCACAGATCTACTTCACATTACCTGAGGCGGCCTTATAAATCAGTGTTGTGTGTCTTGTCCATGCTGGAAAAGTAGAGGTCAAAAGGAAAATGTCATTCATAGGTAAGTGGTAGCCTTAAGTATTTTTGAGGAACAGTCCTAAGAAACTGATGTCTGTTTGCAGAAAAGTAGCCTGCTGTTTTAGTCATTATGAGTAAAAACCTAAAAGACAGATTTATAAGTTGTTGGGCTTTTTTATCTTGAGGAACTTCTTTCATTTGTTTATCATCATTGTCTGAACATCCCTGTTTGAGCTGAGACATACAGCAGTTGGAATGCTTGTGTTACAAGTACTGGTTTTGAAATTTAGAAATCATGGGGCGTGTCTACATGTGAATTGATGTGCTCCTAAACTTCATGCACTTTAGCTTAAGCCTCATTGAGGCAATTTAGGTGCATGTCTACACATGCATGCCTTAAGGCACCTTAACGTGGCTTGCTGGGTGAGCATATCTGCAGCTTGCCCTGGACAGGCCCCCCCCATGCACAGCCACCCTGCGACCTGCAGATGGTGGGCAGGTGCCGTATTCATTGATTCATAGACATTCGGGCTGGAAGGGACCTCTGAAGATCATTGAGTCCAGCTCCCTGCCCCAGGGGCAGGAAGTCAGCAGGGACCATAGGATCCTAGCAAGATAAGCATCCAAATGTGTCTTGAAAGCGTTCAAAGTGGGTACTTGAGCCACCTCCGGCGGCAGTCTATTCCAAACCTTGGGGGCTCAGACAGTAAAGAAGTTCTTCCTTATGTCCAGTCTGAAACGGTCTTGGACACTCTGGTGAACAGACATTCCCCCAGATCCTGGTGAGCACCCCGATAAACTTATAGGTGGCCACTAGATTTCCCCTGAGCCTGCACTTTTCCAGGTTGAAGAGTCCCATGGCTCTCAGCCTCTCATCGTAAGCTGTGTTTTCCTGACCCCTGATCATGTGCGTGGCTCTCCTCTGCACTCTCTCCAGCTTCTCCACATCCTTTTTGAATTGTGGAGCCCAAAACTGGATGCAGTACTCCAGCTGCGGCCTCACCAAGGCTGAGTACAAGGGGAGAATGACATCCCGGGATTTGCTTGAGAAGCATCTATGAATGCAAGCCAGTGTTTTGCTTGCTTTACTAGCTCCAGCATCACATTGAAGGCTTGTATTCATCTTGTGGTCAATCATGACCCCCAAGTCCCTTTCATCTGTAGTGCTAACCAGCATAGCACTGCCGAGCCTATAAGCATGCTGCAGGTTTTTCCTCCCAAGGTGGAGAACCTTGCATTTTTCTGTGTTAAACACAGTCAGGTTCTCATCCGCCAACTTCAAGAGCCTGTCAAGATCTGCCTAGATCACCCTCCTGTCTTCAGGTATGGATGCTTTATCCTAGAGTTTGGTGTTGTTGGCGAACTTGGTGAGCCCGCTTCTGACACCAATGTCTACATCATTGATAAAGGTTTAAAAAGTAAGGGCCCTGGGACAGAGCCTTGAGGGACCCCACTGGTCACCACACACCACGATCATTGACTACCATCAACCACTACCCTCTGGGTCCTACCACGGAGCCAGTTCTCCAGCCAGCAGATCGTGGTGAAGTCAAGGCCGCAGTTAGCCAGTTTTGCCAAGAAGTGATCATGGGATACCAGATCAAAGGCGTTCTTAAAGTCAAGATATATGACGTCAATCTCTTTCCCCCGTCCATGTGATAAGTCACCTGGTTGTAAAAGGAAATGAGATTGGTCAAGCAAGACCTACCCGCAACAAACCTATGCTGGGTATCCCTCAAGATATTGCCATCAACTAGTCTGTTAAGGATGGCCTCTTTGATAATCTTTTCCAAGACCCTCCCCAAGATAGAGTTCAGGCTGATGGGCCTGTAGTTTGCCGGATCCTCTTTCCTCCTTTTCTTGAAGATAGGCACCACATTGGCCTTCTTCCAGTCTTCAGGCACTTTACCAGAGCACCAGGAATTCTCAAAGATCCATGCCAGGGACTGAGCTATGTTGCTAGCCAGCTCCTTGAG
Organism: Gavialis gangeticus; assembly: GCF_001723915.1. NCBI lineage: Eukaryota > Metazoa > Chordata > Crocodylia > Gavialidae > Gavialis > Gavialis gangeticus. The sequence continues at coordinate 47,548,362 of NW_017729006.1, read as the reverse complement.
TACCCTTGGGTGTAAACTGTCAGGGCCGGCTGACTTGAAGGTATCCAGCCTCTCAAGGTGTTCCTTCATGAGGTCAGCTTCAGTGGAGGGTAAGGAATCTCCCTCACCCAGGCCTCCCTGTCCCAAGGGCATGGGCATCCCACATGACTGGTGAAAAACTGATGCAAAGTACCCATTTAGCAAGTTTGCTTTTTCATGGGCATCAGTTGTCAGTTGTCCCATCTGGTTTAGCAGGGGTTCAGTGTTGCCCTTGCTCTTCCTCTGGGTCCCCACATATCTAAAAAAGGACTTTTTATTGTCCTTGATATTTGTAGCTAGCTGGAGTTCCATTGCAGCCGTGGCTTTCCTGGTTTGCTCTCTGCAGGTCCAGACAAGTGCAGAGTGTTCTTCCTTGGTGATGGTTCCAGTCCTCCATCCTTTGTAGGTCTTTCTTTTAAGACGCAGGAGGTCCACTAGTTCTCTGGAGGGCCAAGGGAGCTGCTGTTGGGAAAGTGGCATGGGGCAGTACAAACAATGAGCACATTCCTGGCCAGGAAGCACACAGAAAGGCACAGGGCATGCCCAGGGGCCACAGGATCTGTTCTGTCAGCAGCATGTGCAGAGCCGGGGCAACTGGACCGCAGCCAGAGGCAGCTCAGCTCCAAGCAAGCAGAGGGCACGCTCAAGCCCCCAGGCTGTTTCTAGCAACTTGAGGCCTGGCCACAGGTCACCAAGCCACCCACCAGCACCTCAAAGCCTGTGATAGCATAGCCGGACAGTGCAGCCCAGCACCGGCTGAGGGGGTGGGAGCCTCCAGCCCCCCCAGATATGATCGGCCCAGCCCCGGCCCCAGCTCTAACCCCCTCCCTGTGTTCCTGCCTCCCCAGCATTGGTTGAGAGTGGGCTGGAGGCAAACCCACGAGACCCTGCACTGCTGCTGGGTGCCATCAAGAAGAAGCGGTGGCTGCTGTTCTCCAATGTGCAGACACTGGAGCTGGAGTGGTTGAGATTAAAGATAAATCTATGTCAGATGGGGGCCAACCATTTTGGCAGACACACCACAAATAATGCCCCGTGCCATCTCTTGGTACCACTCTGAGCCTCTTCCCCTCCCCAATCTTCTACTTTGCTTTCTGCTCCCTGTCCAATTTGCCGCTCTGCTTTCTGTCTTCTGTCCTGTGCTCCCTGCCTGCTCTATTGCTCTGCTTTCTGCTTCCTGCCTTGGCTGCTGCTATGCTGTCTGCTCTCTCCCTGATCTGCTATATGCCACACACAGACACTGCACATGCCACTAGTGGCACACATGCCACCATTGGCCACCCCGATCTAGATCTTGCCTGAAAACTAAATGCATACTTTGCCTGAGTTTTTAACAAGGACAGTGCTGTTGACCATAATGGATAATGGCAGGATGAGTAATGAAAATGAGAGTATGGATTCTAAAAATGGAAGCAAAACCCAAAGAACTTAAATTGGGGGGAATCCTGTAATCTCTGTCTCAAAAATCAGAAAGGGCTGTCATATGAAACCACAAGTGCAATAGCAACAAATTTTAATAAATCAGTCAAAAGTGGAGGTGGTATCAAATGACTGAAATATAGCAAACATAGTAACTATGTTTGGGAACGGGAAAAATAGATTTGGGCAACTATAGACAAATTAGTTTGACCTCCATAGTACTCAAGATTTTATAAGGAATTTTGATGGAAAGAATGATTATGGACATGAATGGGAAATGAGAAAAAATATGGGTTTACCAAAATATGCATTTACCAAAGTTAGATTCTGCCAGACTAACCTGATTTCTTTCTTTGAAAAGAAAGGTGATTTTCTAGACAAGATAAATGCAGTAGAGTTAATGGACCTGGATTTCAATAAAGCATTTGATATGGTGCTAGTGTTGAGAGGCACAAGAGCAGTAAGGTGAGTAATAAGCTGGCTAAAAGGCAAGCTACAGTGAAAAGCATAGTCTCAGACTGGAGGGAGGTTACAAGTGCAGCTCCTCAAGAATTAGTCTTAGACTATAGATTGATCTTGCTTAGCATTTTCATTAATGATCTTGGCACAAAAAGTAGAGCATACTGATGGGAGTTGCACAATGTTGGAAGATCCAAATATCATACAAGACAATCTAGGTGACACTGAGGACTGGAATAGTACATATCAGATAAAAATCAATACTAAAAAAAGGCCATGCATGGAGGGAATTTCTGCCACAAAGGTAGAAGCTTATCTCTTGAAAAGGACAAAGGAAGAGAAAGATGTGTGTGCATTAGGCAATTAGGGCGCATCCCCACATGTGCACCGGCAGCAGCTCAGATAGAAGCAGTGTAAATTTGAGCCTAGGCTTTTTGCCTCTGTGCACGTGCTTGGACATGCACTTTGTTGTGGAGCAAATTGTGCCACTTGGGGCAAAATAACCCTGCCTGGCTCCTCCCAGATCTGCAGCCAGGGGGAGCTAGAGTCCAGGGCCAGCACCTGTGCTGTCCCCAGCAGTATACAAAGCTGCCCTATCCTGGCCCCATCACTACAAAAAGCTGCCCTGTCAGGTAGCTTCTGGAACCCAGCCAATTGGTACCTGGGGACACTACCCCTTGTTCCAGCTGGACTGCTGCAGCAGCCCTGAGAGTTCCCTGCACCCTCTACCCACTAAAGCAGTCTGGCAGTGGGGGCTGCTGCCTGGCTGTGACCTGCTGCACACCTGCCAGACCCGCATGGGGACTGCACAGCCAATAGAGGCATCTGCCTCTCTGGGCCAGCTGCCAGTGGGCTGTGGCTGCAGGGTTGGCCTTTGTGTGGCACTACTGTCATGTGTGCCTCTGCCCAGCCATCTGGGCAGCTAACGCTCAGAAGATATTCCCAGTGTGGTGGCCTGCTTTGAACTGTCAAAGCATGTCCTCCTGGCTCCAATTGGCCAGGAGGTCAGCCACCTTCAGCTGGGTCCAAGGTGCCAGCTCTGGGCAGGCTCCTCTGCCTGGATCCTGCCACTTGCCTCCCTAGCAGGAATTCTGGTGTTCCATATTGGAAAACTGAAAAATCCCTGATAAAAATATCCCAAAGTCACTCTGTAAAATACCCGCAAATCCATGTTCCTCCATGATTAAAATAAAAGACCACTATATATATATGTGTATAGAGAGAGAGAGTGAAAGACAGAGATCAGCTGGGCAATGTTTTATTGATATATCTACAGTGTTAAAGCAATTTGGAAGACTACTCGTGTCTCTATCATAATAATAACGTGAACTCTAAATATATGCTTCGTAAGTTCATGAATATATGTTTTGCTGCCCCCCCCAGGGGCCACAGTCCCCCCTCAGGGGTTACAGCACCCCATAGGGACTACAGCCCCCCCACAGGGTCTATGGCCCCCCAACAGGAGTGACAGCCCCCCCTGCAGGGCCCACATACCCCACCCCCACTTGCTC
>NW_017729006.1:47534156-47534512 GCF_001723915.1 Gavialis gangeticus | reverse complement strand
GGGCAGGCGGGTGTTGGGGCCAGGCAGGGCAGGGATCGGGGGCCTGGGGGAGTGGGTGGAGCTGGCAGGGGTCCCTCCGCCACGGTCCCCTCCCCCTCCTCCAGCCCCCCGACCTCTTACTTACCAGCAGTGGAGCCTAGGTCCAGCTCCCTACTGCAGGCAGTGTGCTTCAGCACCAGGGCGAGGGCTAACCACAGAGACGCTCTGGCAGCCAGAGTGTCTCTATGGAGGACCCAGCCTCCAGTTGCCTCAGGGCACAGTCTGGGACCGTGCTCTGCCCTGCTTTTTTTCTGTGCAGGTTTTTTTGATCCCTGGATATCCAGGGGTCTAATTTTGCCCCCGTACTGCAAATCTGC
>NW_017729006.1:47528676-47529156 GCF_001723915.1 Gavialis gangeticus | reverse complement strand
GCTTTGAACTGTCAAAGCATGTCCTCCTGGCTCCAATTGGCCAGGAGGTCAGCCACCTTCAGCTGGGTCCAAGGTGCCAGCTCTGGGCAGGCTCCTCTGCCTGGATCCTGCCACTTGCCTCCCTAGCAGGAATTCTGGTGTTCCATATTGGAAAACTGAAAAATCCCTGATAAAAATATCCCAAAGTCACTCTGTAAAATACCCGCAAATCCATGTTCCTCCATGATTAAAATAAAAGACCACTATATATATATGTGTATAGAGAGAGAGAGTGAAAGACAGAGATCAGCTGGGCAATGTTTTATTGATATATCTACAGTGTTAAAGCAATTTGGAAGACTACTCGTGTCTCTATCATAATAATAACGTGAACTCTAAATATATGCTTCGTAAGTTCATGAATATATGTTTTGCTGCCCCCCCCAGGGGCCACAGTCCCCCCTCAGGGGTTACAGCACCCCATAGGGACTACAGCCCCCC
>NW_017729006.1:47516241-47527853 GCF_001723915.1 Gavialis gangeticus | reverse complement strand
TGCAGGTTTTTTTGATCCCTGGATATCCAGGGGTCTAATTTTGCCCCCGTACTGCAAATCTGCAGTGCAGGGAACATTTTCCCATTCCTGCACATGCCTCTTGCAGCATCTCAAAGGGGTTTGAGACGCTGCAAGAAGCACGTGTGGGCTTATCTGGACTTGCCCTTAGAGGCTGACTATGAGCCACCATTGTGATGTAACATGGGAAAACGAAATGTGGACCTAGGATGTATCAGGTAGAGTATTTCCAGTAAATACAGAGCTATATCTCTGTCACTGTCGGTGGCGTGCTCACAACCTTTTGGAATCTGTTCACTTATGTTCTAGAAAAATTAACTGAAACTGGAGCAGGTGCACAGAAGGACAACTAGGATGATCAGGGACTTGAAAGGCAATCTTATGAGAGGGTACTGTATGAGTTGGCTTGTTTAGCCTAATGTAACAAAGACTAAGAAGTAATACAAATGTTCTCTATAAATGCATCTAGGGACTAAACAGGGAGAGAGAAAAGCTATTTAAGCTTTTAACTCAAGCAATGTAGGCAATTTTACAGTATAGGCACAGGAACAAGTTAGTATAAATTAACCATGAGTACATTTATGCTAGCAATTAGGAGGAGGTTGCCACTATCAACCTTCTGGATGATGACTTCTAGACAAGCTTTCTAATAGGAAAAATGGGGTTAAAAAAACCTTACGAGTTTTAACATTTATCTTGATGAGTTTATATGGCTATATTATCTTATGCCAACTGTGCATGCGCTATAGTTGCTTGTGACTTCAAGAGACTGGATTTGATTACCTAAGAGAGCCTCTTCAGTCCTGTGTTCCTGTGTGGTTTTGAGGTGTAAGCATCATAATCTTCTACAGTTGGGGAAGGTAAGAAAGGTGAATTGCCATAGCTATGACCATAACTTTAGTTACCGTGCTATACTTGCTCCACTCAGCTAGCTTGTTCACAAGTCTGCACTAACCCCATTCCTTAGCCATATCTGTTCTGCCTCATTGCTGACCCAGGATTGTCACTGAGAAAATAACTCCCACCTATGTGCTCCTACCCAGACACACCAAAGTCAACATGGGTGACTTAGGAGCAGCCCTGAGCTGAGTCTCCTGAAGCAGCCTGAAACACACTGAAGCAGAAGCAATTGTGCAGGGCTTATTTTCTCAGTGACAGGCTTGGGGTTTGGAGGGCAGCAGTACAGACATGGCCTTTGTGGCCAAAAGCCACAGATCAAGTTAGTCTGGAGTGACCATGTCATGCATTGAGCTGTGTGGGCACTCAACTGATACCTTCCCAACAACTGCAAACTGGCCTGTGGTTCCCAAAATTCTTGGTGCAGGGTGGGAGACCATAAATTATCTTTCGTCTTTAAGAAAGATCAATATTTCAGCCCTCAAGTGATACATGTACACATTCAGGGGTTCTTTTAACAAGGAAAGGAGCTTAAAAGGGAGGGGGTAGAGGGAGATGAAAACAGATTAAGTTTGGCCATTCATATTTATAAGGCAGCTCTTGGCTTTGTGTTTCACAGGCTGAAGAATCTGGCTGTGTTCCTACTGGAGTATACATGTGATGGCCTGGGAGCACTTGTATTTCACCTAGTGGATAACCAAAATGCACCTTGGGCTGAATTCTATAATCCCCTTCGTTCATAAATGACAGCTTTCTATCTGCGTTAGTGGTGTTTTAGGCACTAAGGGCACTTTTACATGTGCTTCAACATATTCGATTTAAATACATTGGGGCAGACTCGATTAATTGAGTCTGCTGGGGCCTTCTACTCAGAACACTCCAGTGTGCTGCAGCGTCTCATGTATTTAGCGTCCCCATATTTCAAAATGGTGGCAGGAGCACTTTAACTAAAGCTTGTCTCTAATTAAAATGCCCCTCTGCCCCACCCCAGAGCATGTGTATAGACACCCTTATGCACAGCTACCAATTCAACCTCCCCTGTACTGTGGGCACAACAGCATGCTCATGCTGACCAAAAATGTGCAGCAGGCTGCACACTGGCTTACATATGCACTATCTGAGCACAACTCAGAAAAAGCACATGAGAAGGCAACAACTCATGTTTCAGCTTCAATGGCTATAATGGTGAGGATACTCATCCAGAGTGCTGAAGGCTCCAGTCCTATACACTCAGCAGGAAGGGGATTTGAACCTGTACTTCTCTGACTTCCTCACATAGCACTCTAATCACCCCACAGTAGGCTAGACCAGAGGTGTCGAACTCAACTCATTTGGTAGACCATATTCCCTGCCTTGCAGGTGCCTCTGGGGACAAGCACGTCATTTTTCACTCAGTGAAACAACACAGTTCACACTTGGTGACATACTATTTTTTGATATTTGCTTTTATAAAGCATTATAAAGAAAATGATGAGGACATAAGATGAATTCAAAACAAAAAAAAATAATATTTTGCATACACTAACTATCCATAAACTGCTGGTACTTCTTCTAGACACCTAGTACTTCCCCCCTGCCACCAGCTCTTTGGGATTTGGTTCCAAGGACTGTGCAAGGCTGCTTTCAAGATGCCATCCAAGTGCTTGTCACTGGCCACATCTACATGAGATGCTTTACTCCACAGTAGCTCATTACTAATGCGCAGCAGTATCACATGGCACGAACCATGATGGGATGCTACTGCACAGTAGTAACGAGCTACTGCACAGTCAGCATCACCAGGGAACCATACAGGGACACTATTGCACTGTAACAACAGTATGCAACTTGAGTGTGCAAGTACTAAATGACTGCACCGTAACACTTGTGCAGTCAGCATCTCATTTAGATGCAGCCACTGAGTCTTGAATTCAGCTTTGACTTGTTTATGTTCACCACTGAGAAGATCTGTTTGCACATACATATGCTCACAAACACAGATAGCATCCTTGAGGCAAAGGGTTTTCTTGTTGAACAGTTTTCTCCCAGGTATGGGCAAATGTGTGACTCCTAACTGGTGATAACTTACCCTCCAGCATAGTGCTGCTGTAGGTCACTGAGTGCCATTGCAGCTCTGAGGGGGCATCTTCCACAGGGACACAGAACAAAGTACCAAAAAGTTTGAACTCAGCTTCATGGCTCTGAAAGTCAGAGAACCTGTGCTGGAATTCATATCTGAAATCAGCCATCATGGTCACATTCTTCTTCTAGCCTTCAGCACCTTCAGTCCCAGCAGAATTCAGCAGCAACTTGAAGGTTGGAAAATGTCATACATTGTAATGAGAAAATTGTTTCTCCTAAAGAGACAGCTTCATTTTGAAGGCATGCAGTGTCATAAAACTCAGTCACAATCTGGTTTTGTGTTCTGACCCCTACGTATTCAGAGTAGTCTCATGTTCAGAGTATTGAAATACCCCATCAAGATGTCTCACCAAGAAGGCAAGGTCCTACAACCATTCTTTGTCTTTCAGTTCATCTTCAGGTTTCTCTTTCTCACTCGAATGATTCAGTCTCATGTTACAGTTCAAAAGATTTTAAGACAGCACTGTGGGCACTGACAGATGTGCAGCTCCCTGCTCTAACTCATGGCAATTCACATAAAGCACTATGAGTTAGAGAGACTTCCCCTTCCCCCCAACAGACGTTTACTGTGGCACCAGGGGGTGGGGGATTGAGCTCCACTTTGGAGTCAATTCAGGAGGAGCTTCCTGTCTGCAGCCCCTCTCCCCTAGTCCTGCACCCCACTTTCCCCCCTGTTCTGATGCTGTTTGCAGGATGGGAGAGAGGAGAAGGAGCTCCAGGCTGGAAGTGGGGCACGTGGATTGGAGCCCCACTCAGGCTGGGCAAACCCCAGTCCAGAACTTCTCCCTCTCCCTTCCCTCCCGCCCTTGCTGCAGATGGCACTGGGGGCAGGGCTGGGCTGCATCAGCCCAGCTCCAATCATGCACAGGAACAGATAAAAGTTAATGAAGGTGCTCCGCTTGGAGTACCTTCATCTGAACCCTCATTACATGACAGTTAAAAGTGCGTAATCACTGATCAGGCACTTTTAAAGCACTCTGCAGCCATGCACTTGTGTCAGCATATGGCTGTAGAGTGCTTTCAAGGGGCTGATTGTGCAACAAATGTCACTTCTATCAGCTCCCTGCGAGTCAGCTAGGGCCCTTCAGCATAATGCAGTAGTCCACGTTGAAAGTCACCTTCCTCCAACAGCTGCTTGAACAGCAAATGGTTGAGAGCCTTGGTTCAGATGAAATTCAGTTTTCACCACAACATTCAGCACATGGTCCATGCTTATAGTTTTGGCACAATGCTTCCTGATGCAGAATGCAATGAGAAACATGAAGATCATGGGCTGAATTGACTGTTTGCACTGTGCTCTTGAGTTTCACCACAAATTCTGCCTTCCTTCCCATCATGAAATGAGCACATCTGCTGCAACAATCACTGCCCTTTTCCAGTCCTCACCTAACTTGTCAAAAGCTGTGGTCACATTGTTGAAATTGTCCTCTTCCATTGCTGTGCCTCATCAGCACTAACTCCACAAAATCCTCTGTCCAATTCATATCTTAATTGACAACCCAGTTGAACACATCTAGCTGTGCAAGGTCATTCACATCTGTACGCTCATCAATTCGCTATTGTAAAAGAAGCACATGCCTTGCCTTGTTCTGCTGTTGACTCTGCAAATGATCAGATAAGTCACAAATTCTGTCAGTGACTGTGTTTCTTGAGAGGCTGATATTTGCAAAAGTTTGCCATGTCTCTGGCACGCAATGTCTGCAACCGTCATCATACATTTCTTTAAAAACTCTCCATCAGCAAAGAGCTTTCTAAGAGAAGGAACATAGCTAGCGCTTGTTGCTTTGTCACCTACCTGGTGCACTTATGTAAAGACAAATTGTTCCTTTTTCAATGACTACTCTAATTTACTCAGTTTATCTTCATGCAACTCCACAGCAAATTTATCATTCTTGACACTGTGGCATAACTCTTAATTTCTCTTAACACTGAACTCTTTGGAAGCAGCCACTGGTTGCTTACAGACCAAACACTGAGGCTTTCAATTTGCTGCTTTGAATTAGTGTGAGACCCTCCATGTCTCTTGAAACACACTGCACTCCTTGTCCACTTTCCTCTTTATTGACATTATGTCTGTCCTACAGTCAACCCAAATTTATGAGATGGGACACTTGCTACACATTTATGTGACTACAGTGCAAGAGAAATACAATTGCTACCTGTGCACAGCTGGTGAGGCTGCCACTTACATTCCTAGACAGCTGCCATTTGGACACATGAATGGCAATAGCATTCTGCCCACTGAGACCAGCTCTGAATTACCCAGCTACAGTGTAGGCATGATACCCCATGCCTCCATTACAAATAGAATTGCCCTGCAATGATGCATAGGTGTCTTCCTGTTCCTGTAAAAGTGGCACTTACTCACCCAGAAGCAGTAAAAGAATTGCTTCTACACAGGAGTCAGGTAACTCAGAGATGGTCACAAGCTGCACCTTGGTTCTCCACAAGTAAACAGAAAACAGAACTCGAATCCTGCCCCAGGAGATCGTATAATCAGATTCACAGAACCAGTCTGCCAGGGTGACATCAGCAGCCAGTGAGTAATCCCTAGAGCTGACATTGACTTTCCCCGCTCTGGTAAAAAAAAAAAAAAAAAGCGGGGGGGGAGGGCGTTAAAACAGATTGTCTTCATTTGCATTTTTATTGGCTATGGTTGGTCAGAGGTTTTGCTTATGTTCTGCTCAAAAGGTGTCAGATTATTGTAGGTAAATAAGCAGCTTCACATCTGATGCCTCTTCCTCATTGCCTTAGACACAGTATTTAGTGAATTGTGGCTGATCATTATAAAAAAAAATGACCTGAGTGGTTTATTCTTTTCCTCTGATCCCTCTGCTTCTTTCTGACTGACCTTGCCTTTCAGAATGAGCAGTTACTGATTAAATGATTAATGGTTATTCTTGAAGACTCCTGAAGTCATTTTCTTGCCTAGCTGCTGTAAGTATGAAATGAAAAACAACACATGTTCAAAAGAGAGAAAATCAGAGTTCCATCACAACATTTTATGGATACTTAGTGGTTCTTGGCAGGCCTTGTGGCATACCCAGTAGAGCTCTGTATCTGCTACAGCATCTAATCTACAGTACAAAAGCTTATATTGTTCTGGCTGGACTACTCATGTCTTTTTTCCCACCGCACCTTTTGACCACTTGCAGTATCTGCCCTTTGTCATACTACACATGGAATGGTTTGGTAACCATTCCATGTGTAGTATGACAAAGAGCAGATACCATTCAAAGCTTCATATTTTTTAGTAAATAATAATATATTTGACTCATTGTTTTATGTCCTGACATGCATTTGCTGGACCAGCACGGGCTTATAAACTGGCATCACTTTTTAAAATGAAATGCTCCTTTTTCTCGCAAATGATGATGGGTATGAATTAGTGCTGTGCGAAGCTTCAGTCCCTGATTCAATTCACCAGAGATTCGATCCGATTCGGTGGCCAAATCTCCAAGTCTAAATCAAATCAGTGGATCCTTTAATCTCTCTGAATCGAATCAGAGCCCTCCAAATCAAGTCACAGAGATTCAGAAAGATTTGGTGATTCGGACATAGAGACAGCTTTAAATGTTTTTTCTACATACCTCTAGGTAGTAGGTGCTCATGAATGCTGCGATGCTGGAGCGCAGAGCATCCCACAGAAGCACAGGGGGCTCCCCAGCACGCTCAGCAGCAGACCCAGAAGTGGACTAGAAGCACTTCTGGTCCATTTTGGGTTGCCAGGGAGCACGCTGGGGGCCCCCCCATGCCTCTCTGGCTCAGCAACTGGTGCCTCCTGGGTCTGGGGGTGCACCCAGTGTCCCCCCATGGCTGATCACTGTGCCGGGGGTGGCATAGAGGGGCCCACCAGTGCGCTCCCTGGTGGACCCAGAAATGGATTAGAAGGTCCACTTCCGGGTTCACTGCCAAGCACACAGGGCCCCCCCTCCCATGCTCCTGTGGGATGCTCCATCTGCCCCACCTGCCTGGTGCCTCGAGGTATGTAGAGAAAACATTTAAGCCATGTGTATGTCCAAATCGCTGATTCTCCGAATCAGCATCAACTCTTCAGATTCGAATTCGGCCGAATTGAATCAGGACAGTGATCTGAATCAACTAATTGAATCACTGTCCCTGATTCGGGCCGAATCCAAATCCAAATTGAATAGGGCCCGCTTCCCACACCCCTAGTATGAATGCCGAGCTTTTCTTTGGGATTGCAGCTACCATTTGTATCTTGTTGAGCCTATCTGAGGAGGTGGATGACATAAGATTTTCCCACAATGACACCAAACTGTTGGCTTATTTAGTGCATGTTGTTTGTAGATCATTGCACTCAGTCAATGGATGAACTAATTGGTTTTCTTTATGTCCATTTATATAGTTGTAGTTAAATTAATAAATCTCTATCAAACCAGAAAGGGAAAGGGACATAGTTCAGGCTTTATGAAAGCAAAATGAAGGATTTACCATCGTATCCCCGCAATGTGTCTTTTCATTGTGTGCAAAGAATTCTAGTGACCAAAAGTAGCATTTCGCCACAGAATTGCATATTTTGGTATTACGTGCTGAAGTGTCTATTCCCTACATAATTCATTTGACAAATTCCTTTGATGCTCTTCAGCTATAAACCTATTTCTCTTCTTTTTGAACAGATTTGGCCTGATGACAGAAATTTAATAGCACATCTGCAAAAATGTGTGGGACTCGCTTGAGATTTTCCCCCAGTCTTGCAATTTAAGAGTGAAGCTTCTAAAACAAATTGTTGGATAATTCGTTATTGAGTATTCATCACAGGATAGGGATTGATTTAAGGGTTAATTACAGAGAGATTTTTGTAATAATACAATAGCATGAAGCTAGATTTGATAATAAAAGGGTTGTTATGGTAATTCCTGTTAACCTATCAGCTATGTAATAATAGGTGGATTAATAAACATGAGGGTGATGTACTGTTATAGAAATTTACTTTGATTATTGGTTTGAATAATGCATACTCAATTTAGAATGTAAATGATTAAGTTATGATTTTGTTTCAGTTCAGTTCCCCGCATAGAAGTTGCATATTTTTGCAGAACGTTCAAGATGGATAGATCATTTTTCTTTATCATGTATTAAACATTTCTAAGCTGTTTCTTTTACAGTGCAGTAGCCATAGTCACTGCTTTTTCATTAATATGGGTACTGGACTACCTATGAAATGATTTCCTGATTTGCTGATTAGCTGGTTTTAGTTTATTGATCCTATCTCTATTTATGTTAGACATTTTGTACCTGTCAGTTGTACATCACAGTCTCAGGGTGACAAGTCATTGGCCAGTTACATTAAACTAAGCAGTGTAATACTATGACAGATATCAGTCTATGTATCTATATTTTGCCTGTCTGCACCTAGCTCTTTCTACCTAATTGAGGCTTGTTATTTTGTTATTCAGAGCATCAGCAGAACCAACTAATCAACAAAGCCATTTATCCTTGGGTCTTGTGCTGTGTGCAATAGCCTGTGTAATGACTACCACCGTGGACAAGGCTGGGAAAGTAACACTCATCCTTAGGGTTTTACCAGGATTTTCTGTCTACTGAACAAGCTGCCTTTCAGTGTACTTGGCATACTGTGAATCCTGGCCCCCACTGAAGTCAGTGGGAGTCCTGCCACGGGCCAGCATTTCATTGTTGGCCTATTAGTTCCCACATAAGTGAAGTGTGACTCATGATATTTAATCCAAAGAGGATAAAGAGACTGGATTGAAATAGGAAAATGTCTAGGCAGAGACTCATTTCTCTTAGTTTTTAATAGGCTTGAACATTTTATTTCCATGTGAAACTTTATCCAGGCCTGGTTGGAGTATTAATGCAAGTATCAATGAGTGCACGTACAGCTCACATTTGGAGACTGACCTCACACCCACCAGTGCTTTATACTAGTGCAATGCAGTCCAACATTTTTGGCAGGCATGCCACAAATCAAGCCCCAAGCTCTCCCTGAGTGTCACTCCAATACCTTTTCCTTGCCTGATCTAATGCTTTTCCTGCTCCTTTCCCAACCTGCTGCTCCGCCTTCTGCTCCCTGCCCTAAATGCTGCCATGTGCCACACACACAGAAGGTGTCCGTGGCACTTGTGCTTCAAGTTGGCCACTGGTGGACTAGACGATGAGACCCTGGCAAAGCTGATTGATACAGCTGATTGTTGGGGTTGATTGTTTAGGCTGGTGCCAGAGAGTTCAGAACACACATGACGATGATCGGAGGTACAAGGATCAGAGAAATTTGGCAAGAGATGCTGCTGTTCGCTATGCAAATGTGTGAGGGAAAGAGCATTGTGTTCATCCATGTATGAAAGCAAGACTGGAAACCTTTGGAACTTTGCATTAGACCTAAGGCACCTTATAAGAAAGTTATGCCTGTGTCTTACACAAGCGTCCAAGGCCAACACCTTGTAGCCCATTGGACAGGCATGTTAGTGAGTGTGTGCTTTATAGGTAATAAACCTGGATGAGCCTCCGCCAATGCACCACACCTGTGGTTACTCTTTGGGTAACATCAAGGTTTCCAAGTGAAGACACACTGCCTGTAGAAGCACAGACAACACCCTGACAGAGCACTCATAAACAGAGAACTACATTGACCAAGAAAACAGAGGGCAGCACATTATTTTAAATGAATTTTGTGATGGTCCCGTAACAAGAAGAGTTGAGATGTGAAAGGTACAATTAAGTATAGAATGGCTCAGCTGAAGTGTGCTGCTCAGCCTTGCTTTGGAGGAAATTTGTTACCATTAGTCAAAGGATTGATCTGCAAAAAACCCTAAAAATATAAACACATGTATACTATAAAGTATGTACTTAAAATAATAGAAATATGTGCTTTACCTTCATCATGCTATCTTCAAAGTTGATGGAAAATGGCGGGGAGCGGAGAAAAGCATAAAATGCAAGTTTAGAAGTTTTCATTCATTTAACTATTGAAAAGTTCATCCAAAACACATCGGTGCACATTTTAGTATGTCCTTTTCTTTTCACAATCATTTGATTCACAATATGTGTCTAGTGTTTTTTTCAGTGTTAATTTGTGAGGCTTTTTAGTCAGAATGAGTTTGTGAAAAAGACCTCTCAACATCTAGAGATGATATCGAAAAAAGGGATCCAGCAAAACTGGTGCTAATTCTGGTAGTTCAGAGAAGTACCATCCAAGTAACTTCACAGCTAACAGCTAGTGTTCTTCAAAAGTCTTTGAGCTTGTCTTTCATGCCTTGGCCTCTGTCATGCAGAGCAGAGTTGAGTTTTTCTTTAAGCTCCTTGATTTGACCAAGGGAATCATGCGTCAAGAGGCCCTATGTCTCAGATTTCTTGATCTCCTGTGGTAGAGCAGAAGTGTGCCTCAGTCATTGCAAAGCCATTTGTGAGACACTGGTAGAGGCTGCCTCTCTGACATCAAAAGCATGCTGTCTTGGGACCTCTCTAATGACACTGGCTGCAGCTGTGGTGCTCAAGCTCAGACAGCCGACCACATCACCTATGAATGCTCTTATGACCCTTCTTCAGGTGTCCAAGATCTTATTAATAGTGATCGTTCTACCTGTACTGGCTTTCTGGCCCTCGTGCTTCTGACATGAGTGTGACAACACTCACTTCGTCATAATCATCACTGGCATCAAAACTGTTGATAGTATATTTAGAGCCTCAAAATGCTGAAGGAAAATAGGGCCGCATTTAGCCAGGTTCCCCAACATGTTAGCGTAGGCTATGGTGGCAGGAGCACATCAGGGAGAACTTCTTTGTAATGTGGCACCTTGAGTGGCATCATTACCTGCACTTTTTTCACACACAAAATGATAGAATTGACAGCTGGAAACACAAGTCTAATTTTTTCAGCAACCTGACGGAGGCCATGCACCAAACCAATGCAGTGGAGTAGGTATCGACAGAACGCTTGCAGTGCGCTTGAGGCTTTAAGCATATAGGCTGCAGCAGCTGGAAGTAAAAGATGCAATTACTCTTCACTGTAAACATAAAGAGGCATTGGTAGAACATGCTACTGTTGCATTCCTTGTCCTCTCCAAAACTTTTGATGTCAAACAACCATTTTTGACATCGGGTTTTCTAGGTTCAACAGTAAGTTCCCCAACTATCAAATCAGTTATATAAAGGCCATAGTCATTCACAAATTAACAGAAGTTTAGGGCTGGAAGGGACCTTGTGAAATCACTGGGTCCAGCCCCCCTGCTCTGGGCAGGAAAGACTGCTGAGATCAAATAACCCCAGCAAGGTGCATGTCCAGTCTCCTTTTGAAGATCTCCAGGTTAGGTGTCTGTGCCACCCCCGCTGGGAGTCTATTCCAGAGTCTGGTCTCACAAACCGTGAAGAAGTTTTTCCTTATATCCAGTCTGAAACCTTCTTCTAGCAGTTTATGACCGTTGCTCCTGGTTTTCCCCTGGGGCACTTTGATGAATAGTTGTTCGCCTAGCCCCTGATGCTCTCCGATGATATATTTGTAAGCTTCCACCAAATCCCCCCCAAAGCCTTCTCTTTCCTAGGCTGAACAGTCCCATATCTGCCATATGGTTTGCTTTTCAGGCCTCTAATCATACTAG
>NW_017729006.1:47503189-47511241 GCF_001723915.1 Gavialis gangeticus | reverse complement strand
GACTCTCTCAAGCTTCTCCACATCCTTCTTGAACTGCGGTACCCAGAACTGGACACAGTGCTCCAGCTGTGACCTCACCAACGCTCAGTAGTGTGGGACAATAACTTCCTTAGTTTTGCTTGACATGCATCGGTTGATGCATGCCAGCGTATTGTTTGCTCTGCTAATTGTAGCATCACACTGGTGCCTCATATTCATTTTATGGTCAATTATGACCCCCAGGTCACTTTCAGATGTGGTGCTAGCTAATGTAGCACCACCAAGCCTCTAAATTTGTTGCAGATTTTTCCTTCCCAGATGGAGAACTTTATACTTCTCAGTGTTGAACAGCATCTGGTTCTGGTACACCCATCTAACTAAGCTGTCGAGGTCTGCCTGGGTCATCAGCTTACCCTGAGGCATGGCTGCACTTCCCCACAGCTTAGTGTCATCAGCAAACTTTGCCAGTGTTTTTTTCAGCCCCACAACCAGATCATTGATGTAGATGTTGAAAAGCACTGGTCCAAGTACTGAACCCTGGGGCACCCCACTGGCTACCTTCCGCCAGGTCAACACAGATCCGTCGAGTAGTATTCTCTGGGTCTGACCCTGTAACCGGTTTCCCACTCATCTGACCATTGAATTGTTCAGCCTGTGGCAGAAGGCCACCTCTGTTTCTCCCCAAAAACTCTGCTCTGTGACAATTTGGTTAAGATGGGCCCTGCAGAGGGTACACACCTTACCCTATCTCTTTAGGTAACCTGAGCTGGCTACATTCCTGAGGGAGAGGGGAAACCTTCTCCCTCTGCCTAGGTGACTGGTATCAGCTACCTGGGTGAGGGCATCTACCTGGTGGGCTAGAGTCTGCCCAGCAACTAGTGATGCGTTTCAAATTGGTTGGCCAACAGCCAACAGGTGCTGGCCTCCATTGGACCAGGTAAATGAGGTCATAAGGACTATATAAGTTAAGGACTGCCCAGGAGAAAGGGGCAGCAGCCATGAGGAAGACTCAGAGAAAGAGAAGATCTGGACCATCTGAAAATTGCTCTCTCTCTCAAAACTCATGATCAAGGAACTGCCTGCCTCCAGAGGGAATCTCCACCTGCCTCTGGATGATACTCGTGAATAAGCTACCTGAGATCTAACTAGATATATAGCTTGCAGTAACTCAGATGCGTGATCAAAGGCTACCCAGCCATGCCAGTTTGCTCTATGGGATTTCTCTGATATTGCTCTACCCTGTACCCTATTCCAACCCTTCCCTTTGTAACCGATACAAGTTAGAGAGTGGGTCTAGATTATGCCTTGGGGTCCCCTTGGTTCGGCTGAATAAGGGAGACCACTCCTTGTGCTTCCAACAGAGGGAAGCATCCCAAGTTCTTGAAGTGAATCAAGTATCCTCAAGGGCTACTAGGCCTGTGTTTCCCAGGGTGCACAGAGCCAGAATCAACCCCATCCCTGGGTGGTGGCAGTGTTACCCTCAGGCTAGTGGGTGTGCTCCAGGAAGGGGGTCAGCCAGACGTGAGGCGCCCCCAGGGAGGCACTTGGAGCCTGGAAGGTGGTCAGGCACAGTGAGGTGGGTAGCTCAATGCAAGAGCACCCCCTACTGGCCCGCCACACAGCCCATAGTCCCTTAGTTTTACCTTGAGAGCCTCATGGGACACCAAGTCAAAGGCCTTCCTGAAGTCCAAGTAAATGATGTCAACCTCTTCTCTCTTATCCAGATGGCGAGTAACCTGGTCATAAAAGGAGATGAGGTTAGTCAGACTTGACCTACCCATGACAAAACCATGCCGGGTGTCATTTAGAATTTTTTCTTCTACTAGCTTATCACATATGGACTCTTTGAGAAATTTTTCAAGGATTTTTCCTGGGATTGAGGTCAGGCTGATTAGCCTTTAGTTCCCTGGGTCCTCCTCTTGATGAAAATGGGTACAACACTGGCGCTCTTCCAGTCTTCTAGGACCTCTCCTGAGTGCCACAAATTCTCAAAGAGGTTGTCCTGTGGTCCTGTGATGACTTTGGCTAGTTTGTTCAGCACTCTCAGATGGAGTTCATCTCATCCTGCTAACATAGATATCCAGACTCTCTAGCTGTTCTTTCACCAGCTCTACATTGACTGTTGGTAGGTGATCAATCACCCCTACTATAACTATTCTGTGTCATATTTGTATTTGGCAGGCTATCACTCTTAAACTGGTGGCATACAAATACAAAGTACTCATTCAGGAGTTTAGTTTTCTCCTTGGTGTCGGTGATCAGATGTCCAGATGCATTGAGCAGTGGTCCCAACCTTCCACCATTTTTACTCCTCTACCTATGTACCTACAGAAGGACTTCTTATTGTCCTTGATTTCAGTTGCTAACCTGAATTTGGTCACTGCCTTTGCTTTTCTAATCTTCCCCCTACAGGTGTGGGCCAAACTTATGTAGTTCTCCTTGGGGCCTACTCCTAGCTTCTATCATTGGTAAGCCTCCCTTTTCTTTTTCAGAAGCTCTGCGACTTCCGTACTGAGCCAAGATGGCTTCCTGGCCCCTCTGCCACCTTTTTTGCGTACAGGTATGGACAACTTCTGTGCACCGAGGATTGTGTCCTTGAGAAATGACCAGTCCTCATCCACACTCTTTCCCTATGGTCCATGATCCTGTAGGGCATTACTCACTGAAGTCCTTATCTTCTTGAACTCAGCTTTTTTAAAGTCAAGAATTTGTACCTTACTGACAGATTTCCCAACCCTATGACAGACAGGGAAAGTGAAAGTGTTGTGGTCACTGTTGCCTAGGTTATCCTCTATTGTCAGATCACTCACCAGGTCATCCCCCTTGGCCAAAACTAAATCTTGAAGGCCATTTCCTCATCTGTAGTTTCATCTATGGCAGTTCTAATGAGATTTTCCCCCAGTATCGTTATGAATCTCTTCAGAGGGAGAACTGTAAAGTATGTCAAGTTTTTCCTGGAACATGCCAATTTAATCAGCATTCTTTCAAGAAACCATATTTAATCTTTTCCTATTTAATCTGTTCTATACCACTTGATACAGAGCTCAGCAGCAAAATTCTTAAGCTCTGAACAACTAGGGTTTTTCTGAGGAGAGTGTGCATGCTTTTACCTTTCCTTTGTGTAGCAGCTAAATGGTTGCTAGTCTTTGTGTGTTGCTAGATCTGGAACTTTCTTTCACATGTAGCATCTACTTCCCACCTGGTTGACAAAAAATAATTTCACCATCACTTGTAAAGTAGCATCAGCTTCAGCCCATGGCTGTAGTAATACACATTCACTAGATTTGCCTTTTGGTATCATTAATAGCAAACAACAACCACTGAAAGCTCTCACACACAACTTCATATTTAATGAAAATGCAAGTCTCACGTAAACAGCACTGTGGATTCTGCACTGGGCCAATCCATCCCACTGAGGTTACTGCTGTAGTAGACCTCCGTGTGGAGTCAGGTGTACACCAGATTACACAAAATGATACAAACATCTCTGTAAGCCAGATGACTGGCGGGAGGCCTAAGGGAAATGAGCAGTGCATAATATAAAGTCTGGGGAAATGCAAACATCTAAAGGGAGTCATGTCCATGCATACCTTAGAAGCAGGTATAATGAAGTACCATTGTTTTTATTTTGAAAACCCTTGAAAATGATATATTGCTCTTCAAAATGGAAATATCCCTTTTTATGCATCAATATTATGCACTAACCCCTTAAATAGGCACCTATATTCACTATGAAACATGCATATTTTGTGTTGTATTGCTACAAAGAGTGTTCTAGTCAAAGTTATGATAACCTGCATAGCCAGGAAAACAATAAATCCTATGTCCAGTTATCATCCTGGATCTGATATCCAAGATGAGAGTACTGGAGAGCCTTTTAACCTCTCTATGCATCGTCTAAACTGTAATAAATATACTTTGGCTTACTGATGACCCCCCTCAAAGGCATTTTGAAATGTTGTGCTTTTTATTTCACAGTATTATCAGCTCTGCCTTGTCAGTGAGCTCTAGCTAAATTACAGAAGTGACAAGTAACTTGACAATTGCTTTCATGGCCCAAGTACATTAAAAAGCAGTGTTGGAGCAAGTGTTGGTTCCAGTGTTGGTACTGACACTTGCTTGCTGCATAATCTTACCCTCTGTGTTTTGCTGTCCATAAAAGGGAAATACTGGGACCTGTCTCAAGATGGGGGTGTAATAAATATTTCAGATTTGATTGCACAGATTTTTAAAGCAGTCTTGGACAAATACTATTTAATATTCAAAGAGCTTTGAATAGTAAACTAAAATATGAAATGATTGATAAAGTTTGCTCTTTACACAGAGTTTCTGAAGTGGTAAATAAAAAGGGTGAATAGTTTATGTAGGATGGTCTGGAATATTTGGTAAGCTGTGTATAAACATGCAAATGCCTACATTCAGCTGAATGCATGATGAAATGTAGGTGACACAGGAAAGGGGAATGTAGCAATGACTCTGAAAAGGATCTAATGTTCAACCAACTCAACATGATCAGTAACCTCAATCTGGTTACTGAATGCCCAATAATGATTCATGAACAGGAACATTAAGGAGTTTAAAGAGGTGAGATTATTGCAGCACTGGTGAGACTGTTGTTGGAATCATGCATACTGACCTGAATCATAGAATCATAGAAAATCAGGGCTAGAAGAGACCCCAGGAGGTCATTGAGTCCAACCCCCAGCTCAAAGCAGGACCATCCCCAACTAGATCATTCCAGCCAGGACTTTGTTGAGTTGGGCTTTAAAAATCTCCAAGGATGGAGATTGCACCACCTCTCCGGGTAATCTGTTCCAGTGCTTCACCACTCTCTTAGTGAGAAAGTTTTTCCTAATATCCAACCTAAACCTCCTTTGCCCTCAACTTGAGACCATTGCTCTTTGTTCTGTCATCTGTCACCACTGAGAACAGTCCAGCTCCATCCTCTTTGGAACCAAACTTCAGGTAGTTGAAGGCTGCTATTAAGTCCCCTCTCAGTCTTCTGTTCTGCAGACTAAATAAATCCAGTTCCCTCAGCCTCTCCTCATAAGTCATGTGCCCCAGCCCCAGAACCATTTTTGTTGCTGTCCACTGGACTCTCTCCAACTTGTCGACACCCTTTCTATTGTGGGAGGCCCAAAACTGGACACAGTACTCCAGATGTGGCCTCACCAGCGCTGAATAGAGCAGAATAATAACTTCCCTCAGTCTGCTGGCAACGCTCCTACTAATGCAGCCCACTATGCCATTAGCCTTCTTGGCAACAAGGGCACGCTGCTGACTCATATCCAACTTATTGTCTATTGTAACCCCCAGGTCCTTTTCTACAGAGTGGTTGCCCAGCCAGTCTGCCCCCAGCCTGTAGTGGTGCATGGGACTGTTCCATCCTAAGTGCAGGATGCACTTGTCCTTGTTGAATCTCAGGAGATTTCTTTTGGCCCAATCCTCCAATTGTCTAGGTCACTCTGAATCCTAGCCCTACCCTCCAATGTATTTACTACATCCCCAAGCTTGGTGTTATCTGTTGTTGAGCACACTTTAAAAAGATGCTGAAAAAGTGGAGATGGTTCAAAAAAGAAATACAAGAATGATTCAATGTTTAGAAGGTCTGCCTTATAATGAGAAACTTAAGGAGATCAATCTAGGATTTCAACCAACTCAACAATAGATTAAGTAAAGTAAAACCAGAAAAGAGTCTAAGAAGGCTGGTAGTTTTAAAGAAAATAATATCAGAGGTTTACTATAAAGGAATTCCCATAAAGGGGAAGATGAGCTGTGGAAGACTCCAGTGTGCCAACCTAAGGAATTTTTGTTTATATGAACATCAAAAGAAATGTACATGGGCAACATAAGAAAGAGCACGCCACTGAGAAAGTACACAAAGAAGTAGCACAACTGTGTAGAAACAGAATCAGTCAGCAAAGGGCAAAACATGAGTTAAAACTGGCAAAAAGTTATGAAAAAGAAGAGGTTTTATATCTATCAGACATAAAAGGAAGATCAGAGAGAGAAGATGCAAAGATGGCAAAGCAGTTCAGTGCCTCCCTTGCTTCACTCTTCAGTAAAAAATATAAACAAGAAGCAGGCAACTAGCATAATTTCCAAAGCCAAGGAGGGGAAGTGATGAAGCCCATGAGAAGTAAAGAACACATCAGAGAAAGTTTGCCTGAATTTAAGTCATCGTGGCCTGATGGAGTTTGCCCCACGGTTCTGAAGGAATTGTTGAAACAATCTCAGATACACTGGCAATAGTACTTTCAAACTCCTTGATAGGAGATAAGATCCCAGAAGACTGGAGAAAGACTATTATAATGCTCAGTCTACCTGATTTCAATACCTGGCAAGTTACTAGAGCAAATGTTTTAACAAGTCAGTTTCTAAACAGCTGGAAAATGAAGGGGTGAACAGTAACAGCTAACCTGAATTTGTTACGAACTGTTATCAAGCAGTTCCTAATAAATCATGCCAAACCAATGATTTCCTTCTTTAACAGGGTAACTTGGCTTGTAGATGATGGGAATGAAGTGGGCACAATATACCTGGATTTTAGTGAGCCAGAGGACTGGATCCAGTTTGGTGCACATGTTTGCTGAAAGATGTATTGAAACTGGAGAGGATACAAAGGCAAGCAAGCCAGATGATAAGGGCTGAAAAGCAAACTGTGTGAAGAAGGATTGAAGGAACTAGGTACATTGTTTGGAGAAAAGGAGGCCCATGATAGCAGTGTTCAAATATTAGAAAAGTTGCCAATATGGTAAAGTAAATTTAGATTTACGTTTCAGGAGAACATTTCTAACAGTAGGAGCATTAGGGCATTGCAACAAGCCATCTCTGAGAACTGTGGGATCTTTTTGCATTGGAGATTTTCAAGAAGAAGCCAGGTAGGCTTCTGTCTGGGACATTTTTATAAATCCTGCATCTGAATAGGAAGTTGGATTAGATTATGGCTATCCAACAACTGGCAGCCTGTAGGCTGCATGCAGGCCACAAGGGGTTAAATTGAGGCCCCCCCCAGACACCCAGCTGCCCTCCACTCCCCACATTGCTCTGGCAGCAGCAGCAATTGAGGGCTCCAGGCTCACCCTTTACATTCATACATGTTCAGCTTCCTCTTCCTGGCCTTGCCCCAGAGGTCAGGCTGGAGCACTGCAGCCCGAGTGGCGTGGTGCAGCAGGGGAGCTCACATCTGGGGAGCTAAGCATGAGTGAAGGTGCCCAGGCTCAGTACAGCAGGAGGAATGCATGAGTGCACAGTGCAGCGGAGGTGGGGAGGGGGCTGGGAAGCAGCAGCAGGAGGGATATAGACTGTGCAGGGGGTGCTCTGCACAAGGTGCAGTGTGGGGTGCAGGCCGGCATGCGGTGCAGCTGGGGGTGCCCAGGCACATAGTGCAATAGGGAGATGCCCTGCACATGATGCAGTGCCAGGAATGCCTAAACATGCAGTGCAGCAGGGGGCATGCTGGGTACAGCACCAGGGGGAGGGGAGGGGGGCACATGGTGCAGTAGGAAGGACACCTGGGGGCATGACACAGCAGTGGAGGGTGAAGCATACAAGCTCTAGGGCCCATGGCTCCTGCCAGTGTGGCCCCTGCTAGTGTGGCCCATTCTAGAGTGGCCTGTGAGGGGCAGACAGTCACTTAGAGGTTGGACAGCCCTGGGCTGGTTGATCCTTGAGTTTCCTTCTAGTTAGGCTTCTAGTTTCCTTCTAGTTAGCCCGAAGTTAAGGATCAGCATGATCAAGTCCTAGAAATGGCTCCATGGGAAGAATGGTGCTGAAGTTTGGGGCTTTGAGACTAACACACAAGGGGAGAATGAGGTACAGCGCATGGAAGTAAAAAGTTGACGAATTCCGACTTGAAATAAGGCCCACATTTCTAATGGTAAGGGTATAAAATCAATGGAATGGTTTATCAAGCCCTGTGCTAGATTCACCATTACTCGAAATCTTTAAACACAGATAGGCTCTGGGTGTGTGTGTGTGTGTGTGTCTATCTATCTATCTATCTATCTAGAGAGAGATCTATCGATAGATAGATAGATAGATATTCTATATATCAGCCAGGAGTAATTCAAC
>NW_017729006.1:47484000-47498189 GCF_001723915.1 Gavialis gangeticus | reverse complement strand
CATGGGAAGAATGGTGCTGAAGTTTGGGGCTTTGAGACTAACACACAAGGGGAGAATGAGGTACAGCGCATGGAAGTAAAAAGTTGACGAATTCCGACTTGAAATAAGGCCCACATTTCTAATGGTAAGGGTATAAAATCAATGGAATGGTTTATCAAGCCCTGTGCTAGATTCACCATTACTCGAAATCTTTAAACACAGATAGGCTCTGGGTGTGTGTGTGTGTGTGTGTCTATCTATCTATCTATCTATCTAGAGAGAGATCTATCGATAGATAGATAGATAGATATTCTATATATCAGCCAGGAGTTATTCAACAAGTTACAGGAATAACTGCGGAAAATCCTATGCTTTATTTTATACAGTAGGTCAAAATAGATGATTATAAAGATCCTTTCTGGTTTCAAATGATATGAAAACTCAGGAAATGGCAATGTTAATATTACCTATGCTAGGTTACCTCTGACCTCTTGTTATATGCATTATGATATACAGTAGTCTTTCATTACATGATTTATTCTGAATGCATTTGATTATTTTCAAAGGACTCAATGAAATTATTTTCAGAGCACTCAATGAAAGAGGCAGCTGTTCAACAGTTCCCTTAATCCTCATTGTTCAGGGGGTGCCCCATGCCTCGTTTGTTACTGACCACATGACTTTTTTTCAGACTTTTTAGTGGGGCTCATTGTCTGACTTTGTTTGTGTTGGACAAATACTAATGAATTTATCCTCACAACAAACCTTTGCTGTCAGGAAGTGGTATTATTTCCATGGTAAAAACAAGGAACTGATGTACAAAGATTCAATTGATTTAGGAAAGGTTATAGTTCATGGAAGGCATTTCAAAATAACCCTGTCCTTGCCCAGTTTCACTGACGTAACCATGAGAGTGATTTTCCTCTTTCCCTGTACAGCTGAACAGTGGGGCTACTAACACCAGCCTCACTAATTGCATACCATACAACAACTGTAGTGAATGAGGTGAAAAATTTCTGTAACAGACCAAATTACTATGTAACCCTCCCCATTCTGTATCCACCATACAAAATAGAGTAACTCAGAAGTGATGCTGGAACAAATGAGCAGGGGGTTCCCATAATTGCACTATATTGTTCTGTATGGGCAGCAACCTTTAGCTTAGCCATTTTGCAGCTTGTGTGTGTGTGTGTCCTTGCAACTTCAGTATTCTTTTAATGTAGTTTATGAATTTCCCACATTCTTTAAAAGGAAAAAAATGCAGAAGCAAAGCAATTCCAGTACCTGCTTGGGATCAGGAAAATGCTCTGCACTGCACATTGTGAGATTAGTGAGGCAGATATACTTGCTTCATTCTATGCATTCCCTTTCTGTATCACATGGGATATCCCTTGGCACCTGGACTTGTTCAGTGAGCACTTTCATTGCTAGTAGAAAATGACATGACCTGAAAGCTTTCCAAGTTGCACATTGGTACAGACCAATTAGAAGATTGGCAGGCCATGAAAAGATGGCATTGCAAAGTCCATTGTGCACATATAAAATACAGCTTTGAAACTTTTACAGCTGTGATTTAAATTGAAAAGGAGAGACAAGGGATGGCAATGACGATGGAGCTTTCACATTTTGCTAGAAGAAAAATGGCTTAGTGTTATAAACATCAGGTCTTAAATATAACTTTCCCTGGAGACATCAATTTACTAAGCAGTTGGCTCAGACCTTCATTCTCAAAGTAGATACACTGTTCCATATTAGGTGTCCATGTGTGATTTTAGTCCACTATGCCCAAGTCCTAAAAACCTATTACTTCTGTAATAATGTTAGCGTCGTATTGTAGTTGTGAGTGCCCACTAAATGTGGGAGAGGCAAGGCTTTTGTGGGTGATAACTTTTATTGAAACAACTGCATGGTTGGAAAGGACGTAGACAAGTTTTGGGGCGCAAGATACCCTTCCTGAGAAAGTCACAGTCACAGCTTGAGCTAAGTAACAGATAGAACAACAAATGGCCTGTGTAAAACAATAAATGGGTGTGTGGGCAGTGGGGCAGGAAGGCTGGAGGGGGAGTGCAGGAGAAAAGGGTCAGCCAGGGCCTCCTGCACCTGGTGCCCTGGCCTCTGCCTCCTGGGTTCTGGGGGGGGTGCACCTGCTGGGGCCAGCAGGGCCAGCACCATGGCCAGCAGGAACACGGGGCACTGGTTGTCACTGCCAGGGGCAGGGCTGGAGCAGACATAATGTAGGGAGACAGGGTGGGCAAGAAAGGAGGTACTATGTGCTGCATCTGAGCTGGGCACAGGCTCCTGGGCAGGGAAGGGGCTGGCCAGTGATCTGCTATGTTTCCAAGATGGCTGCCAAGTGCTGGCAGCAGGTTTTTGGCTTCAAAAGATGGCTGCCAAGTGCTGGCAGCTGGGGCCAGACCCTGGAGCTCCCCCCTGGTGGCCACAGAGGCACATGGCGGGGCTGGAGCGGCTTGGCACTAAATTTAGTGCCAAGTTAATGCACGTGTAGACACCTGCCAAAAATCACTTACTGCACATTAGCTGAATGTACAATGAATTTAGTCACAACTAATTGCACATGCAGATGCGTCCTATATGTATATAAAAACACTTTGCTTAGAGGAATGGAGCCCAGCTGCAAAATATGAGAAAAGAGACATTAGCAGGAGTAACAAACAGACAAAGAAATGCAATAGGAAAGGATAACCTGATTGGGGGGGAGAGAAGAGAAGCCTTATCACCTGAGTAGAGAAATTAGCGGGGATTGCAGATAGATTGTAATGAGCTATGAAGCTGATATCTGTGTTTATTTTCAGTGTCCAGCAAGCTTTTGAATTTTTGTTCTCTGGTCCATCTTCTGAAAACGTTTTGTAAATTTCCCTCCTGCATAAGGAGTGTGCAGTCAGAGAGGGAGTCGCTGATTTGTGAACAATGTTCTCCTACCCATGTTCATGTGTCTCTGTCCTTTATCTTTTTCCTGCGTTCGTTCATTCTGGTGCATATTTTTTCTAGTTTCACCCACATACTTTCCATGAGGGCATCTGGTGCACTGGATGAGATATATACCACATTCTGGGATAGACATATGTGAGCTCTGTGAGTTCTGATGGTTTCATGGTAGGAGGTGCTGATTTGTTGTGTCAGTCGAAATGAGCTGATAGGTAAAAGTTAAGCTCCCTAAAGAAGAAAAAGCTAAATTGCAGTCAAGCATACAATCTTAACTCTTTCATTGTACATAGACATTACAAGGTAGCCTTCAATCACATCGCCATATCCCATTTCACAGATAATGCAAAAAATGTATTATTTCCCTCTCTGGCTTAGAAGAAAATCAGCATAGCCTCTCTTAATACTGTACACTATTTAGTTGATGCTTAAATGAGTAAAGAGCATGAAAGCCATTTGTATTATATTCACCGTGGTGAGTTGCTGAGCACTCATGCCTCTTTCCAGCAAAACAGGCGCAGGCTTAACTTTAAGCATGTGAGCAGTTCTGTGTATTGCATCAACATTTTCTAGTTTTAATGTTAAAATTATAGGGCACTTTTATACATGCTCCAGGGTGGGAGGGGCAGCGCTTTAATTAAAGTGCTGTAGCGTCTTATGTATCAGTGTCCCCATGCTTCAAAATGGTGGTGGGGGCACTTGAACTGCAGCTCATTGAACAAGCTATAGTTCAAGTGCCCTCACTGCCATTTTGAAGCTCAGGGATGCTGACACACGAGACACGGGAGGCTGCTGGAGCGCAGTAATTACCATGCTCCAGCAGGCCTGATTAATCAAGTCTGCTCCGACGCATTGCAATTATAGTGCATCAGAGCAACTTCTGCGCTCATGTACAGGCACCCATAGTTATTACATGGCTTTGGAAGACAATACAGGACCCAATGCATGGCAGCTACATACATGGTTATTGTATTAATGCAGTCTAAGATATGTAGTTAGTTGTGTAGCCTACCTAAGCCCAGAGTAGAGATTAGACAACTTCAGCTTGATGCCATAGAAAAAAAGAGAAACAGGACTCCATGCATGGTAACCACATTGGTACAGACTTGTACTTGCAGAGGAGTAGGAGGGATCCAGCTATTTTCTTCCTTTTTTAATTTAATTTGACTCTTTTAAAAATGTTGTCATCATGCTGATGGTAGACAGGAAATGTTTCTCCCGGGGGAGCTGTGTAGGATGGTTGTCAATCAGATGTGAGCTTGACATTGTACACATGAAATAGTAGGACTTTTGCCTCTGGTTTCAACAGAAGCATAATCAAGCCCTTAGCCCCCTTTCCTCATACCCAACTTTAGTTCCCTGCCTAGTGATGATACTTACTGTCCTCTAAACTTTGGGAATGACAAACTTTTATTCTTTCTCCTGCCGCACTACTACACACTCAAAAATCGTTTTTGATAGAGTAATGACAAAGACAGCTGGTAGTTCAGAGTGGCAAGTTTACTAACTGCTTAAGGACATTGAATATTATTTAGTTTGAAAACAATCTTTGAAATATTGGCCAACTCCACTAATACATTGTATTTTCTGTAGCATTTTCCATCAAAGGAACTCAGTAGGATGTAAAATTTCAATTTATTTTGGCTGTGTTCCACCTTGCTTCTCCAGGCCAATTTAAAAACTGTGGAACAGGGAACACAAATGATTTGGCAAAGGATTAGCAAAATAGTCTCCAGAGCTCCTGCATCTCAGTTTATATACCTTAACACCAGAACATACTGTGAGTGTTTTATAGTTCTCAGTGCTTAATTCTGTGAAAGTTATATCAATGCCTGTAAGTAGTGAGATGCAAATTCAAATACAAAAAAGAGATGACAGCAGGTAAAAATTGCAAGTAAATGCTCACCAAAGTATTTGGTACAGAGAGGAGAAAACAATTAGTCCAAACAGTGCCTAAAGAGTTAATCTATTTTAAGTTTTCTTCTTATATGAGACACTCGTATAAGAGAAAATGTCACCAGATTGTATTAACTTTTATATGTACTGAAGTTTCAGAATAGTTATTATTATGGAAATACTAGCAAAATGCCCATCATGAATGACTGGGGGGAACAGGGAGGACAACAGAGAACAGCATCTGGCCCCGTTCCCTCCCCACCCGCTGCTCTGGGTCCTGCCCTGCGCCCCCCCACTTCCTGCCCCAGCTCTGGGTCATGCCCCGCTCCACCCCGACTCCCCGCCGCTCTGGGCACGAGGGAGTGTGGTGCACGGCTGCGCAGGGGCAGGGTAGCGTGTGGTCACAGGGCGTGGTGCGGGGAGTGGCCATGGCATGGGGAGCACTTGATGGCTGCCCTGGGGTGTGGCACAGGGGGTACAGTGCACAGCCGTGAGGTGTGGCATGGGAAGCAGTCACAGCACGGGGAGCACCCACTGGCTGTGGCTGCATGGCGCGAGGAGCGGCACCAGGGTGTGGCACGGTGCATGGGGGTGTGGCGTGTGGGGGGGAGTGGTGCAGGGCTGCAGGTCTTGGTGTGGGCAATGGCCACGGTGGGGGAGCACCCACCAGCTGCGGCCATGTGGTGTGGAGCTAAGCCCTGGGGTGTGGCTCAGTGCACACAGGAGAGTGTGTCATGCAGCTGCACAAGGGGGGGTGTTGTGTGGCCATGGGGCATGGCGCGGAGTGGCCATGGCACAGGGAGTTCCCACTGGCAGTGGCTGTGGCTGTGTGGCATGGGCAGCGGCCTCAGGTGTGGTGCAGAGCTCACGGGGGGTGTAGCACGTGGGCAGGAGTGGTCCATGGCTGCAGAGCATGGTGTGGGGAGTGGCCACGGCAGGGGGAGCACCTGCTGACTATGGCCACCTGGCCTGGGGCTTGGCTGCCGGGTATGGCACACGGTGCAGGGGGTGCAGCCCGTGGGCACTCATGATGGAGGCCATGTGGCATGCAGCTGTAGAGTGCCATGCGGGGAGTGGGCATGGGGGTATGTGCCACACCATGGCCTTGTGCTGCAGCCAGTGGGTGCTGCCTGCGCCCACCTGCCCACTCCCCTCGGGGCTCTCTGTAGCCGCACGCCAGGCCCTGCCCCCATGGCCCACAGCTGGCGGGCACTTCTGGCTCAGGGAGCTGTGGTGTGCGGCCGTAGTGTGCTGCGCAGGGAGTATAATTTTATTATATTAGAATTTTTGTTACTGTTTCAGTTGATATACTGTCCTGTAATTTATAACCTTTCAGAGTTTAGCACCCGGTTGTCTTTTAACTTTTTCTTATAAAAGGGAAGAGGGGTTACCAGCTTTCATTTAATTAATGTTAATTTTCCCAAGTTAATCAGGACTTTTAACAAAGTATTCTAATGCTTGTTCTTTTCTTTTTGACAGTTAATTTAAATAGCATTCTGTTGAACTCAAAGCAAAATAATTTTTCCTTGATGTTGATAGGCATTAACACCTAGTTTACTGTAGGGTTTTAATGAATCAACACATCTCTATTTGTCAAGCTGCTTAATATAGTTTATTTTATATTACTGACGGTTGGTATTTTGTAAAGTAAAATTAAACATGACTTTGTAATAATTAGTCACTTTGAAAATGGCATATGCCTTTCTGGCTAGTAAGTACTCCACTTTGCAGTACAGTATAAAGGGAAGTGATTTCCATTCTTCCATTCCAGGGCAATATCTGCTTGATTTAGCCATCCACCCTCTGCTTTGCCCATCTCCTTCCCACACTACATATCTTTGCCTTTTGACTGCCTGGTAGGCCAGCTTCAAATAAAGGGCTAGAAATTGTTCTGGGTAGTGCATAGCCTATACCTGGTGATTTAATGTCTTTGATAGAAAGCAGGAGATGTAGGGTCAAACACACTATGCCTTGGGGGCGAAGGACCTAGGACTTGTCTCTCCTGCTCCGCGTGGGCAACGTGCCTCCTGAATTGGGGGGGAAGCTGGGGGTGGGCAGCAGAGCATAACTAGGGAGGGGTCCCCCAGCAGCCAGCTGGTGACATGCTAGTGCTAGTGCCCCCCCTACCAGCCAGAGTGCTCGCCATCAGGGAGATGCCAGCTCTCTTGGGGGGGGGGTCACATGCCCCACCCCCGTGCCTCCCTACGTGTCACTTATGCTGCTCCTTAAGCAAGGTCACACCTATTGACCTCAGAGTGGGCAGGCCTGCCCTCCTCTTCTTTCAAACAGTTACTATTCATGCTTTTTCTGCAACTTAAGTTTCAGGACTTACTAGCAGCACAGGCAAGGCCATGCATTTCTATTCTACCCTGAAGCCTCAGAGCCAGAGGTCAGCCTTTGGAGCATGCTCAGAAGGGAAGTTCATGACAAGCATAGTCACACACGTGAAAGAAGAATCCAAATAGTTCCTAAGGGGCAAAAACTGCAGTTAACGGTCACGTAGGTGCCACTTGGGCACATCAAGATAATATATGATTTAGGTCTAGCTGTATAGCTTCCCTGTATCTCTCTCTCTCTTTTCTTTTTTTGAAGAAAAGGGCTACCATTACTCCCCTTGTCTTGTAAAGGAGGGTTGAGGATCTTTGCAGTTGAATTCACTGAGATGGATTATCGGGCTGAATGCAGTCAAGAAGGACAAAGGTGTAAAGCAAATCCATTTTATCATATAGTCCTGCTATTTAGTATGTGTGATGACACATAAAATATTAAATCACAATACTTATGACACGGCACATAGTGGTTATCAAAGAGACTGATGCAGTAGTCAATAACCTCCATCAAAGGCGTACTGTAGGGACTCACAAATACATGATGTGTCTGCTTACCGGTTGATTATTATAGTAACACAATGGTACTAAAAGTGCCATTGGGGCATTTCCAAGCTTTGACTGTCTCTGCTACTGCAGAGTGAAATGGTGAAAATATGACTTTGAAAAGAGATTATAGAAATGGCTTCTTACTCAGCGGACATACTCCTGGGGCCTACTGAATCTATCGATCATTTTAGTGATCTTTTTTTACTACTGTTGGCCCTGCAGCCCCAACACAGTAAAGAGAATGTATGTTGACTCCTGCTCTTTCATGTGCATCCATAGTACTGTTTGCTTAGGTCCAGCTAATTACAGTACAGCAAACCACTGTAAGTAAGGCCATGCTAGAAGACCCACTGGTCATTAGTTTGCTGACACTGGGGGTGGTACAGAAATGAAGGACTCATTTGTCATGCAAGATGCTTATTACTGGCGGTCAGGGTGCAGTACAGGGTGCAGCAGAAAGAATGCAGTGGGGAGTCTCCAATCTCAGAATAGGAGGACTGGTAGCTAGAAAATATCTTTATAATTGTAAACTGAGGACATATGATCAGCTGTCCATTCAAGTGCACTACGCACAGGACACAGCTTGATAATTTTCAAATGTCAGTCCCTTTTTAGAACACAATACCACTTTTAAGAAAGCTCTCTAACCAACTGTGGTGTTGACAGAGCTTAGTAGAGGCTGCAAAATTGATTTTTCCAGTTCTATATAGAATACAAATGATGGGGATAAGTTCTGAGCATATAGCATCTTTCTGCTGCAGTATCTGAATTCAATTAGCAATACTTAACAATAACAAGCTAAGAAATAGCATACTTAAATGATCAGCTCTTTTAAAACTCTGTAGCATAAAGTTGATTCTCTGTTTTAATTCACAGGAGGAGACACAATGTCCTTCCTCTCTATCTGTTATCAAAGAGAGGACAAGAAGTGAAAATCTAGATGATGATATCTTTGTACTTGATGATCTATCTTCTGATGAAGAATATTACATAGAAGAAAGCAGAGCATCCCGATTCAAAAAATCAGGCATGAAGGGCATAGATAATATCAAAAAGGCATTTTCAAGGGAAAATATGCAGAAAACCAGACAAAATTTTGGCAAGAAGGTGAACAGGCTCCAAAGCAGAATAGTGACGCCAGAGAGGAGAGAGAGAATTCGGCAGTCAGGAGAGAAGCTAAAACAATCTGGGCTAAGATTCAAGAAAACAATTTCAGAAGCAGCTCCAACTAAGGAGACCTTCAAGATCAATAAGAAAAACAAAGAACGAACAGTAGCTGAAGGTCAGGAAGAAGCCCAGGCAGCTGGGGTACAAGCACCTGCCGAGAGTGGGGCGGCGGAGCCCGTCACAGAAGAGATCTCCTACACGGAAGTGATTACTAAAGTAAAGAAAGACAAAGGCAGTGGAACAAAATGTGAGTCTCAGCCAGCAGAAAAAGGTGTGGTCACCCCTGAAACAACAGTTCTTAAACAGGAGACAAAAGAAGGGGCAGATGATGTTCCCCTGCTGGACTTAAAGCAATCGGTATAAATGGTCAAGTTACGTCTACTGCAGTACTGCTGTTGTAAATGAGAAGTTGGGATACCTGTTCATTAGGGCTTTTAAGCATAACGTGTGATATTGTGTTGTTAGGTTTGACCAATGTATCAGTGGTGCTCTATCATTTATACACACGTCAGCCAATCTGTTAAAATACTTATCATAAAGTCATATAAATAGAATTAAGAGTTTCCCCTCTCCCTCACTGATATGTATGTGCAACTCCTATTGATGCGAAAGGGAGTTACACGTGTACGTCTC
This sequence comes from Gavialis gangeticus, assembly GCF_001723915.1. Taxonomy (NCBI): domain Eukaryota; kingdom Metazoa; phylum Chordata; order Crocodylia; family Gavialidae; genus Gavialis; species Gavialis gangeticus. The sequence continues at coordinate 47,488,695 of NW_017729006.1, read as the reverse complement.
TGCAGTAGTGTAACAATGGGTGAGCAAATGGGGCGTGAGCCCTAGGTGCTGCCTAAGACAGGGGCTTGGAGACTATGCCAGAATGGAGCCGGGGGGACAGAGGGGGCACGTCAGCTTCCCAACTCCCCGCTATCTGCCTGCACCCTGCAACAACTCCAGCTCCAGCTCTGGCAGCAGACAGGGCAGAGCTGTACATAGTACACCAGTGCTGCCCAGTTACCCCTGTGCATCACAGGGAGAAAACCGCCTTATATTTTTAAAAGCAAATTATAATTTACACAACAGCCTTCTTCTATCTTTAATCTTATGCAGACCATGTCATCTCCAGCTTTCATGCAAACTCTACCAATTGAACAGCACGTCATAACCAAACTGTAATTTTCTGTTAGCAAAGAGAAGACTGCACGACTTGCTATTGCTGCGCACTTCTCTTTTTGAGACCCAGTTCAAATAACAGACAGAAATTCTTGATTTCAAGGGAGGTAAAACAAAAAGGCAGCAGAGATGCTAGACTTGTGAGGGCTGTGAGGTTGAGACCAACCCCAGCTTCCTCAGTGGCGAAAAGATGACTCGGAAGTGACTACGTGCTTTGCAGAATTCTGGGAGCGAAGAGGGGAAAGTGAGTGAGGAAGCCAAGAGATAAACTTTCTGCGGTAACAGGAGGTTAAAAAATGATGGGGCAAATTGGACATGGAAATATCAAAAGGATGGAGAGAATTCAAGTAGAATATCTGTATTATGCAAAGTTTAATACAGGGTGTATAGTGCAGTTCAAGGAATGGTATAAGCAAAACAAGATTAAATGTGCAGATAGTGAGTCATAGCTGGAAAAACCAAGCATGGAGGAACTAAAATGGATTTTGAAAAAAAGCAGGTCTTGTTCACCTTCTCAGGGCCTGAACCGTTTTATATTTATGCCCCTTCTCCATTCATATCCTTTTAAGACTTATGAGGAGTAAAGCAGTTTTTAAGGTTCTTGCTGAGGCAAAATTAATATTTTGTTTTCCTCTTCCTGCATTTTTGCTGAGCCTCAGCAATTAAAATCAGTCCTGCAAAAAAGTAGTGTAACACAAGTCAATCCACATCCTAGTGCTCTATTTCTTTCTCATTACTATTGACCAGTCATAGCCAAAGGGATTATGAGACAGACACCATTTCCAAACATGAAATGTCACGTGTCTGGTGCACTGAGGAAGCAAGAATGAATCTGTGCCCTGAAATAAGATATGTGTGTAACACCACTGCCCTTGCTGAATAATCAGCCCATTCATGCTTAAATTGACTTGGCTCCTCAGCATTTATGTAAAATCAAATTTACAAAATTAGATATTAATAATTGTGTGATGCATATACAGTATTGACAACAGCTGTAAGCATGTATGTCATGTCCAAGGTCCCACTTTGACAGCAAATAACAGCTCAGTTATCTAGGGGACATTGCCTTAACTCTTAAAGCTGTCACTAAGACAAAGCCAGTTTGATTTCCAATATTTTGCCTGGCAGTCGTTTCGTTTAGTCTTTAGCACCTAGACTCTGAGTGAAGGATTAACTATAACAACAGAAACTATGAAACACTAGCCATGCAGGGTTAATAATGTACTGTGTAAATGACATCTCAAACACTTCCAATCAGATTAACATTGCCAGTTTGAGACAACTGACTTAATTGCACTGGAAGGCAAAACAGGAGGACTGCAAGGGAAAAAGAAATTATCTTAAAATATAACTATATACCTTATCCTAATTGCTATCAAAAATAAAAAGCTTCAAGTATTTCTTGTAGTTACAAAAGAAACTCTCTGAAGCTTATGGAGTTGTGTAATATTTTTCTTGCTCTTTATCACACTATAAATATCCTAGATTGCATGGAGAATCAGGTTGACTGTTTATGTTATATGGTCAGTGTACTGATATGCATGGTTTGAGATTTTTCTTAGATTGGTAAAGAGTGATTGGTTACTGAAATAAAAAGCCCTGTAGAAACTCATTCTGTTTCTTTTATACATATTACAAGCTATCAAATGACACATATGACTTCAATATACAAATGATTTCCACAGTTGCTTGCTAGAAACTAAGCGCTGCAATGGAACAGTCGGTAGCTTTTCTAATTTTATTTTCACTTGATAAAGAAAAGGGCTGACAATTGGCATGGAGATTTTATTAAAACATCACATGTAAATTCTATCAAGTCTATTCTAAAATAAAATTTGTACATCATCACATCTAAAGACTGATTAGAAAATGATTTGCTGACAGGCTCAAATGATACCCTTCATTTCAGCCATGTATTATGAATGTTTCTTTGTTTGCTTCTGCTGCTTATTAGGCTATCAAGGTTAATATGACTTCCCATGCCAAGGGGAAAAAAAGGTTATTAGAGCCTCTGTTTCCATACAGTGAAACATTCAATTCCAGATAGTGTCTGCTTTGAAGTTTAGATGTTCTGAGCTCTCTTTCAACCCTCTAGCTCCCACTGAAGTCAGGAGATGTAAGTAGCTGCTCTACAGGGAGGAGGCGGAGAAACCTTCTGGCACGTGTTCTCATTTGGCATCAGTGGCTCAGACTGTGTGATGAGTGCTCTGCACGCAGCTCAGAGAATGAATGTGACCCTCAAGTTCCTGTTTTCCATTCTGTTTTCCAAGAACAAAAAATCTGGCGCGCACAGCTAATTGTTGGCATGTGCGTGAATGTAATTCCTCCTGGAAGTGAGAGCCCTGGTATGTCTAAGTACAGAATAAATCTGACCACATGAGAAACTGAATCTTGTTTCTGAACCAGTTTGCTGGATTCCTGTTTAAATAGAAAGAAAAACTGGAGGCATTTGTGGGAAGAAAAAGAAAAGTTGTTAGAAAGACATGAACGACAGACTCTTCTTCCCTCTTTCAAAGTAACAGCTGTTACTTTGAAACTGTCTGGACTAAAAAGCCAAACAACACTTTTCCTCCCAGTAGCTTTATATGGGGGGTTTTTTTCAAACCCACCATGACTACTTAAAGGGCAAATGCAACCACCTGTGGTTACATTAGAGGTTTATACACAGCTAGAAACTGCAGCCATTTTAGGTGGAGCTGCTTCTATGCCATCTCATGCTCCTTTCACTTCCATCAGTAACACTAATGCAAATCACAGCAGCTCTGAGGAAGCTGATGAGCGCAGGGTTTGAGAGGACACACAATCAGCAGGTAGGAAGGCAACATCAATGCTGGCTCTGCTGCTTTCATGGCTGCCACCAAAAAATAAGTACGACCCCCCTCTCCTGTTCCACATGCTCCAATCCCAGGAGCACACCCTGCAACCCCCTGAAGCTTTCTGTCTCTGGCATTCTTGAGAGTGAGAGTGTGTGTGTGTGGGGGGGGGGGGACAGGGGTACCTCTAGAGCAACCGCACTGCATCAGTTCTGAGTTTAGAGTATATCAAGTGGATGGGCAGAGCTTATTTTTTGGTGACAGCCTCAAGAGCAGCACAGAACCAATGGAGGTATACCCCAAGGGGATACAAAATCAGAATCCCATTGGAGGACAGTATTGTAACTCTTTCTGCTATTCATTGGATGTGTGTGCATTTTCCTTACTGTGGGTATAGGTCAGCATTTCCTAACCTGCACAAATTGTTACATGCATTTCTACACAACCTCTATGACCTTATGCTCAAAGGAGGTAATGTTCAGATTGGGTGTGTAAATGTATATTTCCTAGCACAATACATCTGCCTAGCACGATAAATATTTCCTAGCACAATATATATTGCTTAGCACAATAAAAGTAAGAATGCCTGCAGATTAGATGTGTATATGCATGCATTTTTGTGTATATGAACTTATTCTACATCATCTTGATTAACACCGCAGCAGATCTGTTTGGAACTGAAACAGGGCTTTGTAATTACACATTTTGAATGAAAAATATGTGTGTAATGAAGAGGAGCTAGATGCTACAAAAGAATCACTATAAAATCCAGGTAGAGCAGTAATTACAAGCAAGAGGGCTTTTTTAATATGCATATATTATGAATGTGGAATGAAGTATGTACTAGAATGAGTTAATTTATGCAGCAAATGGGAATATAAAGTGACTATTATTCTTGTGGGTGATACCTTTTATTGGACCAACTGCATGGTAACTAGACTTTTCACCTATAAAAGTTTTCAATCTGAGAGATTTGAAGTTTCCTGGCTGATGTTTCCAAGTTAAGTATGCTTCTGGGAAAAAAGGTTAAGCAAGTCTATATGCAGGTATAGCTCTCTCTACAGATTTCATTTGCAAATGCTTATGCATCTGTGTGTAGTTAACTAGTACTTCATGATACATGCAACAACATCCCCAAAGCCAGTAGCTCTGTCTTCCTATTTAGCTGTGGTAAGCACTATTTTGAATCACAAAGTAGTGCAACACCTCTCATCGTCCAGTGATCAGGGGTTTGCACCGTTTTCAGATATAAGGAGAAAATGTATGTTAGATCTGTTCGTCGAGGCTTTTTGTACACAGGACAGGAGTACATGTTTCCTTGCAGTTTCTTTGGATCTGGTGGCACTGTAGTGCTGATAGCATACACATGGACCACAGGAAGACTTGTGAACAGTACCTAAAGAAAACAGTAAGACACAGCACTCAGAATTAGAGAGATATGGGACAGCCTCTGGAACCCACCAAAGACAAAATTCATGTTGGCTGCAGACAGGGGCAGATCCAAGGT
>NW_017729006.1:47482131-47483522 GCF_001723915.1 Gavialis gangeticus | reverse complement strand
GGGGGGGGGGGGGGGAGGGGGGAAGGAGCACCAGAGCTGTTCCTGCCCACCCCAGATGGGCTGCACCAGGGCTGAGCTCATCTGGGGCAGGAACAACAGCAACAGCAGGGTGGGAAACTAGTTACCCCCTCCCTACCCTATCCCCTGGGGCAGGCACAGGCAAGCGGATGCATCTGCTCAGCTGAGCCCAGCTCACATGCAGCCTGGCTGGGGTGGACAGGAACAGCTCTGGTGCTTCCACACTCCTGGGACATCAGGGAATGCAAAAGTAGCAGGTGAGAGAGGGGGAAGAGGAGGGGAGGGAGGATTTTAACCCCCTTTAGGGGCTTAAAAAAGTCCTGGGAGGCTGCTGTGGTGCAGCAAAATCCAAAAGTGGGGTGCATCCATACCACTGCACCCCTTCTGGATCCACCCCTGGCTGCAGATAAGAGCATATAAGTGGCTGCCCTGGGACACCATCTCTCCCATGTTGTTGCTTGTTTCTCTTGCTTTTTTTGCTTATGTGAGTGCTCCTGGGCAGCTGCCCCCTCTTGGCATTACACATGCCAGTCTCTGAGCAAGCAGACCAGAGAGCTGACATCCAATGCTCCTGCTTATCTCTGTATGACTCCGAAATATCTTCAAGCCAGTGAAAGCCCAGGGCGGGCTGTGGAGTGAAGGCCTAGCTCTGTGCAAGCAAGTGAGAAGGAGAAGGTGAGAGTGGGAAGGCAGGTAGGAGTGCAGGAGAGAAGCCTTTTCCCCTTCCTCTTCAACCAGCTTCTGTCCTCCCTCCCTCTCCCAGCTTCTCCTTATTCAATAGCAACAACAGAGCTTTTCCTCGTGTGTTTTGGTGACTGTGTACCTTCAAAGAACAAAGAGGTACCTGTTGGGTGTTTATCTGAGCCAGATCCCTTCACTGTCTGAGATTCACCCAGCACTATAAATGACACTTGGTTGCAGCTAATAACTCTCAATGCCAAGTCAACTTTATCACAGTTACAAGCAGGTTTTGCCATATACCGGGAGCGTCTACATGAGACACTGACTACACAGTAGCATGTCACAGCATGGACAGTGCTAATCTGCTACTGCACAGTATTGTTAGGATACTATGCAGTAGCATTGCCTAAAACATGTTTGCCGGTGCTACTGTGCAGGAACTCTGGTTACTGCACATTTATTTAGTACTTGCTAATACAAGTACTAAACAAATGCGCAGTAATGACTGTGCAATAGCATCTTGTGTAGACGCACCCACTATGAATATAGGTGTGCTCCAACACACCAAGGAAGGCACGCTTGTGGGAAACAATTCTTACCATAAACAGAGGGAGTTACACTTGGCAGAAGCAACAGCACCAGCCAGCAGGATCCACGACTAATATAGGCATACGTTATCTCAACCATGTGTT
>NW_017729006.1:47476926-47477131 GCF_001723915.1 Gavialis gangeticus | reverse complement strand
GGGCAGATCCAAGGTTTCTCTAAAGGGGGTGCAGGAGCAGCAACACATACTACAGGGGTGGCTGCACCCCTAGCTCCCAGCCTTCTCCACTCCCACCAGTACAGGCATACTACCCTAAGGAGCCTCCAGGGACTTTTTAAAGTCCCTAAAGCATGAGACAATCCCCTCTCCCATTTCCTTCCCCACTCCCCTGCCTGCCACTGTT
>NW_017729006.1:47466367-47471926 GCF_001723915.1 Gavialis gangeticus | reverse complement strand
AAGAGCATATAAGTGGCTGCCCTGGGACACCATCTCTCCCATGTTGTTGCTTGTTTCTCTTGCTTTTTTTGCTTATGTGAGTGCTCCTGGGCAGCTGCCCCCTCTTGGCATTACACATGCCAGTCTCTGAGCAAGCAGACCAGAGAGCTGACATCCAATGCTCCTGCTTATCTCTGTATGACTCCGAAATATCTTCAAGCCAGTGAAAGCCCAGGGCGGGCTGTGGAGTGAAGGCCTAGCTCTGTGCAAGCAAGTGAGAAGGAGAAGGTGAGAGTGGGAAGGCAGGTAGGAGTGCAGGAGAGAAGCCTTTTCCCCTTCCTCTTCAACCAGCTTCTGTCCTCCCTCCCTCTCCCAGCTTCTCCTTATTCAATAGCAACAACAGAGCTTTTCCTCGTGTGTTTTGGTGACTGTGTACCTTCAAAGAACAAAGAGGTACCTGTTGGGTGTTTATCTGAGCCAGATCCCTTCACTGTCTGAGATTCACCCAGCACTATAAATGACACTTGGTTGCAGCTAATAACTCTCAATGCCAAGTCAACTTTATCACAGTTACAAGCAGGTTTTGCCATATACCGGGAGCGTCTACATGAGACACTGACTACACAGTAGCATGTCACAGCATGGACAGTGCTAATCTGCTACTGCACAGTATTGTTAGGATACTATGCAGTAGCATTGCCTAAAACATGTTTGCCGGTGCTACTGTGCAGGAACTCTGGTTACTGCACATTTATTTAGTACTTGCTAATACAAGTACTAAACAAATGCGCAGTAATGACTGTGCAATAGCATCTTGTGTAGACGCACCCACTATGAATATAGGTGTGCTCCAACACACCAAGGAAGGCACGCTTGTGGGAAACAATTCTTACCATAAACAGAGGGAGTTACACTTGGCAGAAGCAACAGCACCAGCCAGCAGGATCCACGACTAATATAGGCATACGTTATCTCAACCATGTGTTATTACAACTGAAACTTTGGAAAAGTTTTACAGAATATGGTGATACTTCAGAACAGTTTGAGCAGGGAGTGCAGAACCTTACTGGTACTATAGCGCAGGTGGTTTTTAGAACAGCAGAATGTAATTTACTGAAGTGAAATAGGACCATCTATTTTTGTAAAAAATCTAGGGATCTGCAATCACCCAAGTGGGCAGGTTTGCAATGGCTCCTATCAAACCAACCTTACCTAGCCAAAATGTTAAGATGAACTTATAGTAATATGGGTTTGGGTTCACTACTGCATTAGAACATGGCCAGTTGTCTGGTTACCCCTGCAGCAGAAGTGCTCAAATTAAGCCCATCCCACACAACAGGGAAAACTTCCTCTTCACATTGTAGCTCCTTTGTTTCTCTCTAATGACTGTCCTGCCTTTCACTGACTACGCTGGCCAGGCAGAGGCCAAAGCAAATCTTGGATTTACAGATGAGCAGTGCAAGCTGTGATGTCTTATCCCCTTTTGTGATTTGCCCAAGTTCTACCATATTGGAGTAAGGGCTGCTTCCAAGTCTGACTTCCATGTTGAAGGGCACAGAGTTATTAACCAGCCACTCATATCCCACCCTATTTTTTCCAGCTAAAATATATTGTGAAATCACTACCTCAAAAGTTTACTCTGGATATTCCCAGAGGATGGCCTGCATGCCAAGTTTTAGTTGAATATGCTATAACTATATCAAGCTCTCTTTGATGACAATGTGGTAGTTACCTTTGGTGCAGATTCAATTAGTTTACTATTCCTGCGATCCCAACCAGCTCCATCCAGGAAAAGTCCGCAGATATACACACCACCAATATCACCAGGAGGAGGGCTAGTAACATCTTCTTTCATCATTTTTGTCACATCGTTGTGTAAAATAACACTGTCAAGTGCCCAGCCTTTTGCTAAGTTAGCTCGAGTTGTCTCCTGCCTCATCGCTGTTAAGAATCCCTGAAATAAAGCAATGTTAAACAGTGGGAGAGAAAGAGAGAGAGAAAAAAGAAAGAAAGCTTGAACTTCACTTATTTCCCACTAATATTTCTTACTTGACTATAAAAATGATCCTCACAGCATGACACACTACACTCCAGAATTTCATATATTTATGGAATCAAGTTCAGTGTTTAAAGCAAGCACTTTCATATAGAATCAAAATAATAAGCCCTATTATGTGTTTGGTACTGGTGTGTGGGTGCCAAAAAAGAACCCAAGTAAAACTTGTATTTAACATATAAAAGCTACATGCATAAAAGAGCCCACCTGGCACACCTACTGCACTGCTATAAGTACTTAAGGCAGATAGAGAGAGATTCAAGAAAGAGATCAGATTAATTTATTTGATCTGTTGTTGCTGCACACAGGAAATTGCCAAATCACAAATAAAACTGGCATTTCACAATGTACTCTGCAACCCTAGTTTTCCAGTGGTAATATAATTAATTATTTACACTGTAAAAGTACTTTTCCATCTTAAAAGATCCCAAGGCACTTATTACTGAAATGCAGCCATCAGTGGAGGGAAACAAAGCCCCTGCTTAATGACATACTGCAAAACTCTGTTACATTATCTGTATTATATCCATATTTGTTTGAAACTCAACTGTACCGCACAGTAAATTGCTCAATACTTTTGAAATTCAGAATGAGATCCACTTCCTGCTCTAATAAGCTACAATCTAAGAGAGAACAGAAAAATAAAACACTACGGAGGAAAGTGAGAGCAAAGAGAAAGTATAAGGATGAAGTTGCACATTACAATTAGACTACATTAAGGGCACTTACAATGCAAGCATCCGCATGTTAAGGTTTCTTAAAAATTGTGTCGTAAAGTTACACCACTTTGGGCAAGGATTATCTTTGAAACCTGCTACCCTGCTCAAGTTGCCTTCACTTCTGGCTGCTCCACTGAGATAAAATGACAAATCTGTAATTCGTCAGCATCCCAGGAGGCACCACTCCCAGTGTGGACTAGTTATCCTCGAGAACTTGACAGTCCTGAACTGACAGCTAGGAACAGTAGGGCAGTGGGTGAGTGGGGAGAGGTGAGTGGGGAGGAGGGGCCTGGAAGCTTCTCATGTGCCTAAAACAGACCTACATCACCACCCCTGCTGGACCCTGGTGACTACCCAGCAGCTCCTCACCCACCTGCTTCCCCCTACTCCTTTTCACCTTAGGGAGCTGCCAGGCAGTCACTAAGGTGGCTGGTGAGTGAGCAGGTAGCCATGGGGCCCTCTGAGCAGGGTAGTCGTGGCGGCAATCCAAATGGGATGCGGTGACCTCTGCTTCCCTTCTTCCCTGACCCCCCTTCACCCTTGGCCTATACTGCAGCTAGAGAGCCAGTGAGCTGGGCAGGCATGGCGCCAACTTGGCAGCTCCTAGTCATGCCCCTGTTCACCAGCCCTCTAGCAGCAGGTCAGAGCTGTTGCACATTAGAGAAGGTATTCACAGCACGTGCTACCTTTAACATAGTCTAATTTTCCTTAGAATTAGTACGTGCTAACTGTAATGTGTAATTATACCCTAAGACAGGAGACTAAAGAAGGAAGGAATCCCAGGAAAGATTTTGAAGGAGAGAGAAAGAGAGAACACAACTGGGAGACAGATCAGGAAACTGCTCCAAACACAGAGGGCAGCTAAATTGAAGACATAAACCCAAGAGTAAGAGAGGGCTGGAGTATGGAAGCTGTAAGTGGATGGGAAGCAAATCAGACCAGGATGGGCGCAAATAGGAGCTGTCAGCCTGCTTGGCACAGCCAGTCATGCTGGTCAGACATGTTCTCAGCTAAGCACAGGGGTGGATACAAATGGCCAGAACCCTCCAGCTGGGTCTAGCCACACACCCACCCCCTGCCACCCGAGTGGCCAGCCAGCCAGTGTCAGCTGACCCTTCACCTCTCCCAATATAAACCCCTAACCTGGAAAAGAAAATGTCTGGTCAACAAGGTTCAACCTTGTACCCGGGATGCTGCACCCTTGGCTTGTGCAGTTACTGACTTCCTGACAGACTCTGGATACCTGACCCAGCTTGCCCATGGACCCGAAGTTTGGCCCTTTGGATACCTGACCCAATTCAGGTTTGATTTCCTGGATACCTGACCCAGCTAGCTTCCTACCCCTCTGTTCCTGACCCTCTGGATCTCTGACTTGGCTCCCCATGTGGATTTTCTAGAGTCTGGCTTCCTGGCTACCCTATGCTCCGCCTTGGCATACTCCCTTCAGATCTCAGCTGCTTCTCCTGACTCTGAGGGCACCCCCAGACCTAGTTGCCAATGCCCTGGCATGACAGGACCTGTGACAGTATTGGAAGGCAAGTGCTGGAAATTACTGGGTGAACAGATCTGTTATTATTCTTTAATACTTATACTCTAAGCAACATAGTTCAGTAACAAATCCAAAGGAAGAAAGCCATCATCTCCTTGGTAAAAAAAGTCTGGAGTCAAAACCAGGCTGCTAGGCCAGTGGAAGTTGATGGAATTGGAGAACACTGAGTATGCCCACAAGTGCTGTTTGCTGATCATTTCTTAGATGCGTGTTACAATTTGAGTTATGAGAACTGAGATAACTGGGAAAATGGGACTGACATCCCAGTGACCTGAGGTTGGTGCCTTCTGGCTCACATCATTGAAGAGAACCAAGAATGCATATTGTAAAATGGTTTCCTGCTAGGAAGAGAATTAACTGGGACTGTAGTAGCTGGGAAGAGTTAATTAAGTTAAGGGTTAAAAGCCAAATTCTAGTATAAGAGACACTCATTGTGGATCCAATGGCACTATTACAACACAAGTGACTGAACTTATGTTCTCCTTTGAGAAACTCCCATTTTTCCTGAAGGACTGCTTCGAAGCACTGAGAGATTTTCACCTGCTCTTCAAGAGGTGACGAGCAACAATAGCAAAAACCTTTCGATATGAAGACACGTGGGCTCCCAAACCTTTGCATCTAATTTCTATGCCATATCCATGGGGGTCATGTCCAGATCACCATGGACAACTTTACAATGCTCTACTCCAACAGACAGAGAGGTGCCAAAACTCTGCCTGTGCAGAGCCAGTCAGTCAGCCTATGGCAATGGTGCTTAGACAACCAGATCCCCCTGTTGGTGCTATATTTACCTCTCTCCAGAACATGACTGCAGAATGCCTAAGCAAAGTGATCTCCCTAAAGCACAAAAGGTAGATCAAGAGGTCAACATTCAAGGTTATTCTGTGGTTGAGGAGCCTTCTGTATGAGTGCTCTCCCAGCATTCCTGTGAGCTCTCCACAAGATGATACTGGACCTCATATATTCATCACCTTCACATGGGCAAAATGTTCCAGGATCAGGATTTCTTATTTCTATAGGTGAGAAATCCTAAATTGCTGATGATGATCCCAGATTAACTAACACCAAGAGGAGGGAAGGTTCTTAAGGAATAAAGGAATCTGCCTATAATCCTCCCTATGGCAAAGGGCCAAATCCTGCAGTGGCGCTTAAATCTGATCCTCACACTCCTGATAAGATCACCACTTGAACTTATGGTAATGACCTGGGTAGACAAAGCCTTGACTGGGATGATCTATTTGGGGATGATCCTGCTT
>NW_017729006.1:47460369-47461367 GCF_001723915.1 Gavialis gangeticus | reverse complement strand
AGAGCAGAGCCAAAGCATATAGATGGGGAGTGTGAGGGAAGCTGACATTGCCTGTGCCACACAGATGAGTACAGGACCCCAGGCTCCAGGGCTATCTGGTACCACACTACTGCACACACTGCAGGACAGGAAAGGCTGCTAGCAAGCTGGCCCTTCCCTCCCTTTTGCTTAATTTAATGTCTTATATAGGAGGTCTCTAAAGTTTCCCCTGGGGGGAAGGGGTTTTTTCTTGATAGCTGTTGGGTAGCACTGTTTATGGGTAGGAGCCAAGAACTTGGTGTAGAATCTTCTGTATGATACTTTTCCCATTATAAAGTAACTCTCAGGACTCAATCCAAATTCCTATCAAAGGTTTCTTCAGATTTTCACATGGGATAGCAGATTAGCCTGTTGCTTCTCTTCTCAGAGACTAACTCCTCCTCTACAGAGGCTTCTCTGCATTTGGTGGACATGGAGAGGGCTCTAGCTTGTTACTTCCACAGAACAAAGTCTTTCAGAAAGTCTGTCCAGTTACTTGTGTCTGTATCTGAAAGCTCTCGAAACACAGTGATATCATCCCAGAGTTTAGCTAAATAGATCTTGGATTATATAAGATACATTATGAAACCATCAGGGTGGACCCTCCCTGAGTAAAAAGTCCCATTCCATTACATCTTCGGCTACTTCCATAGCATCTGCATAATTGTGCCATGACTGCTATTTGCAGGGTGGCTACCTGGAACTTAATGCAAACATATATGAAGCTTTGGGCCACAATGCAAGCTTCTAGGGCAAGTGCAGCACTTAGCAGAGTGGTCCTCCAGTCACTACTAGCTTAGGACTCTAAAACTCACCTACACATACACAGACACTGCTTTACAATATAGCAACCTGTGAGAACGTGTAGGCACAGTTACTCAAATGAGAAAATTAAGTTACTTACCAGCAATTGAAGCTCTTTGAGATGTACTGCCCATGTTCACATTTGAATCCTGTCCTCCTTCCCCTCTTCCATGGAG
>NW_017729006.1:47438898-47460359 GCF_001723915.1 Gavialis gangeticus | reverse complement strand
TCTCTCTCTCTCTCTCTCTCTCTCTCTCTATATATATATATATATATGAATGATATGAGATATATCATAGCTCTCTCTCTCTCTCTCTCTCTCTCTCTCTCTCTCTCTCTCTCTATATATATATATATATATATGATACGATATATGGTTATGATAGATATATATATATAGAGAGAGAGAGAGAGGCTGTGCAGTGGACAGGAAATTGAGGAGTGGGAAAAATACATCCTACCTTTTAGACCCTTGGGAGAGGACAGCAGGAAGCAGAGCTAAAGTGAACTCTACACATTATCAGAAAGGCAAAAATTCTCTGGTGTGAGACAGCCACCAGAGAGAACGTGCACATGGACAAAACATCTCAAATATCAGAGCTTGGAACTGAAGGAGCAAGATGCACAAATTAATGCCTTGGAGACACTGAATGAACAGAAAGGTGCAGGAAGTCACCCAGGTACTCAAAAGCTGGTATAGGGAGTACAAAGCCTGGCTTTTCTTCCTTTTCTTTTGCATTTATGGTAACTAATTGTTCACAATGAAGCTTGTTTCAGTTACTGGGAGCACATACCTGTTTCATTCAGATTTTGAAGTAAGCAAGTCATTTTTTCCCACACACCTGGACACCCTGCAGCATGCTTACAGAGGGGTGCTGATGTGGCCTGGAGTTTTGTTTTCTTTACCTTCTAATAACTCTTTGACCTTCTAATAACACAATCCAACTTTGACTCTTTGAATGACGAAGGATCAGCCAACTGCAAATGCTATGAAGTGGTAGATTCAAATTAGCTAGCTCTACTGGTTCCCCTTTACCTCACAGCCTGGGAGGTTTCCCTTTTGTGGTTTAAATTCCCCAGCTCTATAATGAAATACTGTGGTGGTGTTTGGAAGTTAGTGTGTGCAAAGGAACGGAGGCACTGCATCTACCTTTCTTATTATTTGCATTCCCATGGTGCCTAAGTTACGTCTACCTTGGCTCCATATTATTTTTGAGTCTGCAGCCAAAAATAAACCCTATCAACTCATGCTTCAAACCTGAAAATGTGGTAGTGAGGACACTCCAGAGACACTGTCATTGCTGCTGCTCCAGAAGCAGAGATCTTGAAAGCAGTGTTGAAGGGCACTCTTAGACCATCTTCAGCACTGCATTTCTGAGCTGGGAGTGCTTGGGTCTTACTTTTCACTGACAGCCTGAGTAGACATACCTTAGCAGGCCTAGTCATGCACTACGACCTTAGCAGACTAGGTGCTTTACAAACAAGGAACAAAAAGACAATTCCTGTCCCCAACAGCTTTCAGCCTAAGTACAAGGTAAGAGACCATGGATACAAACAGACAGGGAGCATAAGTACACAATAAGATAATATAGGACAGCTTGATAGACAGATGCCTTGGTACACCCACAGGCTAGCAACTGCCAAGTTAAAATTTGACAGCTGACATTCTTTCTGACCTGCCTGGTACCCTGCTGCTACAGGAGAAAGCAACATTTGATTTTTGGCTTGCTTGCATTAAAAAAAAAACCAGGGCCATGGAAACAGCAGAGCAAAGTTATTTATTTGCTGGCTAAAATCAAGAGGTACAAAGGTGTGGGAAAGGTCCTGGTATTTTGTAAACAATGGCTAATCACATTGCTTCAAATTTTTGTTTTAAATGTCCCAAATTAACTCATGGGTTGGGAAGGATGGTTCTCATTTCACTCGACCTGGTTTACCTGGATCAGACATACATGGAGAAGATGATTTTTTTGGAGTCGGTACATGCAACTAGCATGTAGCAATAAACTCTGAGCAGTTTGTGCCAGTGTTTATTGCTCCCAGGTGCAGCATTTACACATGTGCCTAGGACTGCAGCATGTTGAGCTGAGGTGGAGCATCCCCAGCCACTAGCAGGAGGCCTGGGTGGTCAGCTTGCTAGCCCGGAGCTGCTCTGCCCTGGCTCAACGTGCTGTGGAGGGGTTGGCTGAGGCATGAGGGAAGGCAGCCCGGCACTGTAGCATCCTCGTGCCCCAGCCAGCCCCAGTCACCGTCTGCATATGCGGACACTAAATAATTCTGCCATAGGATAGTACTTGTCCTGGACAGTACTATCTTACAGCAGAGTTAATTAATTTACTGCACCCGAATAGGGGTGCATGTGTAGATGGTGATGGTTTTCTGTGAGGCTAATTACTGTAGTCAACTCCACAGTAAAGCACAGGTGTAGATGCACACAGTGGGTATGTCTACACATGCATTAATGCACTGTTGCTACTGCACATTAAGTTTCGTGCCTCTAATATAAGGTGTTAACTAAATGCACAGTAGCTGGTGCTACTGCACAGTATCAAAGACACATGGTCTTTTTGTATGCTTAATGTGCAGTAGACTAATTCTACTGCACATTGGCACATTAGCATGGCTTTGGCCATGACATCCTAAAGCCAATTCTACTCCGCATTAATTATCTTGTGTAGACATGCCTACTGGGTGCATCTACACATGTGCTTTACTGCAGAGTTGAATGGGGAAATGGGCCTGACTTTGCTCTTACTTACACCAATATAAATTAGAAATAATACTGAAATTACCCTAGGCGAGATCCAGTGCAAGTGAGAGCAGAATCAGGCCCTGTTTTATAATGCAAGAACTTTCTGAACTCTGTAGTTTTATCTTGTTCTCTTGTGGTACCCATTACATTTATTCATAGAAAGATGTACAGAGATGGGAAAAGGGACATGACGTATCCTACCTGACTAGGACCTCTGCTATGCACTTCATCTTACAAATGAAAGGATTTTCTGAAAATGTGTAAGGCACTATAAATGAACCATGTTTCCAGTAGAATTAACGCTTGATCTTTCTGAGCCTATTTTAGTAGAGAAGAATTGATTTCTCCTGTACCATGGGATACTGAATTATTTTAAATTCATAACTATAACATTATTACTGACTAAATGCAGTGTGGATCAATCAAGTTTTGCAGGGTATTTTCAGATAATTGTCTCAAAACATTATTCCCACTGCTGCCTAGGTTATGATGCTGCAACTACAATAACAGTCTTCTGATTTGTGTTTGTTTTAATATACAATATTTGGGACTTTTCCATGCACATTATATATATAAATACCATTAAAATTGTGTGTTTATGCAGTGTTTAAAATTCCACCTTTTTGAAGGCCCTTTCCAAATTGTGATGGTATCTTGTTTGGGCACATTCCACTTTGGTTATTTGTATCCTTAATGAAGTGTCCAGATGTCCTGAGCCAAAAAAATGGCTCATTTTGGCTTGGAAGATTTCCAAACCTGACACTAGACCAAGGCATGAACGATGCCAACTAATAAGGCCAGTTCTTGCTAGCCTTTACTTGAAAGACCACAAAGTTGAGTAGGAATATAGCTGGGAGTCTGTTTAGGGATACTTTAAAGTGTTTGCAACAATAATAATGTAACTGGGTGTGGAGAAGGTTTGGGAGCGGGTGGTAAAAGTAGCTACTACCTCAGCAACCGCTGCCATTGGCACTGTGGCAGCTGGTGTTCCCCAGTGCTATATCTCTGGCCTGTAGTGGAATATAACCATGTGTCTTTGACAAAACCAAATCTGAAAGTATAATAGCTTCTTCAAAACTATTGGTCTACTTCAGGGGTGGCCAGAGTTACTCCCCAGTGAGAGCCACATCTGATCCTCCACCAAAGTTCAAGAGCCAGGAGGCGGCGGGAAGGAAGGGATGCTGAGTGACTTGGAGTGAGAGTTCATCAACCTCCTCTGCACACCCACCCTGCGATGGGCACTGGCCGCAGGATCGGGCTCCTGCCGCTGCAGCACCAAGCCACTTCGGTTTTCCTTGTGGGGAGTGTGCTCCGGGGTAAGTGGTGTGGCTACAGACCACTTACCGGGCTGCCGGTAAGTGGTCCCGGCAGCCCGGCACCTGAGCTGGCAGTCTTATGGGGGAGAAGAGGAGAGAGAAGGGTGGGCCCGGGGGGGCGCTCCCCATGGGGAAAGTCAGAGCAGTGGAAGGTGTTGGGCTGCACTGTCTCCTGGAGCTGCCTTGGGGAGAAGTGGGTGGGACTTTGGCCAATTTCCAGACAGCCGCAAGTACTGTGCCACGGTTTGGCAACCTCCCGTCTATTTTGTTACCATGTGGCCTGGGACTCCTACATCCTCAAAGAACAGGCTGCTGGCACTATGAAATCAAAAGGACAGATTGTTTTGTAACTAGTCTGAATAGTCATCTGAAGAGCCTCCATGATCTATCCTGGAGAGTATTTGCTATTGCCATCACTTTTTTATTCTAGACAGTTCCATCACCTAGGATGCAGAATGACCTGGGTAACTAGGAGAAATGGTCTGCAGTCAAATCAGGTGAGATTCAACAAGGACAAATACAAAGTCCTGCACTTGGGGTAAAATAACTGCATATTAAAAAAAAAGCCAACAGCATACTGAGTTGTATTCATGGGAGTGTCACTTAGAAATCAAGGAAAGTAATTCTTTTACTCTATTCAGCACTTGTGAGGCCTCACCTGGAGTACTGTGTCCTGTTTCAAGGATGTAGACTGTTTGAAAACACTCTAGCACAGAGCAATGAAAGTGATTAGGGGCCTGGGAAGCAAGACTTACAAGGAAAAGCTAAAAGAACAAGGATTATTTAGTTTGGAGAAGAGAAGACTGGGGGAGGAAGGGAAGGGGAGGGTATCCCCTTCAAATACCTGAAGGGGATACAGAGAGGATGAAAATGGGCTTGTCTCTGTGGCTGTAGGGGATGGGACTAGGACAGTGGCCTCAAGATGCAGCAAAGGCGATTTAGATTAGTGATTAGAAGGAACTTTCTGACCATGAGGGTGGTCAAGAGTGGGAACAGGCTATCTAGAGAATCTAGCTCTCCTTAGATTCCCCAAAACATTACTGGCCAGAAGCTCTCAGAAAGAATTTCCAGATGTCATAGTGCCCAGAATTTTTATAAATGTGCACACATACCAGCCTAGATCATATATTATACCCCAGGGAATTATGCACAGAAAAATTCAAAATTATGCAGGATAATTTTTTTTTTTTTTTTACAAATTAAACTAAATACAAAAATTTTTTAACCTTCTTTAGAAATATACGCAGGTACTTGCGTGTGTAGGGGTGTGGGTTGGTTGTGTGTGTGCAGGAGTTTGTGAAGGTATGGGGGTGTGGGTGTATGGTGGGGCTGTCAGGGGGTTGTGAAGGGGTCTGTGGGGTTTGTGGGTGGGTATGGGTATGAGAGTGCGTGGACTTTGGGGGGAAGTGTGTGGGATTTATGGGTGGGTATGGGCTTCCCTGCCACATGCCTGCTACCGTGCACAACAGCCCCTGCTGCCACACCCCCCCTGCACAGCCCCTGCCACCGGCAGTTTCTTGGGGTGCTCCTGGCTACAGCAGGCAGATCCCCCAGTGGTGTGCAGCTCCAGCAAATCCCGGGGGTTGCATGCAGTGGCATGGAGCCAGCCCAGTTCAGCTTGCTGGTGGCCAGAATGGGCTGGCTCCATGCCAGCATGTGGGGCTTGCAGCACTGCAGGTGGGAACTATATGCAGCCCCAGGCACTCAGCTGTAGCTGCACACTGGCAGGGGCTCTGCCTACCCTGCCCAGGAGCGCCCCAATGGCCTGTGACTGGCTGCTGCTGCTGGTGGGCTGTGCACCATAGGGTGGGGGGCATGAAGTGGGGGGCCCACACACCCACAGACCCCACAAACCCCATGCCTACCCCTGCCCCCCTTCTGCAGGCAGGAGCTGCCCTTTCCATTCACTAGCTACACCGAGGGAATTATGTGGTATTATGCAATTATGTACAGCCATACATTTTACGTGCCAAATTATGCATGTGCAATTCCCTGGGATGTAACATATAGCCGCTATATAGATGATCTAGGCTGGTATCTTTCTTCCTCCCTTCCTGCACCCTCAGACATTCGCTTTGCTGTGTACCTTTTTATATTTGTTTGTAATTTTGGACACAGCAAGATAAAAGCTGTGGATTTTTTTCTCTATATATAGATTACCTAATCCAGTATTGTGTGCTGTATAAAAGGTGAACAACACTTCACAGATCGTGTCCACAGGGGCTCAGAATCAAGTGCCATTTTCCCCATGTGTGCCTTTCTTTAAATTTTCTTCTGAAATGTATTTATGGTGTGCTCTAAGGAATTTTTAAATAGGTTAATGAAAAAAAAGAAATAACTATTATGACAGGTGAACAGAAAAAGAAAGTAGTATTTGAAATGTGAAGGAACCCATTTAACAAACTCATACAAATCTGAATTATAATCTGAAGGTACTTCCTGCTGTTTCAATAATGATAATTTGATTTAAGTAACATCTCCTCCTTAAGGTTTGGAGTTTATTTAGCCCAGGATTCAAACACTGATTTAGCCAGAAGCTCTACTATTTGGCTGTTTCACGGGATTTAAAACAATTGCACTGAGAATGATTTGGCAGTCTTACTTGTGGGTTAAAGAATCCTGTCATCCAGAACTGATTTGGTCGACCATCCAGCAGCCAACTGCTAAACTGCTGGTTTCTTTCGAGAAGCTCAGTAAACCAAAACCCTAAAGTTGCGGACTCCCAAGAAATTTTGAACCACAGCTTTGGAATTCTGGCATCATACATATTATCCAGTGCATCACGCAAATCTTCTGACATAATAATGGTTCCTGAAACACAAATAAAAAATTCAGAATGAGACTTACCCTGGCTTTCAAAAGAAATTTAAACTTATAAACAATATTCTGAAACCAAAGGAACTTCTTCTGTTTTTCCTAATTACAAAACTCTTAAAATGGAGTCTTGTGTTTCCACAGAGCAAATATCTGCAACAGGACTCAAGCCATGGCTAATAATGACCAAATCACGTTTATTATATTATGAGTACAAATCATGATTTTTTTTCTGACAAGTTTTTTTTTCCCTCATTGATATTCATACCTGTGCTTGGAAATCTGAATAATTACAAAAATAGTTTAATGTCCACCTTTTGTATAATATAATTGATACACATATTCTATATGTCACCTATATTTTCAGTACGTATTGACAGCTAAGAATCCATTCACTGCAATTTATTGTTATTGATAATGTTTCCATGCATTTTCATTATCAAGAGTCCCCAGCACTGTAATATTAGCTGAATGTGGGATACAGGCAAGAATTTTTCTTTTCCAAGTGACAAAACACACACATGTTCTACATACAGTACAATGGCCTGCATTAAAAATGGCACTCATTGCTTATATCATGCTTCATCAGTGCCAGCACATCAAGCAAGTCAAGCTGTTTGACATCAAAGAACAAACAGTTCCATGAAAAACCTGGCATACACCAACTCCCAGAAAGACAAGATCATTACTTAGGGTAATTTCAATGCTCATATTGAATCAAACCATCTAACTGGGTAGGTATTATTAGTAAACATGGCTTTGGAAAATGCAACCACAATGGTCTTTATTCCTAATGAACTGTGCCACACATAACTTTATAATTACAAACAACTGGGTTGTTTATTTTTTAAAATAAGAACTGAGCTTCACAGATCTTTCCTGCTCCAAACACTGGCATTTGACTGATTACTTCACTGTCAAGAAAGATGCTGCTTAATCCATTGCATTATCCACGCAAGGCTCCACATTTGTATCAAGCCACCTACAAGACTTCAAGGGAAAATGCCTCTGAAGAAATAATATATCAAAAGATTGAAGTGTGATACTGTAAAGCAAGAGCTACAGAAGGCAGTAGAATTGCAGCTAAATATTAGTATTAAAACTTCTGGCAACACGGAAGCTGATTGCAGGTGCTTCAAGGAGTCTGCTCACACAACTGTTGTGAACATTCTAGGAATGGTGTTCTATTCTTTTCTGGCCATATAAGTTGCCATTTTGGACACCTAGGCTAGGGACAGACATTACACATAAACCGAGTGAAGTGATAAGAAACTGATTTAAACCTATAACAGAACAGACGTTCAGCGCACATGAACCAGTTTCAAAATGGCTGAACCTGGTTTAAGATAAACCTGGTTGAATGTAGTATCAGACTTAACTGATTTGGGTCAAGCCAGTTTATAGAATGTCTGTCCCAGACCCCTTCCTGGTTGAAGTTAAGCCAGAGTCCCCCAGGATCCCACATGCTTTGCAGCCCAGGGCTGCAAAGAACAGGTTGGACCCACCTCTCTCTTCCCTGGCCAGAGCTCCCGGGAAGACTTCAGGCCCAGCAGAATCTGCTTGGTTTCCCTCACTGCTCAAGCCACGATTCCCCCCTCCCTCCTATCTCTCACAGCCCAGACCCAAGCCCCATGGACCCTAGTCATATGGTATGCTTGCTAATGCTGAGAGGTGTGTGTGTGTATCTCCAATTTCACTGGGACAAGACAAAGGCAGACAGAACAGTGTCTACTTAGGGCGTTTTGAAGCTAATCAAGAGGTCAGCTGGTAATGTCCCTCCTTGGAACAAGCTGTTTAAAAAGAGCCTGAACTAATTAATGAGAGAAGCTTTTGTTTTGGTGACAGGCTGATAAACACTGTGGTTTTATCAGCCCCTCCTGCTGGTTTGCAGCCCTGTCAGGTTTGCAGACAGGGAGAGGGAGACTGAAAAGCTTGATATTATCAACAGATGCATTCACTGCACACCCCGCTTTGCCTCACGGTGCTAGCCAGGGCCTGGGGTTCGGCAACACTCCTGCCCCTTGAGCAGTGAGCCAGGGAAAAGCCTGAGATGGTGAAGGCTAGGGTGGGGGTTTAAACCTCTCCCTAATCAGGGCATCCTGCCAGGGCCTGGCCACCCCTCCCCTCCCCTCCAGCTCAGCATTGTGAAAAGGAAGGGATGGCTGTTCTAGCAACTTCTCCCCATACCATGGCTTCTAGCCTGAGCCACTGCAGGCCATTTAGGTGACTGGGAAAGAATAGCATGCTACTAGGGATGTCCAGAAACATGAAGACTGGTTCAGTGAGAATGCTACGGGTACAAAGCAATCATTTGAGAAACATCATTAATATTCAACTTAGATAACTGACAAAACATCAGCACTAAAAAATGCACTTTTCATAATATGCATAACACTCCAATCTAAACTGAGAGCTATGCATGATACCTGGCAAAGCAAAAGAGCAAATGAGTTACAGTCATACATTGACTGAAGTGATACAAGGAAGTTCTATGGTGGTTTTAAAACAGTGAATAAGCCTCATCCAGGTTTCATAGTTTCACTGTTTCTAGGGTTGGAAGGGACCTGAGCAGATCATTGAGTCTGACCCCCTGCCATGGCAGGAAAGAGTACTGGGGTCAAACGACCCCAACAAGGTGTACACCTAGCCTCCTCTTAAAGACCCTCAGGGTAGGAGCCAGCACCACTTCTCTTGGAAGTTGGTTCCAGATCCTAGTGTTTCCATCCTTGTTATGAAATTTAATGGAAACGCCCTCCTGACTGAAAAGAACTAAATCTAGAACCTGCTCTTTGTGGAATCCATCATCAGGGATGTGGCCACTGATCAACTCCCTCAGCAGCATACCATCAATTAAATTCTGGCCAATTGATCTATCACTTTAAAGACTGTAAAGGCAATCATACTGATCTAAAGTAGCAAAAAACCTGGCTCTCATGCTATTCCATCTGAAATCTATATAACTGATAAGATTACTTAATCTAGTGTCTCACAGGACATGTGTACATCACCTCTGTGATGAGACTACAGCTCAAAACTGAGCCCCACCAACCTGCTCCTGCTGCTGCACTGCATGCTCCAAACCCAGAATGGAGGTTCTGCAGACCCTTGAGGGACATCCCCTGCCACCACTCTCAAGGTTGATAGAGACACTGATTTCAAGAATGGTGCTGGGGACTGCCCCTAGAGCAACCTCACCACATCAGTTTCAGGTTTAGAGTCTGGAAGGTGGGAAGGGGTGGGTGGGTTTTTGGGTTTGACGGTAATCTCAAGACACTGCACAGGAGATGTCCACAGTGCTATTTTGGGTGATATGGCATAGTGGAGCAATCTGCCAAAGTACAAAAGTACTTCTATTTTTCATATATAAAGTATTATATATGAATAATACACACACACACACAAACCCCCCTCAAGATCGCAGAAAGCAACTAACAGCATGGGGAATATGTATATGAGTAATAGAAGTATCTTTGCACTTTTGCAGATTGCTTCATATAGGTTGCTGCCAGTTCAGGCATGTATATAAGCATCCATGCAAATGAGGCCACACATTTATATAATGTGCATATGTGACCATTGCCAGGGCATTTCATTATACACATAATGTTCTGTTTATATATAAGATTCCCTGACAATAGTTACATATGCACCTATATAGATATACGGGCCTGTGTTCATGGATGATTATGTATGTACCCAAACTAGCAGCAATGAAATATGATGAAGTATGAGTGAGACACCTCTCATCATTATTTACGTGTATGTGCATGCATGTGTGAGCATTATGAGAGAATCGCCTTACTAATGGTTGCTGGCAAGATCCTTGCAAGCACCATACTTAGCTTCTTCACTTGCCATACTACAGAGAAATTTTGCCCACCAGTAAATAAGGATCAAGGCAAAAATATCCAACCTTTGTTGTACAGCAAATGGAAGAGAAATAAAAAGATCAGAATATTGATTTAATCTGTGTCTTTGCTGATTTTACAAAGGCATTTGACACAATCAGCAGAAAAGGCTTGTGGAAATTTCTAATATTGGAAAAACTAGGTGTCCTGACATATACATTGTAATGGTTAGACAATGGTTAGACAAATTCATGATCGGATGATGGCATGAGTAATGGAA
The DNA here is from genome assembly GCF_001723915.1 of Gavialis gangeticus. Classification (NCBI taxonomy): domain Eukaryota; kingdom Metazoa; phylum Chordata; order Crocodylia; family Gavialidae; genus Gavialis; species Gavialis gangeticus. Next base: position 47,449,578 of record NW_017729006.1, on the reverse strand, counting down.
AGTGGGACTATCTCCATGCCATTTCTAGTAGCAAACATATAAGAAGACTGTGTCCTTGTACCCATACTATTTAGTGTCTTGTTTGTTCACACACTGCTAGTTGTTTTCTGTGGTCTTGATATAACTATCCGGACTAGATTCAGAACTGATGCATAGCTATTTAATCCCTGATGTCTGTGAATGAAAACAAGCTTGCACACACACAAGCTTGTTTTCACTGGGTGATGACTGTGCCCCAGTTGCTCATTCTCAGGAAGATATGCATTGCAGCTACATGCTCACATGTTGGACTGATTATTAGTTTTAAAAAGTCAGAGGTTATATATCAGCCTGTGTCTGGTAAACCCTACATACCACCAATCAATGGCATATGCTTCAAGCTACAGGCGAATTCATCCATCTGGGTCATGCTCCCACAAAGTTCATTCAATGATGAAGTTTCCAACAGAATCACTACAGCACAGACAGACTTCAAAAGATTACATGAACATTTAAGAGATAGAGAGGTATAAATTGTAGACAAAATTAAAAAATTCTAGAATCATGTGAAGCATGAACAACCTACAGCTATAATGTCAAGCTACTGAAACATTTCCATCTAAAGCAGCTAGGAAAACTAATGAAAAAGAAGGCATAAGAGAATTCCAAATACGAGAGTCCTCCAGAGAGTAAATATATGTCAGATATACTATGATTATGAAGGTATAACTGAGAGGCTGGACAAATGTACACTCAGAGTGGCTTTAAAAAAGGAGGACAAACTTCTGGTCACACTGTGACTATAGCAGAACAAGTATAGCAAAAACATTCCAACTTTTACATTGCTTTAACTCTGTCAAAGTTAGGGTGATTTAGCTCACTTGTACCCTATAGTAGGAGTGCTTAATCCCATCTGGCCAACAACTGTGTCATCTGGCCCATGGGACTTCTCGTGGGTCTGGAAGTTTGCAGTTGGGAGAGCAGTGGCACCACTCTTGTGCTGCCAGATTTCTGGACCTGCGGGGAACCCTGACTCTACACACTGAATTAGGCACACCACTGTCCTATACGATCATGAACATGTGCCAGAGCATCACAGCTGATGCATCCTACTGAGCACAAACTCTGTGTCCCTTTTAGAAGCTGCTCCAAGTGCATGCGTGTCTGCAGCTTAAGATGGCCTGGCTGATACAGTATGTCTGATGATAACTAGCTCCCCAAGAAAATCCCTTATGAGCACCTGTACTGTAGGCAATGGAAAAAATACATGCACTGTCTAAGAACAACCTTGAATCAATCCAGTGTTCATGTTTAAAGCTGAGAAATGGTACACATTGGTCCATTATGCCATAAAGAATTGTGAGAACCAATGCATCAGACATGCAGTGCACAAGTGACAAAGCCAAAAGTCTGGGCATCAGGGTGAACCCACCCAGTCTATAAGATCCACTCTCGTGTCATCTGTAACCATATTATAATAAGCTGAGGCACAGCTGGAGCAGATTCTGTCCCAGGCCCAGTCTCCAGATGGCGGTAATCAAGCTCAGTGATCTCTCAGGAAGAGGCCCCATTCACAGTGCCTATATAAGCTCAGAGCAGACAGTAAAGAGGTGTCAGGACAATAGACCATCTTGTACTTCTGGCTTGCCTGGAACTTCAAAACCTGACTCTGCACTCACTTTGCAAGGTTACACAGCTGGCTAGAAGAACTTCAAGACAACACTATCTGCTATCTTTGTACTCTCTTTACTTTTGCTTCAAATTCCCATGGCCAGGTACTCTGGGACAGGAAAAGGTAGTGGGCCCTCTTAACACCCCCTTAACTGGGTTGGGGTTCAATTTTCTAGGCCCTGATAGTGTTGGGATCTATGGGTATACTTTCCCTGGGGGACCTTTCAGTGGGCTTCTCCCTTGTCCACTGCCAGCTGCTTTAGAGACCGGCTAAGCCATCCAAGGGGGACATGCTGAAGCCTCCCAACTAAAAGAATAGTCTCTCCTTCATTTACATGATATGAAGACACACAAAGGAAACCATGTGGGGTAGGTAGTGTTGTGTTACACATGGTAACACTATTAAAATAACCCTGCATGGTGACTCACAATTGCTGCTGAACATAAGGCACTCAGACTTCTGGTCAGGACATGAAGCAAACCCAACAGAAGGATGGTAGAAGCTGAGAAGATGTTCTCACTTTCCTGGCCCTGGCTACAACTTTGCATTAATAAGCTTAGTGAGTAGGAGTCAGCTTTGGCAGCAGGGATACAGCACTTAAATTTTAGCACCCTAGCAGACCATGGGCCATCTGTAGTATTGTTATACTGTACATTCATGCAGATGACATGCTTTGATAAAAATAAAAATTGTGCATTGAAACTAAATTTATTACAAAATGAGAGCAATATAAGCGAATATCCTGCAGAATGTATGCACACCCAAACAACACTGTGATGGATACCTTAAAAATACGTCAGAGACATATGATTTATGAGTGAATATACTTCTACTACCTAAAAAAATCAGAGGGCAGGTATCCATAAAGGGACTGACTGAATAGCCTATTACTGTATAGTGTCAAGCTATAATGTTCCATGAACCTCACTTGCCTGTTTTTAACTAACTTATTTTGGGATTTTATGTGGTGGTGTTCCCTTTCTTGGGTGCAACAAAACCCATATGAAGTTGACAGACTAAAGGTCAGGCCATTTAAAGACTTTGGGAAATTTTTATGTTTCTAAAATAACATGAACTGTATGCTACTCTCTTGCACACAGATTAAAGCTTTTAAAAATAGGTTTCCTCTTCCCTGTTGCCCTGAGTTAATACCATCTCATTCTCAAAGCGTGTCCAAATTCATTGAAGTGCTGAACAGAGACTACTGTAGGTGTTCAATTTAATAGCAGAGGTTTGTTACTAATTCAAATAATTATGTCAAGCAGCTACAAAACTACATTTTAAAACATTTAAATTATTGCGAGGATCTTAATTTAGAATGACTCATAACCGTATGAATGTTTTCTTCAGATGTTATTAGCACTTCTATTATTTTTAAGCAGTAGCCTCTTGTTACTATTTGGTCTACCTAACCCACATACTGAGGTGGATCTGAATAACTCTGATTACAGAAAGGTTTGGATATAGATCTGTAACTTGATTTCTCTCATTTGGGAAGGTCTGTATTCAGGCCAGAGATGTAAAAATCATATCCAGATGTTAGGTATCTTACATATTGTTGCAGACAACTGTTGCACTTAGAGCCTGATTCTCTTTTCAGTTGCATAGATATAAATCAGGAATAACAGCCAAAGAAATTAGACAGGGATAAAACCAGCATGAGGAGAGAGTTAAGCCTCTCATTTCCATAATCATATATTGCTGCCAAGTAATAGGGACTGTGCCTTTCCCACACAGAGGGTGCATCTACACAAGATGCTAAAAGCGCAGGAGACTAATTCTACTGTACGTTAGTGCTTCACAGCGAAAGCCAAGCTAAGGCACTAAGGCACAACAGAATTAGTCGACTGTGCATTAGTGTCACACAAAAGATGTGTGCCAGTGCTATTGTGCAGTAGCACCAATTATAGCACTTTAAGTTAGTACCTGTTATTACAGGTACTAAACTTCATGCGCCATCATTATGGCACATTAATGTACATGTAGACATGCCCAGACGGTCTGTGTGAGGTGTTGTGAAGACCATGCTATTCCTATGCATAGCTGGTAATAAAGCTCTTGCTTTATAGAGTTCTTGCAAACACTTCCAGCACTAAGTAACCACACAGTTACTACACGGTCAACTTTTTCTACTCTCTCTCAAGTTCACAACTCAAGTAAGAGGCCTGACTATCTGACATTGTTTCTGGATCCTACTGCCCTTTAATAGGTGCTCTGGGCCCCTAGTTTACCAGCCCAGCAACTCCATGTGAGCCCTCTTCCTCCTGGAGCCTATGGGGACTGCTGATTAAAGCAACTCAAAAACAGTTTCTTCAAACACAAGCCTTATTTATTCACCCAACAGCAAAGAGAAGGCAGTAGAAAGATGCAAACAAGAAGCCTAAATAATATTTCCCCTTAACCTAAATTTTAATATCTTCTGCAAACCTTATTTCCAGTCCAGTCACCTCCATTTCTAGGTTTGCAAAAGTAATCTGTATGCTCTTTGGGTATCTCCTTGCATCTTTGTCAGTACAATTTTCTGAGCAGCCGCTGGCAAGTTACTGAACACCCTTTCTTGTTTTAGACCCTAGGTCCTTTAATAGCGTACTATCCCAAATGATGCAAGACGTCAACATGAGAAAAGGGAACTGAAAGAATCTGGCTGGACCCAGGCGGTGGCATTTCACAATTTATAGCTCCCTCCAGTCCAGATCAATCTCTCAAGGACTTTTGGGATTCTTCTAGACAGTAACTTGTCTTTGTCGTAATTTTTTGTTCTTTTTGTTTCTTCCCTAATGGACTCTATTGATTTAATTCCTTGTAGTCAGGTAACATCAGGCAACCTAAGGTGAATATGATATATGTAAAAAATAATACACATAGGGTAGAATTCCATTTCACCTAGGTCCTGCATTACAGGAACAGGGAGACATGCGCTATTATGGAGGGAGATCCTACTCCTAAAATGGGGCACAGAATTGCTCCTATGCTTTAGTTAGGTAACTCAGTATCAAACTTCAGTTTGGTTGACAAGTAGCAGAAACAGAATTCTGCATCATTTTTCAAAATAGCCATATACACTATTCAGTAAGGCCATATACAAAGTAGCTTTGCATATTGTTTGGAAGATTTACCAGCTCAGGAACCAAATCTGTTTACCAACGTATTATCATCAGGACTGGTAATAAAGAGAAAATTAGTACCAATATTTTATTTGCCAACCCAAAAATGAAAAAAAAATCTTATTCCAAGCAAGGCCAGTAGAACTTTGTAAGGACATTCCGTTTAAAAGGATTTAAACCATTTAAAAGTTGTTTTTGTTTCCCTTGGTTTGTCCTAAGTTTGTAAGGTTTCTTCTGAGCAGTCTTTGATAATCATCACTTTACCTAGTATGCATACGCTTCTTAATAAAGAAAAAATCAACTAATCTAATTTTGAAAAGAACGAGGAACCTGGCTTCATCAGAATCAAGAGAACAGAACAAATTGAGAGTTGCTGAACCAAGCTATTTTTTAGTTCTGAGGTGGCAAGAGACTTTAGACTCTTTTCCCAAAAAAAGTCTAACGAATATAGATTTTCCATTTGCTATAATTCATGACTGCCTTTACTGAAATCCTCCAGACATTTCCAAATAAAATTCTAGGAGAGGACTACTCTGATGTCTCCTTCTGTATCTCCCATACAATCTATGGGATCATCAGTGAGGAAAGAATCTAGGACTTTTCAGCCCCATTGCATGAATCAAATGACCTAAGCACAAATATCATTAGCTTCGGCTGCAGTAGGGCTCTTTTTCATCTTTGTAGCAAGCTGTTAAGAAAAAGCGTTCTGAATTGTCTTCTGTCATGGCCATGTTTATACGTGTAAGCATGATAAGCTCCGTGAGTGTCAGGTTTTCCCAATGTAACATCAGTGTCCAATTATTTGCCTAGTTTGTAGGGATAATCTGAGGACAAACTAAATCGTGTTTGTAAAATGCTATGTGCAGAGTATTACATCACTACATTGAAACTGCAGATGGGAATAGAATTCAGAGCCTCTTTTCCCTCCTTCTTCCAATGTCACGGCATTTTGAGAAGAAAAATGATAGCTTGTATACCCACATACCTCAGGGACTCTTCATGACACTTATTTTTTAATGTAAGCTCCTAGATATTTCAACATGTTGACTGTGCACCTTAGGGTTCATATATGGCACTGATACAATGGTAATGAAACACCTAAAACCAATCTACAAGCCAGCCTCCACCAAATAGAACAACAAAGACTCAAATCAAAGGATGAAATGGCTTTTAATAACATGTCAAGTCCACAACGGAAACCTATGAAAACTAATGAAAAGCACCAGTATTTACCAAGCTCAAACTCTTATTTCAAATTTGGGATTTCCACACCAAGCTTTTTCTGACTTTATATGGAGCCAAAAAAATTAGGAACATATCTAAGAATGTATCACTTTTTGCTCGCCAGTATCCTCATTCGCATTTTCTCAAACTTTTCAAGCTGGCATAAATTTATGATTAAAGAATACCAGCACATTGCTTTTTGATATCCTAAAATTAGGGGTGCCAAAAGTGTAGTTATAATAAGAAGTGTGTTTAAGTCTAGAAGAAATGCTCCGTAATGAACGTCACAGTGACTTTGAAGTCAAAATTTCCATTAATTCTCTTTTGCTTGCTTTCCATTTAGGTCTCATGGCTTACGCTGCAGGTGTTTACACAGTACTTGCACTACTAATATTATAAAGTCTGAAGAACAGCTCAGATTCAGCTAGCTGCAGAAACAAATCTTAATTTATTATAGGTTGTGCAAAAGCTTTTCAGGGGAGGTGTAGTATTCTGAAGTCATATGTTAACAAGAAAAGTATTTTTCTTCTAACAGTTTAAGCACTGTGTAAATAGCTATGCAGATACTGTGATCATATGACACATGAAAGACGTAAGGGATAATAAATCTAAGGCCAACTGCATAGCTTTTATGCATTTTATTTTTCATGAAGTCAGCAGTTCCAAAGGTTTACTATGAAAGCACAAAGTAGTAAGATAAAAGAAATAAATGACAAATGGCTAGAGTTTTATGACAAAAAGTGAATGTGAGAAATATTAATAAAGTAAGTGTAGAGTTTTGTTTATGGAGTACTATGTAGGTAACACAGCATGAGAGAAATCCAAAATAAAAGGCTACATCTATTTTCCTTGCTGGGACTATGATCTCAGTTCTCACTGCTGCCAGCATGTCTCTCTCTGTGCTTACACACTACCTTTGTTTCTGGCGTTACAGAAGCTGCTCGAGGGTCAGGGGAACCCTCAATAAATCCTGTTCCCGTCATTTTGATTTGTGAAAGTGATACTCCAGCTCCCTCAAATCAGCTCCTATTCCTGCTGCTGTACATGGGTACTCGAGGAGTACAGGCCGCAACATCAACAAGACAGCTCATTTTGGGCCTCCTTTCACCAAGCAACCTCTAACATGGTGTGGGAATTGTTTTTTAAAGCAGTTTGCTGAATCTAACATATCACTATAAATGGAAGAGGCCGGTAAAATCACAGCTACACCATTAGTTCCCTCTGCCACAGAAATCTGTCCTCTCACTGAAGCTGAGTAAGGTACGTGCATAGCATACTAACACCCCAAATCACAGTTCTGTCACGAATACAGGGATGAACTTGTAAAGTTTGACTCCATATCTAGACTGGAGTTTCTTTGAAGTTTGGAGCTTCTGGCTCTGTGGAGTTGGTTGACCCGTTTATAGTTACTTTCAAAATGAAATATATACACACTTTAAAACATAATGCTCACGTCCTCTGAAATCAGCATTCCATTTTGAAAACACAGCCTATTTAAACTGCTTAAGAGGACAGCCTTCACTGCTGCTTTCACATTTATATATCATTCCAACTGTGAAATAAATATAGGCAATCAATAAGTAATTAAAACAGTTTTAATAAGCGGAACATAACAGTGAGTATCAAGTGTAGCTACAAATCTAATAATTACAATTTAATCTCAAATTATCCCTTAGGACAAAGGGAGCTAATGCCTGGATCTACACGGGTCATTGGGAGGTAAGTCCCCTCCAAACAGAAAGGTTGCTCAATAAGTGCTGACAACATGAGAAGCATCTGCCCTCTTGAATGCTGCCCAATGGACCCCTCAGGAATAGGGCAACCATACATCCTGTTTTGGCTGGGACAGTCCTGGACTTCATAGGTTGTCCCAGCATCCCAGCTAGTTGACTAAAATGGAAGCAAAAGCCGTAGATTGGTGGCGCTACCTGCCTGCAAGTGCCTGGCCTGGCTCCTCCTGAGCAGCAGCTGGAGACTGGTGGGGGTGGGCTGGACTGAGCACTGCTCCTCCTGCCTGAAGCGGGGATCAGCCAGGGTGGGAGGGCGGGGGGAGGATACTGGGGCCAGGGCTCGAGCACCTATGTGGGATGAGCTGGGATGGCCTCCCACTGCCAACAGCCTCATGCCCTGCCACTATGCCCATTGCTGAGGACTGGGCTGCGTGGTGGTCCCAGGTGGCTGCTGTTGGCAGGAGGGAAGGTGCTGTGTGGATGAGCAATGCAGACTGGCAAAGCCTGGGGGTACCACACAGAGGCCTCTCCCAGTCAGGTCGAACCTCTGCATCCAGGGGATAGAGCCTGGCTGTGGGCCTCTGCATTGTCCTGCTCTTCCATGCCCTGCCATCAGGGCTCCTGGGAGTCATGGGGTCTGTGCATGTGTTTGGGTCCCCTTCCCAGATTTCCTTACCCTGTCCTGGATTTCCTTACCCAGTTCCAGATTTCCTTCAAAATAATATAGTCAACCTACTCAGGAGAGGAGTAGAATGGTCCATGCCCTTTCATGCCACATTGTTTCCAAATGGCTGCATGTCAGCTCCACTCAGGAGTAGCTTGCACTTGTTATTTTCCATTCTATATATTACAGCAAATAAACCAAACCAAAATGTATTTATTCATGTACAAATTACAAAATTAAATGTTCCAACCCTATTAAAAAAAGATCAAACTGAATGACAGTAAAAACATGGGATTCATTCTTATGTATATTAGTTGCCTAAAACAGTAGATTAGCTGAAAGTAACTGCACTAGCAAAACAGGAATACTAAAATAATGGATTCAGGCAAGGAATTCAGACTCAAAGGCCAGGGAAGAGTATGAAACGCCTCAAACCTCAAGGTTGCTTGTAAAGTTTATCTCCCTGCCTTACCTGCTACAGGTCAGGGTGCCTTGTGGTTGTGGCGAGGTTGACTGTGTAGTTTTACCAATGGTAGTACGTTAGACAAGGGATTTCTATAGGGTGGTTTGCATAGGGATGATCCTGCCCCTGGCTGGTGGTTGGACTAGATGACCTCTGAAGATCCCTTGCAGCCCTACTTCTCTATGAAAAGGAAGTTTGAATTAAGCCATTATAACAACGAATGGGTACAATATTGGGAGGAAGGCACAGTTCTGATTCACCCATGAAGTTCAGGTGAGGGTATAGAGTCATAGAGTTTCAGTTTTCACTTTTCTTTTGAACAAAGCAGAACAGCTAAATATTCCTTCCATGCTGCCAAATGAAAGAGTTATAGTATTCACTCTTGACAGAATGAACCTGCTGGGATCTATTAATTCCAATTATTACTTTCATTGCTAAATTTGATTTGAAAGTGATTTTTTACTGTTCTTACCTGACCTCTACCTCAGAAATTATCATATTTAAAAGGCCTGAACACAACCACAGCACAAACTTGATAAGACAGCTGATATCGGACTGTATACACTGAGGAACTGAATATTAAGTGCAAACACACGGTTACTCATCCACATAATAAGTGCAGAGTACTGTATATTCTCAGACTTTAAACATATCAGTCATGCCACTGAAAAGACTGATTTTTACCCTTGGTTATGTATCTGCTCAATTGCTATTGACTTAAAATATGGATTGTTCCCACAAATATCAGGAAATATTTAGCTCAAAATTTACAATAAGAGGGTACCATCTTGTACACTGCATGCTATTAAAGGGTCTGGAATCTAATTAGTTTTGTATGCAATACTCATGAACATTTTTCTAGATTCAGATTATATCCATGATGTTGCTGACGCTTTTATTGTTGCTTTAGTGAACCATGCAAATGAGAGGAAAAAATCCTTTTTGATTCTGACCTTTGAACAAAGGGAAAAAATGCTTCTCTTTATGGAAGCTAACTGCCTTGCTGTTAAGAGATTGAAAACCAGCAATGAAAGTAAGTGCATCACAGGCAGTAATTACTCGTCTAAAGGGGCTCATTTTGAAGTACTCCAGTTCTTTGCCTGTAGGGTAGAATCTGCTGTCTCCGCAAAACTTTGTGCCTCTATTGATCTAGGGCATATCAGAACTGGTCAGATCTAATCAGCAAAATGGAACTTTTTGAGTGTTACTTTAATTTACTGTTAAATCTCCTTAGTTTTGTTTTGTTAGTCTGGAAGTGCAACTTAATATTCTCTTCCAAGATAGCTATTTACATTAGAACAAATAGGAAAAATTGGAATGTGGGAGGAAAGGAACAGAAGGGAACATGAACCATCTATTCCACTGTCTTTATTCTGCCACTGCACATGCCAGCATTCATACCTTCACCTCCTTTCACTCTGACTCACTGTAAGTCCATTTACAATTGCTAGAGCACTCCTTGCTCTAAAATGCTGCAGCCCACTACCTTAATGCTGAGTGACTCCCACATTCTTTTAAGTTTCAATTAAAAATCATCCTCCTTGGTTATAAACATTTTTATCACCTTTTCAAATCTCATCTGAAAAATGTATACAATTTTTATGCAAATCCAACATGACCTTGAATTTAAGATGGCTCCCTAATAATTAGATGCTATATACAGGAAAATTATACATTTGTTATAATTTTCCATGTATAGAAGCTAAATACTGGAGTGTTGCCTTAAATTTGCACCCTGCCAGTTTGCTACAATGGGGAAAGCAGCAGCAGGAGAGTCAGGGTGGGGGGGGGGGGGGGGAGGGGTCCTTTGCCCCCTGCCCCCTCCACTTCTTCCCCTGCAGCTC
>NW_017729006.1:47436402-47438863 GCF_001723915.1 Gavialis gangeticus | reverse complement strand
GGGGGGGGGGAGGAGATGGGTCCTTTGCCCTCTGCCCCCTCCACTTCTTCCCCTGCAGCTCACCCCCTATTTTGCTTGCATCCCTGTCACCTCTCCCTCTGCCACCATCACTCCCCAGCATCTGTCCCAGTGCCTGCCCCCACTGCAGCTTGTGCCCCTTTCCTCCTCGTTACTGTCAGACTCAGCTCCAGCTCCATTCTCTCTTGGGGTATAGCACAGAGCACATGGAAGTGTGGCCCCTGCCTGGCCATTTAGTAGTGCCCTGGGGCAGGAGATGTGTTGCTGCTGCTTGGCCGGGTAGGGGACAAAGCCTCCATATGTTCTGTGCCCCAGGAGGGAATGGAGCTGGAGCCGGAACCATGCCTGGAAGTAAGGACTGAGGGGAAGTTGGGGGGAGGCAGAGGCTGCATAGGGCAGGTGGGGGTGGGGGTCAGGTGGCTGCTGTAGCTTTGACTCTGGCCCTGACCCAGGGCTTGTGATGGGGTTTTTCCCTCCATGCTGAATGGAGGGAAAAAAACCTCATCTTGTGTTTGAGTAAATATGGTATTATTTTCTTCCTTGCTTGTTAAACGCTTTTCTCCCACTTTGCAACTTTGTAACAGTTCTTCTGCACTGTAGTATGTACTCATGCCTCAATTTCACTCAAGTAAATCATTCTGGCATACATTTTGTGCCCCTTGTCCAGCAATTTATCTTTTGTAAGTGCTGCAGTACTGCTCTGCAGAGATGCACTGTCTTCAGTGGGGATCTATATGGGTTTAGCAGTACAGGGTCAGGATTTTTTAAACCACTAGAAATTGAGGTCAATTAGGGAGTGCAATCAAGTGACACTGGCACTAGAACTATTATTAACTGATAACACCATCATCTTTATCATCCTTTAATTATAAATGTTGCATGGTTACGCCCTTACCATCTATGGCCAATTTGAGATCAGTCAGTGTATTTCGGACTCTTGACAGAACCCGCTGCATTCGGTCAATTTCCTGACGTAGAAATATGTTTATGGGTTGAATGGCTCCCATCTTTTGAAGCTGGGCTTTTACCTAAACAAAACAAAACAGCTATTATAATAAATATATTTGCATATCTATCCTATCAACATATATTTTCTGCATGATCACTGACATCTAATTCTTCACACTGAAGGCTGATTTCTTTCTATTACAGTTCCAGTTTGTACTCTTTCCTGTCACATCCACCTTCCTTCTCATTAAAATAGCTTGGATGTGGCTTCCCATCATAGTCATTTTATTTTTCTACAGATGGCCTTGGTGCAGAGTAATGTTGGGCATTCCCAGATACCAAAACGAGGTCTCTCATACAAAACTGAGGGCTCAAACTGAGATGCTTTTGTACCCATAAAACTTTCAGAAATGGTCTATAAGATCAGTTTCCACCCCGAATTTAGGACCTTATTCTGATAGACAGTTATTACTGCATAAGGTAAGGGACAGGCAGACCTGGTAATTCTATTTCTGCCAACAGCAGATAGGCTGATAATTCTAATGAAATTAATCAAAAGTCAAGCTTTGATCCAATCCTGTGGGTGTTACTTTGTCAAGGCCAAAAGTCCACTAGCTGCTGATTCACGCTTTTTGTGAAGGCACTAAGGATAAAGTAAATGCTACTGTAAATGACATTAACATTATATCCAGCAGCAGTCTTCTTCAAAAGGAGTACTAGTGTTGTATATGAATTGGGAGACTTGATGGTCCAAGCAAATTAAATGCACTGACAGACTCCATTTCTCAGGTTTCATTCTCAGACCTTTGAAAATACTCTTTTTAACTTTATGTAGTATTTGCCTTGAGGACAGTTACTAAGGAGGTTATTCATTATATTCTAATCATATGCAGACTTGAGTTTAACAGAAAAGTCGTCCAAGGAATAGGTGCCAGCAGATTAAACTAATGCTTTGTAATTTGACACCTCATCTTAGAGTAAGTCAATGTGCTTTTTCTTTCTTTTCATTTTTGAAATTACTAAAAGTTGCTAAAGCTGGAGCACTTAAAATTAATGCTGAGAAAATAATTTATTGTGGATAATTTATTTTGTGAATAAACCCTCTTTTTCTCTTCACAAATGATCCATACAAAGCATATGGCTTATAGGAATTTCACAGGAAATTGTTAATTCTTTCTTTTTTTCTAAAACAGTCAAAGGAAAAAGTGGTTTTTTTTCACTCCAACTGCAGATGTTTCCTCAGCCTGATGAAGGGTATTTCATAGTTTCATAGTTTCAAGGGTCGGAAGGGACCTGAGCAGATCATCTAGTCCGACCCCCTGCCATGGCAGGAAGAGCACTGGGGTCAAACGACCCCAGTAAGGTGGTCATCCAACCTCCTCTTAAAAACCCCCAGGGTGGGAGCCTGCACCACCTCACTTGGAAGCTGGTTCCAGACCCTAGCCGCCCTGACCGTGAAGTAGCGCCTCCTGATGTCCAACTTAAACCTTCCCTC
>NW_017729006.1:47435892-47436207 GCF_001723915.1 Gavialis gangeticus | reverse complement strand
GAAGTCTAGGAAAACTATATCCACTGCCACCCCTGCATCCAATGATTTAGTGACCTGGTCGTAAAAGGCCACCAGGGCCTTTTGTACCCAAAAGCTTGCAAAGAAGAATTTTTCGAATGATTTGAGTTGGTCTAATAAAAGATTTACCCAAAAAACCTTGTCTGTCTTTTTATTCACTTGGTGTTAACCTCAGTACCCAAAAGAAAAGGTCTGGTAAAAAGAACATTACAAATAGAAAAGGGACAGCAAAAATTCTGGCCCACTATTTTCAACCTGAAAAACTGAGTCTTTTTTTTTTTTTTTTTTTTTTTTTTT
>NW_017729006.1:47415263-47430892 GCF_001723915.1 Gavialis gangeticus | reverse complement strand
TTTTTTTTTTTTTTTTTTTTTTTTTTTTTTTTTTTTAGTGTAAGTGGCATCTGCATGAAGGATCAGGGGGTAGGTGAGAGTCACAGCAGTGATAGGTGATAGGGTGTGCAGATGGGATCTACAGGAGCGACGGGGGGGCAGGTGGGATCTGCAATGGGCTTCTGGGGCCCAGGAAGATCAGACAGGATTGGGGGGGCGGGGGCATCTTAGGGAGGGGACTAGGGTCTATGTTTAATCTCCTGACCCACCCTGTGGCAAACTTACTCCCCTGTCCCTCCCCGCACTGATACTTATTTTCTTGGCTCCTAGCATCAGCAAATGCTGATAAAACTGGGGGAATTGGGTGGGGGGCAAATCTGAGGCAGCAACTGAAGGGATTGGAGGGGGCTGGTTGGTAAGCTGCAGGGGGATGAGGGGCTCGGGGGCTAAAAATAGCCTGGTGCTGGGGGACAGGTATGAGAAGCGCAGCCCTGAGACTTGGGCCAGCAACTGGGCTTCCCCAGCCCTGGGGCTGTGCAGGTAACTATACTGAAGTTCAATGCACCAGTCTAACCTAAATTTATTAAGTTTGAGTCTATGTCAATCAAGGTCTATCTTAGAATGGTTTCTGCCATTTTTAGACTGGTTTAAAATCAAGTGGCTATTTTTAATCCAATCTAACCTCCTTCTAACACTACTCCCCCTATGTCTACACTTAAAATGAAAATGTCTTCTCAACTATTTTTATATCAACACAAGCTCCACTTTCTACACAGAGCTATGCTCAGGATTTGGGAATTCTTTTCCATTAGAAATAAACATGCATACACAGTCACACATTTTGAAAAATGTATACATGTGCGGTAACGTAACTGAAGGGAGTTGACTGGACCAGCAGCTCTCAGTGACACCTTCAGGTAGGGAAAGAGGGAGCACAAGAAACGTGGTGGTTGCAGCTGGCTATGCCACCACTACCACTGTCCCATGAACTGCTAACACCCAGGGTGCAGAGCTACTCAATTATGCCTCTTTATATATGTGTGTTTTTAACATCTGTAATATTTTGTATGATGATGAAGCAACAATACTGAAATCTTACTATTAATTTATATGTAAGTATATTCACAGGATTCACTCTTGTATCATGTATAATAGCCCATTAATCCTGAATGAGTACAACACAATTCATGTCTTTTGTTACTGTTGAGAGGAGATGTTACTCCTAATCTCCTGTGAGGTTTGCTAATTTTGAAATAGTCTTGCTCTTGGAACATTTTGCTGTTAATTGCAAGATAAAACTAATAAACTCCTGGAAAATTAGTGAAACACTCCAAGGCCAAGGTTGTCCAAATGAAGGCTAAATCTCACATGAATCAGAAGTCTGACAATGCCTGCCCAGCTGTTGAAGCCAAATGCCAATGGATTACATCTGACCCACAACGTAAGAAACATGACAAATAAAAGAAATATTCAGATCTTTCATCCTGGAATATAAAAGAGCAATCAAGGAAAATACTTCCCATTCTCCATCCTCTCTGCTGAAAGAGGCACCTGGAAGTGGTAAAGCTCATTGATTTCATAGAATCACAGAAAATCAGGGTTGGGACCTCAGGAGGTCATCTAGTTCATCCCCTGTTCAAAGCAGGACCATTCCCAGCTAGATCATTTCAGCCAAGGCTTTGTTTAGCCTCTTGACCCACTCTGTGGCAAACCTACCACCTCTCTGGTTAAAAACCTCCAAGGATGGAGATTCCACCACCTCTCTGGGTAACCTGTTCCAGTGCTTTACGAGCCTCCTGGTGAGACAGTTTTTCCTAATATCTAACTTAAACCTCCTTTGCTGTAACTTGAGACTATTGCTCCTTGTTCTGTCATTTGCCAACACGGAGAACAGTCTAGCTGCATCCTCTTTGGAACTACTCTTCAGGTAGTTGAAGGTTGCTATTAAATCCCGCTTCAGGCTTCTCCTATGCAGACTAAATAAGTCCAATTCCCTCAGTCTCTCCTCAAAAGTCATGTGTCCCAGTCCCTTAACCATTTTCATTGCCCTCCACTGGACTTTCTCCAATTTGTCTCCATTTCATACTAAAAAAGCCAGTTGTGCTGAGTGGGCGTTTGCAGCACACATATGATCTTATTTTTTGTGCAACTACAACACGGTGTAAATTAGTATAGCTACCAACATGACACAAAGTTGCCAATTTAATAAATACCAAAGATTTTCCTGCCAGGGACTGTCAACATTTAAAAAAGGAACAGGCATAAGAGCACCTCCTGCTCCCCAGGGCCTCCATGCTTTGTGATGTGGCATTTGGTGACAGGTAATTCAGCAGGATGAGAGTGCCTACTGGATTAAAAATGAAGAAGCCAAACAAATCAGCCTTCCTACCGTGTCAAAGCCAATTATCACTGAGAAGTATGTTACTGAAGCTGCAGCAAAGCTTCAAAACCAGAAAGTCCCATGGTGGGAGCAGGTTCATGATTGAAGTGCATGCCTCATACACTGGTACAACACCAAAAAATTTGGAATGAAAATAAACTACTGAAATATACAATGAAAGGAATCACGTTTACTAAATCATTTATCATGGTGTAATCAACGCAAAGGATTTTGTGCCTACCTATTTCAAGAAAATGGTTGCTGTCATCTTAGCCAATAAGGTCAATCATTATTTGCCCACCATCATTGCCTGGACACTGAAAAAACATACTTGCTGGGCTTAAGAAGATGTAATGGCAGTCCATATTTGTTTTATCTATTTTGAATGGATATTTTCAAAGGGTGAAATTCTATAACCCCTTATATACCTAGCTGGAAACTTTCCAGTCATGTGAGTGGCATTTGTGGCATATGCATGAACTTTGTGATTCTGTTACCAATGCAGAGAAGGCATGTAAGCTTCCACATGGCTATTATACATTTAGCAGGCTATGCCCGGACTGGAAAATTAGGTAGTTACATATAGGATCATAAGAAAGTAGGGTTGGAAGTGACCTCACAAGGTCATCTAGTCCAGTCTCCTGCACAAAGCTGAATCATCCCTGACTAAACTACATTAACTACATGTCTGTCCAACCTGCTTTTGAAAACTTCCAAGGACGGAGATTCTACAATTTATCTAGGTATCCTGTTCCAAAGCTTAACCACCCTCATAGTCAGAAAGGTCCTCCTAATCTCCAACCTAAAATTCCCCTGCTGAAGCTTAAGGCCATAGTTCCTAGAACTGTCCCCTATGGTCATGGAGAAGAGCTCCTCTTCATCCTCTCTATAATTGCCTTTCAGGTATTTGAATACTGTTATCAAATACCCCCTCAGTTGTCTCTTCTCCTGACTAAATAACACTAACTCTTTCAGACTTTCCTCATAACCCTTGCCTCCCATGTCCCTAATCTTTTTTGCTCCACTGCACTGGAGTTTTTCCAAACTGCCCATGTCCTTGAGGTGTGGGGCCCAAAACTGGACAGTACTCCAGGTGAAGCCTCACCAGTACCGAATAAAACAAAAGAATTACTTTTTTGGATTTGCAGGTGACACTTCTGTTAATATAACTCAGTATGCTGTTGATTTTTTTTTTTGCGACAAGGTACATATGCATGTACCTGAGTATAAGTCCTTGAAAAAATGAGGAGAAGGGTTCTCTTTGCCTTAATCTAAATAGCTGAGCGATGAGAGCACTTTTTCAGGAAGCTAGAAACCAAGATTCTAGGCATACCCTCCCCGCCCCCAATAACTCAAGGGTGGTCGGAACCTGTATCTAACTTTTTAGCACAGTACCCTAACCATCACACCACAGGTTAAGCATTAGCTAATTCTTCTGAAGATCAGTCACTACACCTTGTATTTATGCTTATGTACCTATACTGCACAGGCAGTGGGATTGCAAACTGTGTGCAAATTCCAAAAATACCACTTTGTGACCACCGGGTCCCAAACGTTCGGTCACGTGCAGCCTTGGCTCGAGCACTGGGTGGTGTACGCCTTGCAGATTCCCGCAAATTGCCAAGGAGATGTTCCCTCCGTGGGTAGTCTTCCCCTATCTCAGCTGCCATGACTTTGAATGTTCCTCAGTGGAGGGTCGGCTACCCAGGGACCTTCTGCGGCGCACGGTCTGCCCGACAGTCACCAACAGGGCTCCACCGCCCCTATACCCCGTCCTCACACCACCTCGATGGATTGCTCAATCTTCGTGGCCACGTACCCCTTCTTACACTAGTGATGAGCCTCTCGAGTTACTTCTTGTCCTGAATATCTGCTCCTGATGCCGATTTGCTTACTCTGCCCTGGGTTGTCCACATTTGGAAGTCTCACTCATGTAACCTGTGCTCGCCTAAGGTGAACTCTTGCCCTAAGGTCTTGATCTAATACGAAGCCCTACGGGCCTTACACCATCTAGTCTATATCTATAGGCCCCTCCTGTCTCTCAACCCCTTCACACGGGGAAGCACCAAAGAGGAAAAATAAAAAGGAAAGCACAAGACAACACGTCTGATGTATCGCTAGGTATCAAGGTAACTCACTCCCCTGGTCCCTTGCATCAGGGTACCAGGTGCTGAGTTCCCTACGGTCTAGCTAAGTGCTGCCCTCCATTCAGGTTTGTGTATTCGAGACCTCCTGCTCAAGTCGTTCCTTCCCCCCTTTCCACTTCCTCAGTGAGCCCGGTGCTGCCCCGCTGCTCTCCCTTCTGGAGCACCCCAATCCGGGTGCCTCACTGTTCCTCAGTGTGTGGCTGGCTATTTTCTGCGTTCAGGGTCCCGCTGCTCCTGTTGGGACTCTCCCAGCGGGAAGAATTCCTCCTCCTCCCCACTGGTCCCAATACTCCCACCTGTTATGGTGAGGTTCTTCGCCTGTCCTTCGCTGCCTCCCTGGGTGCTGCCGCCCCTGTAAATTGCAGGGGTTGCTTCTGGCTCGTCTCCAGCATCGGCAATTTGTTCCCTGCCGCTGTCGCCACGGCTGGCGTCAGGAGCCTCCTCTGGCTCCTCATCCGATGATTCTTCCTCTCTGAGAGAATCCCGGAGTGGGTCTAGTGTCCCTACACTCCCCGGTTCTGTTCTCCCTCTTCTTCTTCCTTCTCCGCCGCCCATTTTTATCGCTGCCAGCTGGTAATTGCCGGTGACATCACCGGCCGGTCTCAGCTGAATAAACACGCGGCTAACAAGCCACGCGGGTTTCTCTCTCTGCTCCCGCTGCATTGCGGCTCCTGCTGAAGGTAAGTAGTTTTTCCTGGTTTTAACTTTTATGTTTGTTTGAAAGGCAAAAAACCTGCCAATTTCCCTGGGGGTAGGTGAGGGGTATTCCTTTCTGAACCCAAATTTGGCAATTGGGATGACCCTGAGAAGAAGAACACAATCTCCTAGCTAGGATCCTCTGAGGACTTTTTGCACCAACAGAAGCATCAGTGCATTCCAATCAAATCCTCAGTTTTCATTGTGTCCAGTGCTCCAAAGGAAGGTGGGAAAAAGTCTAGAGGCCAATAAAACATTCATGAGTGGACAATAATTGCTTCCATATCCTTGCAGGCATCTAGCAAAACTCCTGAAGCTGCCAGGCACCAATCATCCTGCAAAAGAGTTACCTCTATGCCCAAACATGAGGCTTGCAATCATCACCACTTAACTGTTTAGCTGAGACATGGAGACTTCTTTGCTGAAAAAGAGGGTTTTGTGTCTATCATCATGTCTTAAACTATTACAATATACAAATTATATAAATTTATTGGGAAAGAATGTGTGCTGAAAGTAGACTGAAAGTATACCACCTTGGCCAAGGTGATGTAGCAGATACTGGTTGATGACAATGTCAATGCACTATTGGAGAAAAGCTAAGGGCCTTTTTACATAGCAATTTTAGGCAGCACCTGAAGCTCTTAACACCTGGATTGTCTGCACATTAACTAAATAATATTTTTTTTATGTATAGCTTTCTGGCATGTGTTAGATAAGAACCCAGATTACTTAAACTGTCAATAAACTGTGAATGATTTAATTAATTACTTGCATGCAGCCAAAATTAAACATAGTAGCACAGAGAAGTGTTGTATATGCACATAAAGATATGTCTATGCCAATATAGCAGCGCATACCTCATGAGGGATGTAGTTGGGAGGTAACTTCTCGAGCATTTCATCAGCAAGATGTTGTACCACTGTTTCTCTGGTTTCCCCTCCTCCAGTGCCACTGTCTTTAGGCTGAATGCTAACTATTGTGCTTAATGTCTCATTAGCCGTGTTAGTTTGATATGTTATGTCTGCATTAGGGTGAAGTCCAAATACCTTGAAATAAAAAAGGACGCAATTAGAAAAATATAGAACAACCATGTAGAAAAAAGTTGTTCTTGTCAAGACCGTAATTTTTAAAATATACATCAAGAAAAATCTACATAAAAATAAACAGAAAAGAGCGGTGTAATTTTCAAGTGGTAGAAATCAATGTAGCTCCAATCAAGATCAATCAAAATATAGCCATGTAACAAGCTGAGGATCTGACCCATTATAACAAGAACTTTAATATACAAAATCCAAAAACATTCCAAATCACCCAAATCAACATTTATTAAAGAAAAATGTTTTAATTGATCTATTAATTTTAACACATACTAATCAGTGACTACAGTATTGATTTATTGATTTTAACTTTATTAATGATCTTATTAATTTGTTAATGATTAATTTTATCTTAAAGATCTGCTCATCTATTGCTTTAAAAGAATTAATCTTAGCAATTATGATGTTTCTTTCATGGGTACATTTTAGCCATTTTCTATCTCTTCCCCCCTGTTTTTCCTAATTAATTTTCTTTTTTCTTAATTTTTAAATTATATTAAATGTATCTTCTGTACTATTTTTCTTCACTATTCTAGGGGTACTTGAGTTGGATTAGGTTTCTAATATACATTCAACTAAAAACAAAATGAACACTATCCACAAAAGCACCTGAATTTCTGGACAGCAGGGTATTTGGAATGTGTTATATTTGAGCTAATTCTAGTTTTAAATCTTTCCTTCCTGTGGAAATTTAAATTAGTGAAGTTACTCCAGGTATGAATTTGGTCCTGTGTGCTTATTTGTGTACATACATTAAGGAATATGGCAGAAACAGAAAAAAAGAGTCATAATATCTTAGGATAGTTCAGGGTTCCTGAATCCAACTCTGTGCTAATTCATGAGCCCAACCTGACATTTTTTATATGCGAAAATTCTAATTACGTGGAGAATGAAAGATCCTGCCCTCTAGTGTTTTCAGTCTACTGAAATTTCAAAAAACAGCTGCATAGGTCCAACAGTTTCAAAATAATTTCAACTGGGTTGCTGAATTAAGATGTAATACAACAATCGGTAGTATTCAAGTTTTCTTTCCGAACCAAAAACAGGAAGGGGAGAAAACGAGAAATCTACTTTGTTCGCGCTGTCATTCTTGGATCAAAGAGGACTTAAAAGGTGAAGCTTAAAAGATCAGAGGGTTTCCATGAACAATTCTGAGGGAGTTTGGAGTGACAGAAAGAAGTTGTCACTTGCCTCCTGACCTGTGATAATGCAAGCTCTTTAGGAGAAAGGTCTTTTCATACTTGTGGCCTGATCCTACTTGTCTGAAGTAAAAAAACAAAATCACACACACACACGCATGCAAGCACACCCCCCACCCTAAGGTGGGGCAACCAGGACAGCAATAGTGGGGGGAATGAGAGGGGAAAAATTATAGGCCCTGCTGCTTCTGCCCACATGGACTGCTGGTACAGGCATCCAGGAGCCACTGCTGCTCCACATGTCACTGATGCCCTGGGTGCCAAGCTATCCGGTTATGCTTCTGTGTATAAACCACACATATGTATTTGTAGGCACCAAAACACTGAAAAAACAAAAGCCCCGCATTCTGAAAAACGGCTCCAGAACACATAGATGAAGAAACTAACGAGCTGACCTTGAGACTGATGTCAAGCAGAAGTAGGTCTAAAGTAAAGAAATAGAAACTGGTGTAAGGCAGAAGTGGAAGTCCAGCTCCTGTGTTTATATCTTCAGTGGGTCTGATCAGAACAGAACAGTGGAGAGCGCACCTAAACCACTTGGGAACCGGACTTGCACTCCACTCTGCAACTGCTCTCTTCATTGGGCCTACAAGCAGGTTAATAGACCTGTGGCCTGCAGGCTGGCTTTGCTTCCTTGCAAACTCCTTAGCCAGTCTTCTAGACACAACCATAGTCCTTATATCAAGCAAGTAAATGAATAAACAAAACTTTTAGGCCTTCTCCAGGCAGTAGAAGCCCTTTAGCTCTGTCCCCTTCCTGACACCAAGATTATCTAGGTTTCAGTCCAGCTCCTAGCCATAAACAAATTCTTCCCCCTCTCTGCTCTTATGTTTTAACTGATCATGAGATACTCCCTCATTAGCTAAATGCCCACAGCTAGGCTTCTACAGCAGGGCTGTCTGCTCCCTCTTAAAGGACCAAACTGCCTTGTTATGGGCCCCAAACCTTCATTAACAAGCTAACAACAAGAAATTGGAATCCTGCATAGAAATTCTGAGGAGAAGCTAGATCCTTACTCAAAAAATTAATGAAACTAGAGTGATTTATACTGAGTTGGAATCTGGACTAGTATCTTCAGGAAGATACATAATTCAGAGCTTTTTTGTGGCTGCATCTGTTTGATCAAAAACTCAGATAATACAATCTATACATGCTGATATTTTTTGCAGAATACTTCTGCTTAATGCTGTATGCTTGGCTACTTTTACTGGGATTAGATGGCATACCTTCAGTTCTAGATTACAGCACTATGAAGGTAGATGGCATACCCTGGAGGTCTTTAAGACCTGGCAAGACAAAGCCCTGGCTGGGAGGTTATAGTTGGGGATGGTCCTGCTTTGAGCAGGGGGTTGGACTAAATGACCTTCTCAGGTCCCTCCCAACCCTAAATTTCTAGGATTCTTTGATTCCTCCTTTGCAGCTTATAGTATTCAGAGGCCATACAGGTACCAGCAACTTTTTACACCAGCTCAAAGCATTTGCATTATGGGACTGTGGCAATGCAACTACCCTACTTTAGAAAAATCTCAGTATACACAAACTGGTGATGGTTTTTCCTGTATCAACTTGTATGGAGGGAGGCACAAAGGCAGCAGGAATAAAGAGTTTGGAGATGGCATCAGGAAGTCAGTCCGTATGCACATGGGTGGAGTATTCCAGAAGCACCTCTGTAAATGGTTCTCTTAATAAAGAAGCAAATGTATTTTATAAACCTGGAGTTCCTTCATGTTCTTACTCAGCACACAGTTCATTAAACAGTGCCAGTTAGCAAACTTGTTTGCTAGGTATAGTTTAATTCCAAGGAAGGTTATCTATAATAAGCAGTGATACAGAAATCAAGATCAGCCAGTTTTATTTAAACCCAGACCACCTGCCTTGTCCCACTTCTGCCATGTTCTGTATATGGATGACTACAATATACGTTTAGTCAAGTGATTCAGTTGGCATAAATTTCCTTTAATATTCTAAAAGTTAAATAATTTTACCTCTGGTGTATCAACCATTGGTAGCTGCTCTATATACTGAAGGTAGTCTTCAACAGTTTTGCCTTTTGGGACTACGTAACCTTTGTAGAAGCAAAATTTGTCGCTAAACAAATGCTCTCCAAACCACACTCTTGCAAATGTGTTCAGCAACATTTTGTCCAGGTCATCTGTGACACGGCCACCATACTGCACTTCTCCAAGCATATAGCGCACACAAGACCAGTTAACTCCTCGCTTAATGTCCATGTCATCCAAATGATTTTGAATAAATTGCACACTGGCTGCAAAGTCTGCTTGATTAAATTCATATGGGATGTTCCAGCCTAATGGACCAAACTTTCGTCTTTCCTAAAGGAATGGAAGGATGCAAAAAGGTTGAAGTTTAGTAACAATCACGCAGAAACTGTAAAGTATGGAAGAATCTACAAAATGTTGTTGATGGAGCTGTCCCTGAGCACCTTGTAGTATGGGCACACCACCTGCCAGACACCTCAAACATGGTTGGAGTACCATGCCTTCTGCACCTTCACTTTGGTCCAGAACTGATGCCAATCATAGTCATGGCCATAAGATCCAATCTCTGCTGCAATCTACTTGTATACGGACAAGCTCTGATACTTCCTCCTAAGGACTGCTGGGTGCTTCTCCAGGACCATATGGCAAGCAGGTCTGTTTGCCCCTTGGTCATGCAGCACTTTTCAGACACAGACATTTTTGGGGTTCATGTGGTGTTGTGTGGTGGGTAAGTGGGTGCTTGATAGCATGCCACACTCGAGAAGCCATGTTTCCTGGGTGGTGGTCCAGAAAATGGCAGCCTTTATGCCTAGCTTTAAAAATGCAGGGTCACCTGTAGGGCACAGCCTATGAGTTCTGGGCAGTGGAGTTAGAGATGAAGTCACAGAAGAGGAGCTACCTTGAGGCTGTAGGGGGCAGAGAAGCAGAGCATCCTGGGATGCTGGGAGACCACTCAACTTTCCTATCATGATCTGAAGGGTACAAATTAATTATGAAGCACTGCCCTGTAAAGTGCTTCAAAGTTGTTCCTCTTTTCATCCAGGAATAATTTTGAAGTGGAAGAGATCTATTTCTAGCTCTTAATTGATGTGAGTTATTTGTCTACTCATTTTTGGAGCCCTTTAAAAGGCACTTGGAGTGCTACAAATATTTTATCTGTCCATCCCCTGAGTAAAAGGCAAAATCTGTCAAACTTAGTGAACAATAACAAAATTGGGGCTATCCCTATGGCATTTTCTAGTAGATGATGAGGATTCTATTCACCTTCCATTATAATCTGCAAAGGGAGCCTCAGTTTTCCTCTTTCATTCTCTCCTGTGAGTTTTAACACGGGACCAGCTCATTCAGGCTTACTGTCCTTCCATTACAAAAAATCAGCATTTCTCATAGATCTCTACAGCTCTCCAATGCATGCTATAAATTGTTTCAGACTGCTCTTAAAATTTAAATTATGCCATAATTTAACTAGTGGAGTGGTAGACTACCCAACCACGTGCTGAAAAGCTTTGCCAAGAAGGTAGAGCAAGCCACCCGGAGCCATACCTGAAAAGAACCTTTTAAAGAGAGGGAACAAATGGATTATCCATTTTATTCCTGAGGTACCCCTTGTTGGAGGTGAACTTTCTGTCATAAATTTTGGCTTAAATTTTACACATGCTAGTTTGCCCATCTCAAATTTATGGTTAGTACAGTTTTGAATTCTTAATGATATTCTCATTTATAAAACATATGTCATAGTAGAAAAGTAAGGCATTTAATTAATAACCTGAACAGTTGTATGAAGAAATGCCACAGCATATAGCAATGGTTTCCACTGTGGCATATTGCTCACGTCCAGCTGTTCCTGAGTAATAGCAGAGTACGTCCGCTTTAAACCAGCTTTTACACCTTTAAGAAAACAGATTGCTGTACATGAGTAAACAACTTAGAGGATTTGTAACTCGGACTTTAAAAATGTGCTTAGATCCACTGTAACAAACAGCATGCTATAGAAGTGGCTATCCCAATATACCATGTGATTTTTTTCTGTTCTGAATAACCAGTTTGAATTACTGACCTATTCATTTATTCTGAAGCAGTACCAGCCAAAATGCTTTTTTGACATTTTACTTAGAAATGGGCTTATACAAAACAAAAAGCAAACAAACAAAAACGGATTTAAAAGGTCAGTGCTGAAAACTGAAATAGATCCACAGCAGTTTGTTAAAGCAGTCTCTACATTTAAAATGACTGTCCTTACCTTCCATATACTTGGAAGATCTGAAATCAGGATCTAAATCCAAATATTAAGAGGCAGCCCAGTTTTAACAATCTTAAAAGTTACCACTATAAAATACGAATTTGGTCACCTCTATTTACTATACAGTACAAAGTTTTCTTTGTTCTTGGCACAGGGTCTGCCTCTTTTATTGATCTATAAAGTATTACTTAAACCTTGTCATCAGCCTCCTGGATCCTGATTTTCTGTAATACATTAAAATATTTTTATGATATCCAAGAAAAGTATCCTGTGTTTTATTTAAAGATCTGAAGAATGACATTGTCGAATGAGACTTTTTCCAAAGGACATCTTAGGGTAAGAACAAAATATAGTCATCTAAGCCAGAGATACTCAACCGCCAGCCTGAGGGCTAGATTTGGCTCATGAAGCCATAACATCCAGCTGGCAGGGCTCCACACAGGTCCAGATATCTGGTGACAAGAGAGCAGTGGCAGCATTAATTGCTGCTCCTTTGCTACCAAATTTTGGGACTCATGGGAGTCCTGCAGATCAGGAAACATGGCCCTGTGCATTAGGTCACACCAGCATGGATAATCACTCTAGTGTGTGGCCAGATCTGGGTGGGTGGGGTCAGACTGACATGCTGAATCACACCTGCAACCCCATGCATGATCTGGTCCGCAGACCAATCCCTATGCCACTCATCTGACCCATGGAGTTGGAGGACCTTCCCATCTTCTGTTTTGTTACTTGTTTCTCAAGCAGGCTGGAATACAATCCTGATATACCCTGAAAAACCTCCCTTAGATGATATTTAAAAATACTATTCAGATGTCCCAGTTTGGCAGAGAACCAGTTGTTCGTCATTTTTAAAAGATATTTTGAGACTCCAGCACAATCAAGAGGGAAATTATCAAGCATTATCTTAAGACTATTGTGTTCTGCTAGCAATCTGGGACAAGATATGAATAATAGGAAACTGCTTAAATTCAATTTAAAATTATTATCCATGAGACTATTATTAAAATCAAATTGTAAATTGGCTACCACCTGGCAGCTAAAAGAAACACTGTTGACTATGATGCTGTTGTCTAAATGCAGATGAATGCTACAATAGGCACAAAAAGATGCTAAACATTAAAAAAGATAAAGAACCTAAAACAGAAGCTTGATAACTGACTGTAAGAGTGAAAATATTTGGAATTAAGTCATAAACTAAAGCAAACTCTCTTTAAGATACATCAAAAACAAACCAGGTTGAGATATCTTACTGACTTGAGAGGAAGTTAAAGTGACTGAAGGATCAAATCCGGTCTTGGATACATATTTTCAGCTCCTATTAACTTCATTAACTGACACCAGATATAACACCTACATACAAATGAAGGACAAGTACTGAACTTTTATGATGTAAAAAAGGGAGTAGAGGGTAGTGTTGCAAACTGGCATTCAAATATGTACCAGGTTGAGGACTGCTTTTTGCCACTTACAATATAATATAGCTCCAGGGTCATGGTCAGCTCCTGTCTCATCATCAGACACAACAGCCAATAGTAGGCAGGGGGCTACTGGCTTCTTTAAAGGAAGAATAAGGAACAAGGCTCTGATCATTTCCCTCAACACAAAGCTCTTCCCACCATAACTTACCCTGCTGAGATGCAGCACTGTTTTTTTTGCTTCCAGTGTCATGATGAATACAATTGTAAATGTTCCACGTAACTGGGGTTTTTACTCTTCCTTTGGCTGCTTGCAGACTTCACTGTGAGCTATATACCTTCCTGATATTCAACCTAATTTTTCCCTTAATTTCCCTCCATTACTTCTAAGTGGGTGTGTCTACATGTGTGTTTACTGCACAGCAGACTAATTACTGCACAGTAAAGTTTCACCATCTATACATGCACTGCAATTAGGATGCAGTAAATTAATTTACTCTGGCATAGGTTAGACACAGGTACTATCCAATGGCGGAGTAAATTACTGCACTTAAACATCCGTGTAGATGGTGATGTCAGGATTATTCAGTCACATTAACTGCACAGGTAAATATGCCCACTATAATCCAACTATGGCCCTAAATAATTCCTTATGCTTCAGAATATATGACACATATTTGCCACACCCTGTAAATTTCTATCCTATAGTCATATCCCCTCCCTCCCTCTCATTTGCAAAAACACAAAAACCAGTTTGTGTTGTGCTGGGCCACTGAGGGGGAACTGCAGAAGGTAGAAGAGGACAGCTCAACCTAAATGTGCAACCCCATGAAAGGCATGAAGTGGGAGACGGGTTTTAGTCTAGGTTATATAGTGTTTTTGTTGATGAGAACAATTTTATCCTTGGTCCCTGGAAGGGTAGCGTACTTTTGAACTTTCACCTTCTAAAGAAAAATATTTTAATAATAAAGGTTTTTAAAAGTCTTCCTTCCTTCCTTTCTTCCTCCCTTCCATCCTTCTTCCTTCCCTAAATCAATGCCTTATTTTTTAGTGAATTCCTGTAAGAAAGTATCAGCATTCTTCTATAGATTGTGTCCTCTCATATTAGTCAGGGCTGAGCCCCTTGGGGAAACGCTAACCGATACCAGCTAACATGACTCATTCTGACTTTTGCGTATGACTTTTTAAGGGCTTCCATTAAGGAGGCATGAGTGGCTCCTTGGAAACAATTAAGTGGGACGTATAGATGGAAAACACTAGTGATAGCCAAGCTGAAGGAGCAAATTTAGCCTGAGGCTTGTTAACATTAACAACAACAACAACAACAATTCATATAATGGAGATCTGTTGTTGTCTACGAGTTCATAGTCTTTCCTGAGTTGCAATTAACTAGATCCTTAGAGGTCAAGGTGTTGTCATAATACAGAAAATACCTACAAAACATCAGCTTTCTGGATACCATGGATGCTGGAGGAAAATTCTAGAGTATTAAGGTGTCATTTCAAGATGAATAATGCAATAATGTGGCATGACTTGTTTCTATTCACATTGTCTTCTCATGAAGATCACCCCAGTTTTTCCCTACCTAAAGGTATGGTGACCCTGTGACAGTAAGTGAGCTCACAGAGGTAGTTAGGTCAAAAGATGTGGTCATCATGGGTGACCTGAACTTTCCAGACATCTGCTGGGAAGAGCAGTCAGCCAGGTCTGACAGCTCATGTAGGTTCCTAGCCCAAATGCAGGACCTCCATCTAACCCAGGAGGTGCACAGCCCCACCAGGGGAGACACCTTGTTGGACCTGGTGCTGGCCACGGGCAATGACCTGGGGAGGGGGCTGCGGGTGCTCAACCACCTGGGCGACAGTGATCATCGCCTGCTGGAATTCACCATCCAGCGCAAGGTGGCAAAGGCCTACAGCAAGGCAGCAGCCTAGATTTCAGGAGGGCGGACTTCAATGAGGTATGGAGAATAGTCGGGGAGGCACTGAGGTCCTGGAGGAGAGGGGAGTCAGGTGTCCAAGGAGAGTGGTCGCTCCTTAAGGAGACGATCCTCCAAGCCCAAAGGGAGGTAATCCCAATGAGGATCAAAGGGAGCAGGAGGGCACAAAAGCCCCCATGGCTCACCAAAAGCATCCAGGAACGTCTCCTAGCTAAAAGGGAGGCGTACACCCAATGAAAGGGAGGGGCCATCACCAGGGAGGACTATACTGCAGTTGCTCGGGGATGCAGGGGGGTGGTCAGGCAGGCCAAGGCAGAGATGGAACTGGGACTAGCTACCCAGATCAAGAACAACAAGAAGTCCTTTTTTAAATACACAGGGGGTAAAAAGAAGGTACCGGGTAACGTGGGGCCCCTCCAAGACATGCTAGGAAATCTTGTCGTCACACCAGACGACAAAGTTAACTTATTTAACAACTTCTTTGACTCCGTTTTCCCGAGCAGCCCCCCCACCAGAACCCCTCAGGCCCCAAAGG
>NW_017729006.1:47398564-47410263 GCF_001723915.1 Gavialis gangeticus | reverse complement strand
GGACTTTAGGAAGCCCTTTGACACTGTCTCTCACCACATTCTCATTAAAAAACTGGGGGACTGTGATGTCGACACCTACACAGTCAAATGGGTTGCCAACTGGCTGGAGGGCCACACCCAGAGAGTGGTGGTGGACGGGTCATTTTCGACCTGGAGAGATGTAGGCAGTGGGGTTCCCTAGGGCTTGGTCCTCAGGCCCACACTGTTCAACATCTTCATCAACGACTTGGACAAGGGGGTAAAAAGCACCCTATTCAAATTTGCAGACGACACCAAGATGTCGGGGGATGTGGGCACGCTAGAAGGGAGGAATAGGCTGCAATCAGACCTAGGTAGGTTACAGGGGTGGGCGGATGAGAACAGGATGGGTTTCAACACTGACAAGTGCAAGGTGATGCACCTGGGGAGGAAGAACCAGCACCATACCTACAGGCTGGGGAACTCCCTTCTCATCAGTGCAGAGGCAGAGAAGGATCTCGGAGACACCACTGATGCCAAGATGAACATGGGCCAACAGCATGGGGATGCAGTTAGGAAGGCCAACCATACCTTGTCATGCATCCACAGATGCATCTCAAGCAGCTCCAAGGACGTGATACTCCCCCTCTATGTGACACTGGTCAGGCCGCAGCTAGAGTACTGCGTCCAGGTCTGGGCGCCACACTTCAGGAGGGATGTGGACAACATGGAGAGGGTCCAGAGGAGGCCACTCGCATGATCAGGAGGCAGCAGGACAGGCCCAACAAGGAGAGGCTATGGGACCTGAACTTGTTCAGCCTCCACAAGAGAAGGCTGAAGGGGGATCTAGTGGCCTGTTACAAACTAGTCAGAGGGGACCAGCAGGCACTGGGGGAGTCCCTGTTCCCCCAAGCACTGCCAGGAGTGACTAGAAATAACGGTCACAAGCTGGCAGAGGGAAGATTTAGGCTAGATATCAGGAGGAGCT
The DNA here is from genome assembly GCF_001723915.1 of Gavialis gangeticus. Classification (NCBI taxonomy): domain Eukaryota; kingdom Metazoa; phylum Chordata; order Crocodylia; family Gavialidae; genus Gavialis; species Gavialis gangeticus. The sequence continues at coordinate 47,409,317 of NW_017729006.1, read as the reverse complement.
ACTTCACAGTCAGGGCGGCTAGGATCTGGAACCAACTTGCAAGTGAAGTGGTGCTGGCTCCTACCCTGGGGGTCTTTAAGACAAAGCTAGATGAACACCTTGCTGGGGTCGTTTGACCCCAGTACCGTTTCCTGCCAAGGCAGGGGGTCGGACTTGATGATCTGCTCAGGTCCTTTCTGACCCTACCAACTATGAAACTATGACATCTCTTGTCACTTGCTCTATGATCTGTCAGCTCCCAGACAGCAACTATATGGGAGCGACATTATCAGGAATGAGTCCTAACCTCATCAATCTCTACAGACCCTAAGTGGGATCTGCAGAATAGTGAGTAGAGCATGGGGCTATTGTAACTTGTCTGTGCAATTTCTATGGGGCCAGAGAGCGGGGCCAATACTTGTCTTGCTTAACCTTTTCTTCCTTACTCTTTCCTCTAGCTAAGTACGTTTGTCTCTTAGCAGACCCTGAGCCATCTAGAAAGCTGACACAGGATCAGTGGAGGAAAGCAGTGTTGTAGGATTTCAGCCCCTTGACTTGCTTAGTGAAGAAGGAAAACTATATGAAGAGGACTCCTCCTTGTATGTGTCTATGTGGAAACAACTTGGTCCAACATGCAGCTTCAGTTAGATCAGGCTGGAGACCTCACCTACTGATATCTTCTCAAAGTTTTGTTCCATTACCAAACAAGCAAACAAAACTATCCTGGATTAAAATAAAGAATGCATATTTCATGCACAGTGAAGTTGGTTTATGTGATGCTGCGTTTAGCTAGTTAAGAAATAGGGAGAATAAAGAACAATTAACCTATGAATAATGAATAATCAGTCACCAGTACAGTCAGCAATTGTCAGAATGATTTTTTTTACCTTGAGGAGGTTCATTAGTGAATTTAATTGATGACTGCAGAAGATTAATAGGAAACTTTGGGTGGACCTCTGTAGTAATCCAGGTCCTGAAGCCCTCATTCACAGATTCTGCTGTAGTGATTGTGTCTAACAGTTCATCAAGAAAATCTAAACCCAGGTGGCAGTTCTGTAGAAGAAGCCATCCTCCATCTTGCATACATTGATTCAATAAGCGTCTTGCATGGACCTCCTGGCCCTGACCCATCGAAATGGCACGACAGGGAGTATTCTGTAAAAAAAATGTTTTGTGATCTATTTTTAATCATTGTTTCTGTTTATTTTTTTATATCACCATGTGTACAGAAAAAGAAATAGAATATAAGAGAAAGACTTGGGCCACTGCATTAATTCAACTCTATTAAAGACTGAGTTCATATTTGTTGCCAGTCTGTAGTAAAATATAAATACCCATATAATCACCTCCTGTCCCACAAGTCAAGATGAAACTACATGAACTGACTATGGCTGCATGGGGTCCACCAAGTTGCTTCTTCTATGCCATGCCTTTTCCTGATGCATATGCCATGTCTTTTCCTCTTTGTGCATACCAAGATGGGAAGAGAGGCCATGATGGATGGAACCAATAATTTTATGCTAGATGCCACTGACCTTTTCCAGTATAGCAGCGTGCATTATCAGAGGCAGGGCACATAGTGGATCATCCTGCTCTCACCTCTAAGTAGTAAAACATCTTGAGAGAGTGGAGAGATACGCAGCTGCTGCATAGTAATTTATCAATACGATATAGTTGCCTGTTTTTTGGTGATGTTTATTATATGAATATTTTCATTTAGTCTAATAGGGCATTACTTGGGAAAACAAGCAGGAAAGGAAATAATGATTCAGGATAATTCACTGCTCAAAAAGCACTTGAGGTTTGTTAAGGAATACTGTATCTACCCTAATCCAAGATGCCTTTGAATTTAAGATATCTCCCCCTCAATAATTAGATTAAGGGAAATTTATATATTTGTTATAATTTTCCACATCTGGAATCTAGTTATTGGGTTGTCATTCATTCTCCACAGTGCTGGAGCAGGGAAAGCAGCAGCAGGGGGTCATGTGGTGAGGGGGTAAGAAGCTGGGGAAGGCCCTGCCGCCTACCGCCTGCTTGCCTTCACAGCCTCTGCCCTCCCTGCAGCCTCTGCTCCTTGCCTGCTCTCCACAGCTTCTGTCCCCAGAGGCCTCCACAGCCTCTGCTCCACACATATACCCCACTTTTCAAGGAATCACTAACACCTGCAGCCTCTGCCCCTTCCTGTAGCCTCTACCCCCTGCCTGCTACCCACAGCTTCTGTCCCCAGAGGTGGGGGCAGAGGTTGCAGGGGGCAGGCAGAGTTGGGGGAAGATGGCTACTGTGGTTCTGATTCTGGTCTCAACCTGGGCTTGGGGCCATAGTCAGAGCCACAGAAGCTCCTCTCCCCCTGCCTTGTACTTGGATCCAAGATGAGAGGCTTGTTTCTCCATGTTGAATGAGGGAAAAAGCCTTGTCTTTGATCTGAGTAAATATAGTAATTGCTAAAATAGTTGGCTGTGAGCAGTCTTGACAATAGTGTAAGTTTGTCCAGATGGGCACCAGCAACTAGAAGTTGAAAGATGAGCACTCTCTCAAGGAATTACTGGAACCAGCAACAATGATAAAAATTCTAGTTGACCCTCTACTGAGAGCGCACAAGATTTCCCTGTTCAAGAAGTAGTGGTGGTGCCTAATTAGCATGCCCAGACGCAGGCATCAAGCCTTTGGGAGTTTTCAGGAGGCCAATGCTGCACACACAATTTGCCCCTTGCTGTGAGAGTACCAGCTTATAGACTGCTTCTCTCATATAATCATCTCTCACATATACAAGCATTAAACATTAAATGAAATGTTTTGAAAAGACAAGGAAAAGAATCCTTTTAAGATTATGTAAAGATTGACCTCATTTTTCTTCTTCTAAAAAAATGATGTCAAAACTGTTTGTCTCCAGGATTTTATCTTGCTTCATAGTGTTTTGCATGAGTCACACCAATTCATTTGCACAATTTTTATGCTAGAATATGAAGACAAAAATGTTATACCTTTTTTAGCCAATCCAGTGTCAGTTAAGTTCTACTGAAGATTTTGTACATGGCTCCCTGAAAGAAAAATCTCTGTTTCCATAGGAAAAGAAGATATTTCTTCCTTCTTGGATAAAACATTTGGACAGAATTAATATGATTTTGACACAGAGGGCTCAGTTTTAAGACAGCTTGACACCCAACTTCTTAATAGGCATAGTGGTGGAAAAGCTACTTAGTTTTAAGATACAGCATACCTGATTTATGAAAGGAATTATGAAAGGGATTGTAAATGTGAAAAAATATTGTGCTTACATTAGTTCAGCTTGGATTTAAGCATTAGGATGAAGCTGACAAATGAATAAAATTGTGAACTTGTTTTCCCAAGTTTTTAAGACCATTAAGATTTCCTTGGCAAGTACCCTAAGCAGTAGGCTACTGGGCTAAAAAGTAGGAGGGCCTGTATCCTTCTGCTCTGGCAGGTATACACTATACAGGGTGATTCTTTCTTTCTACAAGGGAAACAGAATCCCAGGCTGTGCATAAGTGGCAAAAACTGCAGTTACACAGCAACATGTTCACCTATTAAACATGGAAAGTGAAATAGGGTGTAATCCTAAAGATTTAATTCAAGAAAGCAAATTAAAGTCTAATTTCTCAAACTGGACTCTAAGAACGTAAACATTTAAAAACATTTAAATATCACCACTTAAAAACTGACTGGCTCCTGAAATATGCCCACAGCCTATAATGGTATGAGAGAAAACTCTGCTGCTCCAACAACAGTGACAGAACATTTAAAAATGTAGCAGCATTTGCCAAAAGATGGTTTTAGGTCCTGGAAGGATGGTTTTGCAGTAGCACTCTCCTGCATATCACAGAACTCTGCTCTGAGAGTCTAGACCAGATCCTACCCACCCATTTCTGTCTCCATGCTCCAAACCCAGGAATGTACTAGCCAGCTCACCCTGGAGCTATACCCCTCTGGTCACTATTGACACCTTGGTCTCCAGCAATGAAGACAACGGCCATTGGGACATGAATCATGCATGCCCCTGGTGGCTGGGGGGGGCACAGTGGTGCTGGCAGCGGCAGGAGTGCTGGGGCGGTAAGTGGGGAGCTCCCGCAGATGCCGCTGGCACTGTCAGCAGTGGGGGTGCGGTGGGGGGGGAAGCACTGACCAGGGGTCGGTGACCACCCGCAGATGCTGCCAGTGGTGTCGGCCGCAGGGATTAGGGTGTGGCAGGTGGTGACCGCTCGCTTTTCGTAGGGGGTGCACCGCCACGCTCAGGAGGGGTACACTCAGGACTGTCTTCCAGGACACATGGGAAACACAGTGTAGAAATGTACCAGCTGTCTTGCTACCAATGCAGGGTAGCAAAATGAGTGAGTAGCCAATGAATCGTAGGAACCATAGAAAAGTAGAGCTGGAAGGGACTTCTGTCCCTTTTGACCAGCTTGTCTAGTCTGGCCCCTTGTTTAAGGCAGAACTGGCCCTAAATACACCATCCCAGCCAAGTGTCTGTCCAGCTTGCTCTTGAACATTCCAAGGATGGAGATTCCACAACTTCTCTAGGTAGCCTGTTCTAATGCTTGACCATCCTCACAGTCAGAAAGTCCCTCCTAATCTCAAACCTACATTTCCTCTGCTGCAGCTTGAGGCCACTGCTTCTAGTCCTAACTCCTGGGCCACAGAGAAAAGCCCATCTCCATCTTCTCTTTAACTGTCCTTCAAGTATTTGAAGACTTTTATCAAAAGTCTTCTCTTCTCCAGGCTAAATAACCGTAGTTGCTTCAGCCTTTCCTCATAAATCTTGCTTCCAAAGCCTAATCATTTTTGTTCCTCTGTGCTATATTCCATGTGAGGCCTCACCAGGGCTTAAGACAGCAGAAAAATAACTTTCTTTGATTTGCCAGTGACACTCCTGTTAATACAACCTAGTAGGCTGTTAGATTTTTTTGCAAGAGCACACTGTTGGCTCGTATTCAGTTTATGGTCTACTGTAATCCCCAGCTTGTTCTCTACAGTACTACAGCCTAGCCAATCATTCCCCAGTCTGTATTTGTGCATGCAATTATGCTGTCTCAAGTGCAGGAATTTACACTTACGTTGTTGAAACCACCTGATTGACTGCAGATCATTCTTCCAGTCTACTCAAGTCATTCTGGATTCTAGCCCTACTCTTCAGAGTGTCTGCAATGCCACCTAGGTTGGTATAATCTACAAATTTACTAAGCATGCACTCAATCCCATCATCCAAATCATTAATGTAGGTGATGAACAATACCAGACCCAGGACAGACCCCTGGATGCATGACTGCATGTATTTCAGAGAGCTCATATTTAAGACTTGTATTAATGCTATAGCTCATAAGCCATGCAAAAATAATTACTTCTAAATTTCTGCCATAAAGCAAAATTATTTATTTTAAATAAAAATAATAGATAACAGACAAATGCAGACACTATGATATGTTTTGTATTCATAATTGAATAGGGGAAATAACCAACATGTTTTAATACTCCTAGAGTGTTTAAGAACAAATATTTTATTTGAACTTAAATCTCCAAGTTAATTTATAAGAGCTGGTTCAGTGTTACTCCCTCCAAACACCACTTCAGGGTTCAGCTGGTGAAAGCACCAGCCAAGGTGCCCATGGAATGCCTAACTTTGCTGCTCAGAAAACCTGGAATCATTCTGCTATTCTCTTCTTCCTAATCTTTGTGATTAACTTGTTCTTGATCTCCCTAATGTAACAGACCCCCCAAGGGATGACAAGATCAAACGGTCACAAACTCCACCGTGACCGATTCAGGCTGCACATAAGAAAGAACTTCTTCCTTGTCCGAGCCCATAAGGTTTGGAATAGACTGCAGCCGGAGGTGGTTCAAGCACCTGCTTTGAACGCCTTCAGGACACATTTGGATGTTTATCTTGCTGGGATCCTATGATCCCTGCTGACTTCCTGCTCCTGGGGCAAAGGGCTGGACTCAGTGGTCCTCCAGGGTCCCTTCCAGCCCAAATGTCTATGAAATCTATGAAATTTCTTGTTTCTCATTTCCACTTGTGTGGTGTCCCAGAATAGTCACTGGCTGCTTTATCTTTGATAGATAGCAACAATTAAGTGCTAGGGCAGGCTGCAAACATAACCAGTTGATTTATTTAATTGAATTCAAATAGGGAAACATAAAAGGATCTCTACCTTAGCCTACAAATATTCTTGCCATCAATTAAAAATCTTTTTTACAAAACCAAAATGTTCTTCCTGTATAAAACACCACAAGACAACAGGACAAAATATTACCAAACTCTTTCCCAAAATAGGCTGCTAGGTACTTCAGCCCACCACAAATGCCTACTAAGAAGTTGTACTTAAAAGATTGAAAAGGTAAACAAATGTAAATGAATGTGAAGTGTAAGGAGAACAAGTAGCAGTTCCCTTCCTTCAATCCCAGCGATCTTCAGATGGAATGGCTCTTTCTGACTTTAATCTCCTGGCACAGGTATGTAAGTCAGCAAATCCAAAAACGATGCACCAAAGACAAAAGAATGATGGGGGAAAGTTTCCCATTTACCTTTTTCCCTGTGTCCCTCCTAATCATCCACCTTCCAGTCCATTAACCTGTGGGCCTGTGTCCCAGCTACTGACACTCTAAAGAAGACAAACTAATGGAACAGGGGTATTTGTTTTTCTCACTGATGACAATGAATGTTGGCTTCTCCCACCCTAGCCTGCCACCTTGGCCAAGTATGCTGGAATTCTGTCAATACTAGGCTACTTCTGAATGATGGGATAGGTAGAAAGTTTTTCCATGCTCTGTCCTGCCATCAGTGAAAATAAGTGAAAAGGAGGGGGTAGATTTTTTCCATACTGTTTCACTGCTGCTGTTGGCTAGATTTTATCCCTCATGTCAGCAAAAGTGTGAACAGGCCAGTGGGCAGGATGGCACAATATAGTCACTGGCAAGATGGGAGTCCATGGAATCACACACATCAGGAAAGCCAATGATAATAGCTTTTTATTTTTGAAGAGGTTTTGAGTAGGGAAGGGAGGGGAGGGGAGGGAAGGACCTCTCCTGGCTAATGTCTGCAAAGCACAATTAGGCCCAAAAAGGGAACTTGAGGAGTTCAGGGATGAGTATCTTCTCTTCATCCCTGGGACATAAGAAACAAACATTCCCCACTAAAAGGTTTTGGTTTTATTTTGTTTCTAATCTTTAAGATACACACATCTTCAATTCATCCCTTCAGATGCACTGCTTCTAATAAGTCTGCAACATGTTCCTTGCCTTGGGGCTGTTTTTACAATCTTTTTCATTCTCCTTTTAAAAAAAGTAAAACCAAGTACATAGCTCCACTGACTATCCACACTGCCCGCTTTCTTCCATCTGCCTTCAGTGTGTTGGTCTCCCAGCATGGAAACAGACATTTTCTGTAGAGTACGATCAGCTAGGCTATTATATTGCTGATTGTCCTTCACTTACGTCTGCAGATATCACCGGTTGCCAGACCCCAATCTGGGGGCTTGCAGGTATGCCCCTCCATGTTGGAGCATGGGGGAATCCTCTGCTGGTGTTTTTTCCCCAGCGTGTCTGCAAGCACAAAGATGGGAACTCCCCCAGAGGTTCCCCACTCCCTGCTTGCAGATACATCTGCAGATGAATCCCTCTGAAGGGGATTCTACAAATGCTCAAATTTGTGGCTGTGACAGAAAGTACTAATAGATTGGACCACTTTATTGCAGCCCATATTTGGTTATGGTGAGAGGACACAGGCAGGCTGAGGCTGCCTGTGCTCTCCGGCTGCCCAGGGCAGGAGCTCTATGGGCTTTAGAAGTCTCCTCCTGCACACTCTGGGAATTCCTGGGCAGGATCAGGCTCTTTGGGCTTTAGGAGTGCCTGCCTCACTTTCTCTGTTTACCCAAATCCATCCCAGGGATCTCCAGGGATGGACACATCTGGATAATGAGTGAAAGTTGGAGTTGTGCCCCCTGCAGCAGTGATATGCATGCTGAGGCAATCCCTCTGCAAGGGATTTACCTGGCATGTATGTGCCTACAAACATGGAGGGGGGACATCCCTATAGCAAATCTCCTCTCCACATCTGAAGCCTGTGCACAGGACTGTTGCCAAATTTGAGTGGTTTTGGTGTGATGGAAGGTAGGGATGTCTGTTTGCTTTCACTTTGGGCCACTACAAAAAATGTTATGGTGGCACAAAGTTGATGTCTGTTTCCACTCTTAGGTTGCCTGTAGATGGGCGGGAATGCTGCTCCAATGTGCTATAATTACAGTATGTTGAAGTGGATTCAATTAATCCCTAGAATCGAGTCTGCTGGAGTGCACTAATAGGCTTTAGTAAAAGCACCCCGGCCATCATTTTGAAGAGTGGGATGCTTAAAACTTGAGACACTGTGGGCATTTGAATTAGAGTGGCTCGTGGAACCACTCTAATTAAAGCACTCCCTCTTCCCCAACCCTGGAGCATGTGTAAAGATCCCACTAGAATGCAAATTATTCGGGACAGACTTTATGGCCAGAATATTCAAATTTGGGGTCCTAAAGTTGAACACCTAGGTCTGGAGCATATTCAGACAGCTAAATAACCACAGCTTGATTTACAAAGATGCTGAGCACCTAACAAAGAGTATCTGTGGGTGCTCGGCACCTTCGAAAATCAAACCCCTCTTATTTAGGTTGTGTAAAATGATGCAGATATATTTGAAACATTTAACTTGATTCGTATCTAAATCCTAGTTGGGAGGCAGATTTATGAGGTTCCATTATTCACATGAATAAATTTCTTCTTGAGCAAATTCAGATTAATATCTACATTTTAGACACAAATACAAGAGACTATGCAAGTCCTTCAAATGATACTGTGCAATAGCAACATTTTAAGTGTTTAGCAAATGAATGTATTGAACATTATGGTCTCCAGTTTCATTTCTCTTGTTACCATTCGTTGTGGTCATTGCCACAAATGAATTAGTAACTGGTGTGTGTGTGTGTGTGTGTGTGTGTACATACATGTATGCTTATACATGCATGTATGATTCTATTTCCGGTAGATGAGATTAGATTCCCGAAACAGCTACCATGTCATGGCTTTGACTAGACTTCTGGGGAATATTACCAGAAGTCTTTTCACCTACTGAATTAGTTGTTGTATTTTTCACTGTAAATATCATCATTGATTGTCAATTTAAGTAATAAGTATGAGAAAACATACCATACCAGTACTACTTTTTGTTACAGATAGGTACTTCTGCTTGACAGACCATAGTGATCTGCTACACAGTTTAATTTGAGCAAACTGGGAAAGCAGGAAACTAATATTTCCATCTCTTCACAGAATGAATTTTGTCTCCTGGCTGGAAATTGATTTCTAGAGGTCAATGGTATGATAAAAAAACTTGCTTCAATGAATGTATGAGAAAAGTGAATAAAATGTTGTGATAACACTGCAAATCAAACTTCAGAATATCCATTAATAATTATTATCATTATTTACCCAGCTGTACTAAATACAATATAGGATACCTTTGATTTTGCAAGACGTTCTATATTGTCAGTGGGATCAGACCCCATGGATAGAAAACAAGTCAAAGGTGTTCGACAATCACTTTCAGTCCACATAACTTCCATGTCCAGAATAAATCCTTCTGCATACTTTATGCCCAGGGATTCTGCAATGTAGTGCCGAGCCTGCAACATTTATTTTCAAACATGCATAAAGCATCTTACTTGCATACACTATACCTATATCAACACAAAGAGCACAACCCCATGTTCAGTAAAACGGAATTCATTGATGGTTGCCTAGGGCTAGACGGAAGAATGTAATTTTTCACTTTAATTTTCAATGTAATAAAAGTTATAATCCTTCACTTACTATAGCTTCTACTGGAAAGGTTTTAACCAAAGTCTTCCTTTCTTGGGACAGTGTTGCCACTGTCCATGACCCTTGGGCTATTCCTCTTCTTCTCCAAATAATGGAACCCACTTGGTTTCTATCTATAACACTCGGGAGTTTGACCATGCTTCTGATGTCCTCGTTTCACATGAGCACATCCAAAAGCAACTGGAAACTAAATTCTCTTTGACACATGAAGCATAAGCCTTCCGACAGCCTTTTCAGATATCTTAGCTATACATACATTTTCTAAAGAGTGCATTATAAAAGGATCCAGAAGAATTTATTTTTGGGTAGGATAGACTGAAAGAGAAGGCAGTTCCAGAAGCCAGAAAGGACACCATCAGGTAATATATTTTCTACTATAGAGCATGACATCTCCCAGTTCCAGACATATGTACAATAGTGAACAATACGGAAAAGTAGCTGGGAAGGAGAGATAAGTAGTTTAATGGCACAAGATTACCCCCTTTCTCCAATAATTAGTGTTATTGGCCCAGCATTCAGAGCACATTTCTGTTGAAAGATGTTTCTGCACTGCTGGCCTCCTGCACTGTCTTATAAAAGTGTTGATTGATGACAAAGGGCAGCTTTTCAGTCTCCTTGTGAGGGGCCTAATGTTTTTTTCTCCTCAGGATGCATGTTAGACAGATTCTGATCCCTTTTAGAACTGATTAATTCACAGCTGCATAGAACTCAATGATACAGTTAAGCGGCCTGACTATGTAAAAGTTGGAATCTTTCAGGCCCAGAAGCACACAGTGACAGAAAATGAATGAAGCCTTTTTTTCTGAACTGCATAGTCCAACTAATATACGCTGTAAATGCTCTTCTCATTTCTAGCATGTGGCGGGTGCAGAGATCCCACCTCAGGAACAGAGCTGGGTATTCGTAT
>NW_017729006.1:47389726-47398058 GCF_001723915.1 Gavialis gangeticus | reverse complement strand
CCCCCTCCCTCAGGAATGCAGCCAGCTCCAGTTCCCTAAAGAGACAGGCTGAGGGTGTGGTCCCCTGTGTGCTGGGCCCACCCTAATTGAATGGTCACAGCACAGAGATTTAAATCACACTGTCACAGGGCAGAGATTTTTGGGGAGAAACCAAGGTGGCTTTCTGCCATATAGCATATGCTAAGATATTCTTTTATCAGGATGGATGATCTCCTGTGATATGTGAAACAAATGGTATACCTTTGAAATGTATGATTCTGGAGTTTGTAAAATGACATTGTCCTCATGGAAGACATAGTCAGACTTGTCCTTTCAGAGAGTGAAAATTGTGGAATCTTTTCTTGCTGACCTGATTTCAATCTGAGCTCCTTATCCTCTACTATGGCATTGGACAGGATACAGAAGGAAATATTCCCAAAGGAGCCAAGATCTTCATAATGGAAGGAAGGACATTTCAAAATATTGGATTCCTAAACACAATTACTGACTTGAGGATACAAGAGGGAACTCTGGAGCTTTAGGTGATTTTCTTGGCAGACTGGGCCAGGGAATTTTGGATTTATTGTCAAAGATTCCTTGATCAAAGGGAACAGAATTGCCCCTCAGGGCCTAAATGCAGAAAAGATCTTAAGCTCCCTTGTAGAATTTTCTCTTGAAGAGTCTTGCCTGGATATAGGCCCCAGTGGGCCTTTCAGACTGAATTCCTTCCACTGGTAGAATGTGAGTCTATGGGTTTGACACAATTTGGGTAGATATAGCTTCCCTTCTCAAGGTCCCTGCTACTCTACTCTCTGTCATATATGCCATCCTGAGCGATAGGGAGAAAGTGAAAGAGGAATTTAGCAATATTATTTAAAGGAACAGCCCTTAAAAATGTTGTCCCCTAAATTAAACACAATGGTTATACACAGTTAAATTTAAAAGCTGTGGTGTTAACAAATACAGTAGGAGATCTAAGATGCTGTACATAAGCTTGGCTGAAAAATGGAAGAGATCCTTACAGACAAGTCTGATCAAAGAATCATAGAGTTAAAAGAGATCTCAAGACTGGTCTAGTTCAACCCATTGCATAGATACAGGATGTGATACAACTACACCTAGACAGATGCTTTTCCAGTCTTTCTTGAAAAGCTCCAATGAAGGATATTCCACAATATCCCTGGGCTGCTTGTTCCACTGTCCTCCTGCTCTGACAGCTAAGAGGTTTGTCCTCAGATTTAATTTAAACCTCATTTGTTGTAACTTAAACCCACTGCCTCATGCTTCTTTCATTGTGGGAAGGCCTTTCAAATATTAGAAAACTTCTGTCGTGTCTCCTATGAATATCCTTTTTTCCAAACAAAGCTACCTGGTTCTCTTAACCTTTCCTGGTATAGTTTGCAGCCTAATCCCTTAATTATTTTTATTGTTCATCTTAGGATCCTGTCTGGGTTTTCTACATCTTTCTTAAGTTGCAGAGTCCAGAACTGTATACAGTACTATAGCTGATACCTACATTACGCTGTGGCACCTTTGAAAGGATCTCAAGGCACCCCAGGGTGCCATGGCACCCAGGTTGAGAATCACTAATCTAGAGGATTGCGGAAGTTTTACAAGCTTCAGAACCATACTGCGTAGTTTTGCTGCTCTAGAAAACTGATATCTCTACCTAATATAAAAGGCAATATAACATTTCTGACATACTTTACTTAATAGCTGCATTTTTCTTTTTAATTTATTATAACTAGCCATGTAAAATAGACCCTTAGAGTATTTTCAAACATTCAGAACTGTTTTTCTTGAGTCACATATTTTGTCATTTAATAAATTATGGATTAGCTGAGGCCTTATGGTTAAAATTCTCCCATTACACTTCTCTTCTTTACCTGAGCAATGGTATGATCAGGACACCAACTGCGGATAAGGAGCAGTTTACGAAACGTGTCCAATAAGCTGTCATAACCATCTGGAATAGGAGTCTCTTCAGGAGCTTTTTCATCAAACCAAGCTTTCCAAGCCTTCTCATTTCTTGCAACTTGCCCCAGAAGCTGGTTAAAGGGGTTCAAATTAGATAACTGTACCAGGTTGAGCCATGTCATATCAAGGATCCATTTTTTTGGCTTTGGTTCCACGGAATTCAGATCCAAACTTGCACCTCCTGCAACATGAAAAACATCATCAAAGAAGGAAATAATTATTTAAAGCTAAGTCATAGGTGAGCCTAAGTATTGATTTCTTCCCTCTTGGTGCTACCAATTTTATGGGGTTTTCAAATGCTGATATAGGTTTTTGCATTGAACAACTATTTAGTGAATTGAATTAGTCTGAATAAGGATAAGAATCACATATTTCACAGACCCCTGGCAGATATTAAAATAATTTTGTGATGGGACCCAATCCCTCATTCCAACAATTGTTCCTCCTGCCATGCTTTGCAAGACGCACCATAGCTAGGACCAAGAGACCAATCCCAGTTATGCCATTATTTTAATGGCAACCTTGCAACCTTGCAATTGTGGTTAGTAAGGTTTCCATCCAGTAGAGCTCATGAGCTGAAGCTGGGGAGTTTAACCCTCCCCAGCACTGGCAACCCAGACCTGCTGGTTGGCTGCCTGGCCATGCAGCTCTGAGTAAACTGCAGGGCAAGGCATATTGTAGTCTTTGGTCACAGTGAGCCCTGCAGCAACCCAGCATGGTGCTTACCTTGCCCTGGATATGCAGCTCACTGTGACCTGGCACTCTGCCCAGCTGATGGGCTTTCTGGACTTCTACAGGCTGAGAACTACATGGTATAGTCTTCTGATATGGGGGGAGCTCATCAGCTGATGGTCTCTCTAGGCAGCAGCTAAAAGCACAAGGTACATCCCCATACACCACATGGCTGTCAGCCAAGCTCTGCCATGCAACCAGCATCAAGCTATGTGGCAGGGCTACTCCATTACATGTTCAGTTTGAAACATGATGGAAACCAGCCACAAAAAATTCCACATATTTTATTTTGTGGAACATCATTTGTAGCTGGTTTCTTATTTCATCATGCTATTAATATCTTGAATGTATGGCAGGACTACTCTTTATGGTGCAATTAACAGGTGAATCACATTGTAAGTGTAATAACTTCCAGGATCCACAGCCTCCAAAATATGGAGGGGTAGGAAAGATAGTTTTGTAACTGACACACTGGAGAAGGGGTCAAAAGAGCTGAGCTCCCCTGCTGACTCTGGGGAATGCACAATACCTGCTGAAGAGTATAAGTTGAAACCTGCCAGCATCCCATAGGGATGGTACTTTTTGGGCTTCATTTTTCTCATCTGCAAGGAAACACAAGTTCCATTCTCTTCATAGGTGGTGCCACATACATGCTCCCTTGCTTGCCAGAAAACATAGTGCCTGTATCCACATCCAGCACCTTAGACTCTCAGTTAATGAACTGAACCCTTAACTAATACTTGGAAAATACATCAAAATTATTGTTTGGAAAGTATAGCATACATACAAGATCCTGTTAATATAATTATTGACAAATATGTTTTGACAATTTATGGATATATGGAAATAGACACACTTTAGGATAAATTACCTTTGATGAGCGTCTGAAACTCATTGTGAGTGATTTGTTTGGCCTGCAAGTCAATCTTCAATGTCATGAGCAACGTGAATAGGAACTTGTGGTTTTCATACAGCCCTCGTACTGTATACTTGAATACTTCATAGGTGAGTTGCTTAATTATGTTGGCTACTCGCTTGGCTGTGATCTGAGATTTCACTGATCTTTCAACAGACAGGTCAAAAATGCCAAGGAATTGCCGTAAAGATGTCTGGTACATTATATTTACCAAACTCATTTCCACAACTAGGAAATAAAGGATGCTGCCGCGACTAGCAACTGGACGGTATTCTTCCCGTGCAGTATTGATTTTCACCTCTGTCTCTGCCGCAGTATTTAATTTTTCACTGACCTTAAAATTAATTGAAAAGACCACATAAATTAAGTTGTGTCATTTGCAATTTATATGGCAAATATAAATAAAGGTGTTGATTCAGATGGTAACTGTATTTAGATTTTCTGTTGTATTGGAAGAGCTTCAATATAGGCATTGTGTTTTCATGTTTATTTAAACAGCACAAAGCACATCGTCACCTGATCCCAATTAGGCCTGCTAGACTTTACTGTAATACAAAAGTGCTCATGCAGAATTTTACATTGCATGTAAGGTGCATATCTGACTTGTTCACTGGGAATAGCAATATTGTATTATGTACTTGTTATAAAGTCACCATTTTATGTACTGGTAATAAACTCAGGAACAAATATAGAGAGACAATTCTGTTTAAAGAGTCTTTAAATTTCAAAATACATTTCTAGTGTATTCAAAATTCACCTCCTCTGCAGTTATTTTAGTGATTCTTAGGACTTCTATCAAAGATGTGTCTTCAACCAAAGACCCCTCTGTGCTGGTTAGACGGACAAGAAGATTGTCTTCAAGTTCCTGCATTTTCCTCTTGTTAAATGTCACTTCTTCCATCAGTTTGACTCTTTCTGCTTCTAGCTCCTGTAGTATATTATATTGATTAGAATCTTTAAGATTAATTAAAACAAAATGTTACTTACACCCATACCAAAAATGTGGGATGTCATGCATCATAGAAAGACTGGGGTTTTTGCTACCATTTCTATAGGAGGCAGAAATGTTATGTAGAAATAGAATCTATTGCACCCTCTTTTTATGTTATTCTGAAGCATGTTCAACCATGAAAATGTAGGCCATTAATAAAAAAAAATCCATTTGGATAAGATTATTAGGTTGTAATTTCCAAGAAGAACTGGTGTCTTGCTCTGGGTAGATAAAATAAGAATGGAAAATATCTTGCATGAGATAATTCTGCATTGTTGTATGAATTGACTGGATGATCACTTACATTTCAAATTTCAATTATTCTATGATTTAGTAAGGTACATTTTCTCACAGGTTATAAATTATGAGATACTTCAGCTCTGAGTACCTGTGCAATGTCAAAACTTCTGCAACAGCTACTCAATAAAGGCACACAGTCCCTTTAAGTTTGATTTTCCTCACTCCACTGGCAAAAGGTAGACTTAAAGATCAAATAAATTGGCAGCTGGGAAGGGAAGTGATGGGATAGCCAGGAAATGGATGTAGCATAGCCCCACCTGCTAGAAGGGCCCCAGGATCATTCTCAGCAGAGAAGAGTCCAAGCACTTTGTAGGGTGAAATCAATAATTTTTAAACATCCATTTCTCTATAGCTGTAACTCTTTTCAACTTATTTTCATTTGCTCCAATAACCAAGACAACAGAAATGCTGTTTGGTGTTTCAAAGAATGCGTGATTTTGCTGTAAAATCTGAAAATCTTTCTCTTTGGAAACTTATCATTTAATGTTTTCCATTCAGATTGCATGTGCATGCTAATGTAGACATTGTTATGTCAGAGGAGCTGCCCACAAGTATGCCCCACCCATCCACTTCTGTTCCACATGAACCAAACACAGACATAAGGTGGTGAAGCTGCTCCAGGGACATCCCTGCCACCATTCTCAAATACACACAAAGCAGTTATCTCTAGAGTGGAGGCCAGTGGTGCCCCTGAAGTGAGTTCACCATTTCATTTCTGGGTTCAGTGTCTGCAATCAGGAGCAGGTGGACAAGAAGTACTCAGAAGCAGCACTCCCTGGGCATACTGGGGATGCAGTGTAGATGTATTCTTAGAAAGTTACAAATAACAGTCACAAATAAAAGGAGTGACTCAAACATGAGTCCTATCTTAACTAAATTCTTCCACTTTTATTTTCACTTTCGTACTAGGACCACACTGGAAACAGTAAGCTTTATAATGTGTTAGGGATAATTCAGTAAAAGACTGCATGTGCTTCTACTGTTGCCTCTCAATTTTTGGACCACCATAGCTACAACATCACTCTTACACTCCTGTGCTTATATTCTAAGAAAAAAATAGGCATCTAGAAAATTCATTCTGTTTTTAATATTTAAAATATATTTCTTTAAAACAATGAATTAATATCCAAGTTTTCAGGTTTTTGGTTGTAGACTTGTTGGTCTAAGGACATACGCGGGCAAGGTTCTTAGAGTGGAGGTGATATCTTTTATTAGACCAACTGAGTAGCTGGAAAAAAGTTCTTAGCAAGCTTTCGGGAGCAGTTACCCTTCTTCAGGATGCCTCTGCTTTGGTAACACACCATCATTTGACCCCAGCACTGAGTCAGGAAAAGGGACTGAGAAAGAGAAGGACCCACACCGCCTTTTCAGGTGCTCAAGGAAGGTGGAATAAAATTGCATGTAAGTGCCTAAATCCACTTATAGGTCTAACAGGTGGAATAGAATCTGGACTTAAAATTCTGCAAAATACCTATGAGAGGATTTTCAAAAGCACTGCATATGCCTTTGTTATATACCAAGGATCAAGGAACTTCTTAAAAAGTAAGTGGACACAGACAGATACCTTGTGAACACTACAAGTGCTCTGGGAAGCTGTTTTTCAGAAGACTGACTGGTAAGGACCTACTTTTAATCAGAGGAATCTCCAAAATCACCACTTCACATCCTTACCCACAACTACAAGAAGCAATATCTGGAACATCAAGAATATCAATATGGGATGATATAGTTGAGGATGGTCCTGCTTTGAGCAGGGGGTTGGACTAGATGACCTCCTGAGGTCCCTTCCAACCCTCATTTTCTATGATTCTATATCCTATGACCTGCCAGAGGTAAACATGAGGCAACAATGCTGCCAATGGCCTGCCACTGCAACAATAAGAAAGCAGCTGGTAAATATATGCTCAGAAAATCCTAGGAACATGTCCCATGCTACAGAGGAAGATAATCCCTCCTTCCCCATAATCCGTGTTAATCTGATCTTGGGGAAAAATACCTTCCCAACACCAAGTTTGGTGACTGATATGACCTTGAGCAGAACAGCAAGATCTTATACCTAGAAAACTCTGGAATTCTGCTACCAGTAGGAACATCAGTATACCTCAGTCAAAACCCCCTACACATACCTATGGCCAATGTCCCAATAGCTCAGAGGAAAGAGAAAAAACCCTCCAGAAGCCAGTACCATTCATGATGGATAAATGTTCCTTCCTGCCCTACTGGTGACTAGCAAAACCCTGTGTTTTTTTTTTCTCTTCTCTGTTCTGTTTTCCACAAGACAGATTTTCAGAGGTTTTCAACCTACAAATTCTCAGCACTTATAAAAAATCTAGCTTCACATTTTCTCTTGTGTGGAAGTAAACCCAAGAAGACTTCAGCTTTCATTCACATTTTAATAACGACACTCTTTGAGCTTGGCCAAGATGCAAAACAAATCCACTCATGATATACATACTGGGAAATATTTTATTTCATACATATTAAAATACTACTGATCCAAGGCTTAGCACTTACCTGTTTTTCAGTGAGGATGACACGGCCAAGGAGCTGATCTTCCAATCCTTTCATGGTAACAGTGAAATCAATCACAGCTGTTTTGGCACTGATCTCAGGAGTATAGGAAGGATTAGCTAATTTAGTTGTTATATAAAGGGTAAATCCTGTCATCACATCTACCTCCTTGTCACCTACTTTTACCTGAAAATAAAAGAGAAATAGATTTTTAATTTTCAGAGGCTAGCATTCTAAGGAACTATTATGATCTTTTTTCCAAAGAAAGATAATCTTACTTAAAGAAAAATCAAAAATAGAATTAAAATCTGTAACCTAGTTGCATTCCCCTCCTCACCCCCATCCCTCGTTCAGGCGATCTGTCTTTCCCTACCAGGCTTTGTCATCTTTTTTGGATTCACAATTCTAAACATCCACTAATAAAAGTAGATCTGTTCATTTCAAAGGTGCCCATCACTATGATATGTAGTTAGCATTTGGCTTGAGGTATCAAGTCTACTGCCCTTTTATTTTTGTGTTTAAAATTCATCTTACTTTATGAGTTGAGCCAGATCTTATGAAATTTTTTTCCAAAATGCTATCTAGAGCAGGATCGAGTTCTTCTCCAACATCTTCTATTAACAGAGGTCTTCCCAGGGAAAGGCAGTCTTCTATATGATTCCTGAAGTACTTGTGGTTCAGAGCTGTAACCTAAAAAGATTTGTTTCTAGTAAAAATACCATCTTGTCATATATAACGTTCAATATAAAATCTATCAACACTGTAAAAAATGGAATTCTCCCTGACCAACTACATGCATCACCACAATATATGGGCTTGCTCCTGTTTCCTTTGAAATTAATGAAAGTTTTGCCCTAGACTTGATGTGGAGGAGGAGGATTGATTTTTCCCCCTCATTGTTGCATATCTCATTTACTTGCTTACAT
>NW_017729006.1:47365057-47384726 GCF_001723915.1 Gavialis gangeticus | reverse complement strand
ACCATCTTGTCATATATAACGTTCAATATAAAATCTATCAACACTGTAAAAAATGGAATTCTCCCTGACCAACTACATGCATCACCACAATATATGGGCTTGCTCCTGTTTCCTTTGAAATTAATGAAAGTTTTGCCCTAGACTTGATGTGGAGGAGGAGGATTGATTTTTCCCCCTCATTGTTGCATATCTCATTTACTTGCTTACATGCCTCCAGTCACTGTAGTACCTAAGTACTCATTTTTAACCTAACACCCTCAGGTTGAGAGCAGTCCCCAGGAAGTGTGGCTTTTGGGTTCAGTGCCCTCTCTAGCATCAGGGGGTTCAAAACTATATCTCCTGCCTGCAAGAAGAATACCTTAACCATATGACCATAGGCCATTCTCTTTGGGGTATTCTCTACCCAACCCTGTTAAAGGTAGACTACTCTGGAGAAAGAAATGCAAGATTCTTGGTGCCAGAAAGACAGAGCACAAGAGGGAGTGTGCTGCTATGGGGTGGGGAGGTCCTGATTACCCTACTTGGGGATTGCTTATGCAATTTAGGTAATACTCGTTTAACTTAAAATACAGAAACAGTCCTGGGGGCAAGGACCAGAATCTGAGAGTCACATTTCTTAAGAGACTGCCCTAGTCACTGGGCTACAGGTTCAATGCCACTTCAGACTCTTCCGGATGAAATTAGAATACCTTTCTAAGTCTACTTCCATGCCTAATAGGTGGACTAGAATCAGACTGTAACATGGAGCCAGAGACTCCTGTTATGGACAAAGGGGAAAATGCACCAAAACAGCTGCTGCGTGTGTAAACGAACAGACAGTATAAGACTTGCAGACTATAAATGTAGGCAGCCACAGGGAGGAAGAGAGGCTCATTAGCAAAAAGGATAAATGCTTCAGAGCCAGGGATTCACCCGCTCCAGGTATGCTAATGGACAGAGCGAGATAAGGGTGTGCCCAGAGGCAGTCAGAGGATAGCACTCTGTGAAAAGAACAGCTGCTGGAGAAAGCACTGCAGGGAGCCAAGAGGGAAAGAAAGGACCCACTGGGGAACTCAGGCAGGAGACAGAACCCTCGGGTGCAGGGTGAGTGACCTAGGTTAGGACATGCCCAGAGGGAAATTCATTTACCCCAAGCAGGGAGGATTTTGCTTATGTTAAAACGATGGCCTGTTCTCTTTGGTTGCATGGCTGCCCAAGCAGGGCTGCCTGTGTTGAAGTGATAGCATTTCTTGTTCTTTACAACATTGACTTACCCAGTGAGAGAGTGTTTAGTTAAGGCATGAGCCTGCCTTTATGTTGTGTTATACTCAAGAGGGCTCATTTCTTTGTTATAGTTTAAGACCAGTGGTTTGGATGGGGAGTATTAGGGGTGAAAGAGGTCTCAGCAATGCCCAGAGCTGGGCAGAGATAGGGCCGGGGGCCCAATGACCAAAACAGGTTGGGGATAGAGCCAAAGTAGGTGAGAGCCCAAAGCTAGGCAGAGACAGGGCTAGAGAGCCCAGTGCCCAAAGCAGAGCGCAAAGCCATAGTAGGTGAGACAAGGGCTGGAGTCCAGAAGCCGGGTCCAGTACAGTGGGCCTGGGATAAAAGGTCCAGAGAGAGAAAGAGGGCAGAGGCAAAGAAGGCCAAGACCCCAACAAAGGGAAAGTGGCTGAACAGTAACACCAGCAGGGCATGGGCTTGTCTGTAGGTGAGGTAGGAAGCCACAAACACAGCCTTAAGGCACTAGGTGTCAAGAGACAGAGAAAGAGAGTTAGAGGAACTAGACAAAATGGTTTCTCTGGGGCACTTCGGTCACCTCCCAATACTCTATTTTCAAATAACATCCAAGGTGTGGCAGGTGAATGAAAAAGAGGGAAGGGCCCCAGGAACTGGAGGAGGCAGAGTCTGGTGGTCACCAGAAGGTGTTACGGTGCTACTCGAGCCTGCCCTCCTACACTGACCTATATACTTATACTAAACCTGTTGGCACTTTTAGCTGTGTTAAAATCGAAGTACCTCTATAACCACCAGACATATACCCATAGCTTCTGATATAGTGAGAATAATAGAGAAAAAAACAACTATGACATGACCAAAGCATATCAGGATGTTCCAGCTGTAATGATACGCCCAAAGCCCTTACTCTTCCATAGATCTGGCCATGAACTTTTTCCCCTCTGACTCCCAACTTGAAAGCTCACCTTATTTAGTGACAGGAAACAAAAGAATCTGATGCCTGGCCCAAAGGCTTTATTTAAGGGTGCCAAAGATATGGCCCACAGGCCAAATCTGGCCTGTGGATTCCTATGATTTGGTCCATGGTGTTAAATCAACCCCAAGCACTTCATGAGGCATGTACCAGCCCTGGCCCTATAAGCTGCATATGGCGCACAGAGCCAATCAGTCTGGTGAACACTGCATGTAGTGCAAGGGGCTGGACCCAGTGCCATGGGGGCTTTGCACAGCACAAGGGGCTAGTCTGGGGTACACACTGTATGCAGCATTCACACTAGACTGGCTGTGCACACTGGCTCCAGAGCTGGTCCAAATTAAGCCCACAGACTGGCCTCACACAACAGAGCCAGTACAAAGGTCTGGTCCAGTGTGGGTACCTTATGCAGTGTGCACCCTGTGCCAGCTCTGTGCATGAGCCCCAGACTGAAGCTGGCACATACTGTACACAGTGCCAGGGCTGCTCTGGGGTGTGTACTACATGAGGTGCCTGTGCCAGATCAGACCTGTGTGCTGGTTCCAGTGTGTGGGGCCAGTCTGTGGCCCAATCCAGCCTGCAGACCAGCCCCATGCCCCTCATCTGACCCACATAACTTCTGCAGAGCTGGATAGTTCAATACCCCTGCCCTAAATTAACGTCTATAATCCTAGAGTTGATAAACACATCCAAAAAACACAAATGTAAAAAAGAGAGAGTTCTTTGAAAAAACTTACAAAGGGATTTGTAAAGAAAAAGTGAGTGACATTGACAAAAACATTAAAAAGTTGACAAACATAAATGTAGATGTTTTTCCATACGGAGAATTAGAGGGAAAATGTTTTGGGCTTTAGAAACAGGCTTAACTACTGGTCTGCGGACAGATAATTGGTACAAGAATTATTTCAGAGCCCACATCCCCCCAAGAAACCACGAACATGCCCTTAGGTGCTAGAAGTTTGTGAAGACACTCAATAAATGCATTACGTCAGTAAAAAAAAAAAAAGCAACGTATCTTCTACAAAACCAGAATATAAAAAAAAATTAGGGAAATGGAGTTACTTTCTATTAAATTAACAGTTGATTATTTGAGGAAAGACAAGCCTAATGGCATGAAATTATTATTAAAAAATAATTGAGAGAACTTCTTCAAAATCAATATGATTTCTACCTGGAAGACATTATATGTAAGACAGCTTTTAGGGGAGGGCTATAAAGGATGCCAAATAACATCTACCTTGTGGTTAGAGTGCTGTGTTACAGAAACCTGCAATATTTTGAAATACTTTTCTATTCCTCCCTCCCTCTCTCTCTCTCTCTTCCATTTTATCTTATCATTTACCTGAACTGTAAATGTAATGTCATCTATTTATCATTTCTGTGGATGACATTATATATTGGATTACAATTTTGGGATATATATCAAAATGTAATGACTTCTCTCGCTGGGGAGGGCAGGCCTTGAGAAACTAACCAGTGCAGACAAGATCTGGTCGTCTTTTAATTACTGCATATGGAAGAGATTTAGCTCCACCTAAATGCCTCCGAGGAGGCCTAAATAAAAAATGTACATCCTTAAAATCTTTGATCAACTGCCACCAAATCCTAGAGGCTCTCAAGCCTATACTACTGGGCATTCCCATAAGCATTCTTTTAAGTACCTATGTTTTCATCTGTAAATTTTTCATCGACAAAGTATCCTTGGCATCTAAATGTTTGCTTTTTGTTATGCCCAGAATTGCCTGAGCCTTGACAGGGTTAAGCTGGTCATCTAAGCCCAGTTGGGATCTACAAACTAGGTGTTCCTCCACCTATGTTGTCTGCAGGGTCCAATCAAAGTACACTAGCCAGATCTGGCCCCTCAGTTTCTAGCACTCTTGAGAGCAACTGCTGGAAACAACCCCAAGGAGCAGTTTCACCAGCATACTTCTAGGTTTGGAGCCTTTATGGAAGGGCAAAGGCAGGTTGGGCACTGGAAAGCCCTCTGTCTCCAAAAGCACTATTAAAGGAAAGCAAAGGCCTAATTTAGGCCTGTGGACTTAGATCACTTCTTTCCCAAATATGATGAAAGGTGCCTGAATCTTGGAAGCTTGTTTTCTAATTTTCCCAACTATACAAGAACTCCTCTGGGTGTGTAAGTACAAAACATATCCTGTAGCCAAACAAAAAATGGCTACTTAGGTGACCAGGAATGAATAGAAGGTCACCCCATAAGTTTGAAGAGCTTACGGATTTGGAATGTTACATAAAGTCTAAGCTCTCAAAGATGAAATATTGGTTGTAGCGTGAAGTAAGCAAGCAGGTATAACAAACACAATTTTCTACACGTGTTTGTTACATACATGAAATGTGAGTGTGAAGTGAAATTAGACCACATATTTAGAAATACTTGAATGAAAAATGTTGACACTCATCCAAGAATGCCAGACTTCCTTTCCACATACATGTTTTTTCCTACCTCAACTTCTTCTTTCTCTCTCCCTGTTCCTGCATGTTTCCCTATTTTATTCCTGTAGCCCACCCTATTATCTTTTGTTGTCTAGTCTTGCTATATGGATGAATTGTAAAACAGCATAATTCTATCAAAGATCCCATGAATTATGCAGTATGCCATACTAATACAAGTGATGAGTGATTTACCTTTCTATAATTTATATTGCCTCTTTCTGTAGGCAAATTAATAAAACATTCATCACAAAAATATACAATGTATTAATATATTTATAAAATATACACATTTATGCATGTGTATATATAAATATATATGTAAATTTTTATATATTTATACACACAAACATTTCAACATTTCTTTATACCTTTACACCAGAGATAGTATACAATGAAAATTTGATTCCGGGTACCACAATATATGACCCAGATGTGGTAGCATTTTATTTTGTAAAAGAAACTGTACTACTAGTAGCAGTCTACGAGGAGACAGAAATGAAAACTGTTTTAAACAAAGAGTGTACCTGGAGTTCATGATTCTTTTCTTTGTTTTCAATCCAGATCTTTCCTTGACCTTGTGGGTCAATCAACAGAGGATATCGAGATGCCTTTGTGACAATAATTCCATTCTGAATTGAAAGGTCATCATTTGGAAGACCCTGGAGATTCCATTCACCAACTGTAGCATTGTCAGCAAGCATACTGATGAGGTTAAGAGCCTAATATAAAATATTAAATTGCAGAATTAATAGTGTAGCCTTATTAAAGTAGTTGGGTGGAAAGCCAGTTTCTGAAAAAAAAAAATCATGATAATAGGTCTTTAGCAAAAGTTAAAACCTGGAAACTTTACTCAGGAAAAGTTAGCATTTTATCTGAATAAGGATTTCAGGACCTAGCCTTGGGAAAGTATTTCTAACAGGATAAAATTCCTAATCTTCTCACAGTAGATGACAGAATATTTTAGCTCTCAGTTTATATTGTTTACCTCAAGGAATCCTTCTGTAGGTTTGCTATTTAAATTCTTCCCTAAGGAGGCTAGGGCCCACATCTTCAAAGATATTTAGGTGCTTATCTCCTCTTTAGGACCTAATACCCATTGGTTTCAGGTGTCTTGACTGGCACCACAGAGCCAGAATTAAAAAGCAAGTGTGTCTTGTGATCATGCTGGGTGTAGTCCACAACCCAAATCTGTTTCTAATCTGAGTAAGCTACCCTCCTTTTTACCAACCCCAGAACAACCAGGGACCCTTTGACTACCTAGGGTCAAACATCAACATCATTCAACATCTTTCTGAGTAGAATTGTTCTATACAGCTGGAAATTCACATGATGCCCTCCAGTGGACCCTGAAGACCAACATGAGAGTTAATAAAACTGGTATGTATAGGAAACAAAGACTAGTTCTATTTGCATTCTTTTGTTCTAGTTCTATTTGCCCTCAAGCTAATCCTCTGGAGCAGTTTAAATAATTTAACAAAAGGAAGCTTCAGAACATCCTCACAAGGCTGAGAAATGTATTCACTCCACTTTTCAGATAGAAAAAGTGAGACTCAAAATAGCGAAGTGTTAAGGGTGAGTTTCAGATGAAAGCCAGAGGTACCTATACTTAGATGCTAGAATAGCTAGTACTTAGGTCCCTTCCCCTGGGGAGGAATTCCATTTTGAGCAGGTTTATGAACCTAGGATCTCTATATAGGCTTTCTTTTCTGCTCAGTGAAATCCACTGGCTTTTTTTTTTAAGTACTTAATTCACTAAAAAAAAAGAAAAAAAAATTATTAGGAAAGGTAATTGAACAAGAATGCTCTCAAAAGAGTTTCAGAGACCTGATTTACAGGTCACTGATTTTTCTTCTCTGGGGACTAGTACTCCCAGTCTTGGGGAATAAGAAGCTTGAGAGACATCCCAAAAGCAAGAAGTAATTACTTCTGCAAGAATCATTTGATGCTGCATATCTGGAGAAGACACTCTCTAAGACAGACATACGTAGAATGTTGGTAGGATGACAAATGCAGGTCTGGAATGTTTATACCACCTTGGGAAGGAATCCTTTGTGTGTGTACAGCTCTAGTCATATAGATCTATA
Organism: Gavialis gangeticus; assembly: GCF_001723915.1. Taxonomy (NCBI): domain Eukaryota; kingdom Metazoa; phylum Chordata; order Crocodylia; family Gavialidae; genus Gavialis; species Gavialis gangeticus. The sequence goes on along the minus strand of NW_017729006.1, from coordinate 47,378,003 downwards.
TCTACCTACCTATATCTATACGACAAGACATATTAGCTTCTGAACTGGGAAATGTTACTTCTATTTTTGTGTGTGTTATAGCAAGTAGAAAGTAAAAGCATTTATGCACTAATCCTGTCTCATCAGCCTCACCTATGCACCCCAGTACAGCAGTTTAACTGAAGGTATAACGCTAAAGTGATTTACTTAAACTGATGAAAATCCCTTTACTTGGACACTCTTACATCAGTTTAAACCTGGTTTGCATTAGTTTAAATTCCTCTGGTTTGTAAATTTAAGATTATGGTAAATTATTAACAATCATGGTTGACCTAGTTCAACATCACACTTTTTGTTCAATTGATGTAACACTGTGTTGAAACAAATCCCATCTCTGCAGACAAAGGGGCTCACAAGCAAAGGAGCTACTCCGTGATACAGGGCATGAGAAATCCAGAATCCCACACAGAGGTTGCTTACATGGCAGGTAACCCCCTGATGGCAATGACTGACCTTGACTCACTGAAAGAATGAGCATCAGGTACCTATCCATTTTACACCACATTTTACAAGGATAAATGGAAATAATCTTTTGAGGCATGCTGATGAGAAATGCTATGTAAGAGCTAAGTATTATGATTAACTATATCTATATATATCTATGTATATAGATACAGATATATAGAGAGAGAGATAGGATAGATCTATCCATCTATCTATCCATCTATCTATCTAGATCTCTGGTGCACAAGAATAAAAGTAACATATCCCAGTTCAGAAGCTAATATGTCTTGTCCTGTTGTTGGTTGCAAAAACATTTTCACATCACATTAAAAAGTGAAATTAAACAAGTGACAGTGCTATTAAGAGAAAAGCTGCTTAGTTCTATTTTACAAACAATTGCTAGCAAATCTTGGTTATGATTTGACTAATCTTAAGTAGAAATCACAGGACTTTTGTTTTCAGAGCAAAGAGAAGTTTGTTTTTGCCAGCTCAATTTAAGAGCAGTGGGTTAAAGTAATCATAACACCATTTAGCCAAAAAAAGGAAAAAACAAATCAGACTTTGATACAAAGCCTTCCTTTATCTGAAAGGATAAGCTGTAATGACAGCTAAGAACTGTAATGACAAAGCAAGTATCCAGATGTTTAGTGCTGGCAGGAAGAATAAGGCATTGCAATGGAAAGTGGGTGTCTGGGCAACAAAAGACACACATCAGAAAGTAAGATAAGAAACCTGTCCCCTCACTGCAGCAAGATCCTTCCCCTTCCTCCATGCATGGACTACCCAAGCAAACAAGCGGTCATTCTCGCAATGGGGATCCTTCCAGATAGACATTGGAAAATCTTTGTCCTAGATGGGGCAGGTTTCCCCCAGGAGAAACTGAATGAATGCTTGTAGTTTCTATCAGGAGAGCAGTGATTCTCAATAGAAGTGTAATGCCTGCATGTGGCTTCAGTGTTGACAGGGCTAACTTTAAGGTACCCAACCTTAAGAGTGGAATTCACAAATCTGAGTTTGGCAGCTAAATCTCCCAGGCAGTGAATGAGTAGATTTAGGGGCCAAGAGTTGGAATTCATAGCACACTCAGCAACGGGAGGCGTAAAACAACCAATGGGAAACACTGAAGAGAGGGGAATGCAGGGCTGTCCCTGGGAGGGGGTGGGGAAGTGAATCAGGGTGACCGCCCTGTGCCCCACTCTTTGGGAGGCCCCGTGGAGCCTGGTGGAGTGGCCGCAGCGACTCCACGCTGCTGCTAGCTTCACATCCGGCCACTCAACACCCTTGATGCCGAATCTGCTTCCAGCTTTCTTGCGCCCAAGGGCGAGATCCCGCACAGCCTAATTTGCCCCAGGCCCTGCACCCTGCTCATGTCACCTCTGGGGGCATGTCTGAAGTCCTGACTTTCTCCCATAATTTGGGATCTATGTCAGACAGGCAAGTAACATGCAAAATTTCCTCCTGGATTTAAGTGCCAAATGTGTTTCTTTAAGTATGGTGAACTGGTTCACAATTTTCTTGTAAGATTCTGACACTATCTATATTTTTTGTACAAGCATACTATTTACCGTATACACTCTAATCTGCTCCCAATGCTGCTGATACCTTCTATCCAAAGACTCTTTAAGGCAAAATCTATGAACAGTCTCTGGTGCATGAGACCAAAACCCAGGTCTCCCTACTCTTAGGCAAATGCCTCATTACTGGAGTACAAAATCTCTCTCTCATATCTTCTGGCCTCAAGAATCTGTATTTCAGGTTCAACAGGAGGAGTGGAGAGTGAGAGTGCTCCTATTTAAGCCTATCCCATAGCTAAGTGGTTGGGACGCTCTTCTGAGAGGTAGGAGAAGTCCATTTCAACCTCCTGAGGCTGAGGAGGACCTAGAGCCCAGGTCTTCCACATCTTGGGCAAGTGCTGTAACTGATAACCAATTACAATAATAGTAGATACTGCCTTTACTGTTTGTGTCCTAAAAGAGGAGGGTGAACCAGACCTCCATAATTCAAGAAACAACTTAAGTGCATAAATCCGAAAAAAAACTTAAGTGAAACCCAATCTCACCCAACTATATAGATCTGGAGGGCAACAGAATTTCTGGCACACCCCTTTCTTTGGTATTTCCTATCAGCTCATGGAGCTGCCTGTTGTAAACTTGTTCTTTGGTGACTAATTCTTCTCAATGGGTGCGTCTACATGTCACTGTATGGCAATGTTGCTATGGCGCCATAATTTAGTACTTCCTTTTAGAAGTACTATAGCATGGTGCAGTATGGGTGGGTACTGGATCATGCAGGTGGTGCACGTTTAGATTTCCCAGCTACATAACTGTAGCAGAGTGCTGTAAGTGGGGAGCATGCCACTATGCGAATGTAGCAGTTAATCACATGTAGGCCCTCATGATTGCTATGTCATCATCATAGCATGCTGTACAGTGACGTGTAGACATGCCCATTCAGTGCCAAGGTAACTTAGGCATCAAATTCAGGTTCATGAATTCCAGGCCTTACAGCCACAAAGTCCCTTTTTGAGTCTGGACTTAGGTATCTATAACTGCTCCATTCTTTATTTAGTTTTACTATCACCAACTGGCTTGAAAGATCTGCTGAAATGGTAAAGAAAGAGATTCTCAGACTGCAGTGCTTTGGTTGAATTTGCTAATTCCACCATGTGACAAAGGTCCTGGACATATGAACAGGAAAATCCCAGCTACTCAAAGGTGCAAAAAGTTGTAACCACATGATACAACCCCTTGAACTGAGGTAAATCCACCCTAACTCAGGAAATCTTGCTTCAGTTACAAACCAGGGCAGTTTTTTTTCTTAGGCACAATGGTTTCTTCCCAGGACAGCTGTTTGTGGCAGGTATCCCAAGGCAATTACTTCTAGGCTTTTGCCTCAAGGTAGTCATGGCAAAGTATATACAGGATTTATGATACACTGAAATAAAAGGGGATTTTTTAATGAGATTTATTCATATTAGCACAATTGCCAATATTCTTTTGTTCTTTATTTTTAAAAAACTCTGATGAGGCATGACAGCCTTTAAATCATTTAAAATAATTTGTCCATTTGGAACACAATGTTCCTAAGAGCATTTCTCTATGTATTTTTTATTCTAGAAAAGGAACACTTACATCACTGAATGGAATCCTGTTGTGGATCATTTCTCTCTTCCACAGTTGTAGCAGCAGGTTTCTATATTCCTGATTGAATGGCCCACAGTAAGAGAGAAATCCTGTCGCCAGAAGAACATTTCCCACCAACTGAATAATTTGATTCTGAAAATTTTTGCTGCTTTCTGTCCAACGAATCTAAATTTTAAATTGTTGTAAAGAACTCTGTTAGATCAACACAATACTCAATTGAAGTTCAAATCAATGTTTTTACTTTTTATTACCAGTATACTTTTAAGGTATTTGAACTATTTTTTATTTAAAACAATTCATTTTGAAAGTGTTAGAAGTTGCCTAAGTGATGCAGTATTGCTTGTTTGTTTTTTTATTTTCCCCCTTCATCATGCACTCCTGTTCTCTCTTGTATTTGTTCCATAGGCACTATCAATCTGGCCCTTCACTTTTTATGGAGACAAAAATGCCATGTATGTCAATGGTACTTTTGTCTGAATAAAGACCACAGAACCAGAACCTGGGTGCATCTACATGAGACATTTCCTGTGGAGTAGACTAATTACCTCCATAGTAAAGGTCACATTTCTACATGTGCACCCCTATTAGACTGGAGTAAACTAATTAACTCCACAGCAGCACACCTGTAGACACTCCTCCAGCTGGCTGGGGCACAAGGGTGCTTCAGTGCAGGGGCTGCCTGCCAGCTAGCCCTACACTGGAGCACCCTTGCCCCAGCCAGTCCCTCCGCAATACATTGAGCTGGGAGAAACAGGCCTGGGCTGACAGACTGATCCCGAGGGCTCCTGGCCAGCTGGGGATGCTTTGATCTGGCTCAATGTGCTGCATTCCCAGGAGCATATTTAAACAACACGCCCGGGAACAATAAGCTCCACAGTTTATTGTTTCACATTAACTGCATGTGTAGATGGGCTCCCTGAGTGTCTTTTAAGAATCAACTTACAATGCTGTGAGCCTTTTTAAAAGTATAGAAGGCCCACAAGTCCTGAAAAATCCTGTGATCATGAAAACCTACTACACTGATTCCCAGCCACCATTTTGTGTTTGCTCTTTCAGTTTATGCAGTAATACCAAAAGACATAGACAAAGCACTCTTCTCTTCTGATGTGAAGTTTTAGAGCACAGTCATGAAAATAAAAATAGTCAATAAAAATAGCTTTCTCTCCTCAGACTTCAAGGATATGATGCAGAAAGCAAAATCTTCTTCACTAGCCTTGCATAGGCATAGTATTCAGTTTTTAAAAGTATTCATGATGGAATCATTGAGATCTGGCACAATACTTCCATTCCACTACTTCAATTTCTGTATGTCAGCAATAAACCAGGATGGATTGTGAAAAAAACAAAACAGGAAAGGAAGCACTTACGACAACTGTCAATGTAAAGAATAAATGGTGAAGTCTGGTCCCCAGCGGAGTGAACAGCAAACACAAAGTTTACCTGACTCACCCAAATAGTTATTAGGTATTACCAAATAATTAACAAAGGAAGAATATCTTCCTTTGGAGCCTTTAGGAAACCTTCAGTTTCCATCAGCCACTGAATGGCAACTCTGATATCATCAACATTTCCAATTTAATTTTCTTTTGGAGATTTATAAGCACAAATTCAATTTTTGCACTAGACATATGGAGGTTTAGGGGTTTGGAGATCTGAAATGCTGCCAAGTCTTATTTTTTTAATGGAAAAACTAGTTTTACACCTGCAACTCAATTGACTATGGACACAGGACACTGCAAAATCAAAAATGTATCCTATAGGTTATTGTATTTTCAATGCAGAATTTTACATAATTAATCATATAAAGGTTATACTTACAATAAAAGAAACTTATTTTGTATTTATCTCCATAATCAAAAAATATATAGATCTCCAGGGTAAAACATGAAATACTAAACTTGGAAACAAATTTATTATATATAATCTAAATATTTTTTAAATGGCTCTTTTAAAATTGTACAGGTATAGAAATAGAAACATAAATTATTTTTGTAAAATTCAACTCAAAATATTTTTCAGGGAATTAGTTAGTTCTTTGAACTACTGTCCTTGCATACCTGAAAAAAAGAATAAGCATGTTTAGAAATACTGTTATACAAATATTGAGTTAAGACATAGTCCTTGCTCTTACTGATGTTTTGCCAAAACTGCATCCACTCCTTGAGCCTAGCCCTTAGTCCAACCTGATCTCAGTGACCACAATGAGCATATACAACAGCCTTATGTACATAAACAACTCATAACTTTTTTTAGACAGGTCCAATTAATCAAAAAATGTATATGCATCCAAAAAGCAATGACATACACAGTAAAGTGTTCATATGATCCTTTTTAATCTGTGGATTTACTTAGCACTGTTGTTGCTCAGTAAGGAATGCACACAAACTATATAATCTAATTTATGCTACATTTCTGCTCAGATGCATCAGTACCTTTTCTCCACCTAATCCTTCAATAAGGGTCGTGGCATTGTTCATCTTCTCCCTGCAAGCCTTAGCATCATCCAGTAAAGCTTGCTTCTCTCTCATGGCAGCATCATACATGGCTTGGACTTCATCCAATTGTCTCTGCTTCTCCTCAAGCTGGTTTTGAGCATTATTCAGTTCAGTCTGGGCAACTGTCAGCCTTGCTTCTTGCAATGCTAGATTTGCCTACATATATTTTAAAGTGAGAAATATTTAATACTGATTATCTGACAACTCCAACTTAATAGCATTCTTTCCATGATCCTGTAGTGTGACATGTACTCTACTTTATCATTTTTAATATAATTCTTTGCTTAAAACAACAATATTCCAATATGTTTGCTTTTCCAGCTTCAGTTACTGATAGAAAGCAAGTCTGCTGCTTGATGTAACACTAAATTGTATGCTTAGCTGTTATTTTTAGGCCAAGCCTACAGTAATAAACAGTTTTAAATTAGTGGTGCTATTGAAGGTCATCATGAAATGCCTGTACATAGAAGATGGAGATAATTTGTTTGGTATTATACCCAATACTCAAACTTCCTTTATAAGCAGGGTTCGAATTACAGGGGAGATCAGGGGGGCTGAGCCCCCCAAAAGGGATGAGAATCCGTGTGTGTGTGTGTGTGTATAGTAAAGAATTAAGGAGACACTACATGAAACCTTTCTTAGAAAAAGGCTTTGTTTCTGTATTTATATTAGTATTTATTTTATTTAAAATTGGTTCCAACTGATGTGACTATTTAGAAATCTAATGAGCATCATGTTTAAACAGTATGCAACTCACCTCTCCTTTTTTGCTATAAGATTGCTGAAATTTTAATACCTTTTCTGGTGAAAAAATTATTACCATCATATATCTGATAAAAGGCCTTAGTTGGGCAACCCTATTATCCCAAAACAATAAATGAATAGAGCATTAAACTCATTAAATGACTCAGTAAGTCATCAAAACAAGGACTGATTTGTGATATTCCTACTAAGGAAATGTTAATTCTAATTAAAATGTGCTGAGATCCAATGTATTGTTCTCTCAGATAACAAAAACATTCGCAAAAGAAAATCATAGTACACGTCTTGAGATTGCTACCCAAGAATGATCAAATATACAGTATCAAATCTGGTAGGCCCCAAAAGACAGGAGGCAAAATCCCACTTAATTTACTAGCCATCTAAAATGCAACTACTGGCCACTCCCTAAGGCTAGGAACAGAGATTGCATTTGTTCTGGGACCAGTTGTGCCTGTGTTTGTCCCAGAACAGAAAGGTCCTGGGACAGACATGTATACACACTGTCCTTCCAATAAGGATTTAGCGAGCAGCTGAATGCATTGCAATGTTTCTGTCATTGATTCAATGATGTGACCCCGGGACAGGTATTCAGATGCACTTTGTGATGTCTTCAGACAAACTGTTAACACTTTCTGGATCATATTTCACTCAGACATTTTGCATAGAGACTAATGGTAGACTTGTGCACTGCCATTGGGCAATTTAGAATGCAGCAGCCTGCAGGTGATACATATGGCAACCAGCTCAGAGATGCTGGCAGCACTCTGAGAAAGCTCTATCTCTGAGAATGATTCACGCACAAGAAAACATGACACAATGCTGGACAAAGTTAGCAAAGAGCTCTCTCATGAAAAGTTCCCAGAAGACCATCCAAAGATGTCTGCCTTATTCTATCAAAGAATGAGTGCATTACTATCAGTGGCTACAATGTCCTTGTGAACTGTGGAGGGAGCCACTGTAGACACTTCTGTGAGCGCCCACTGGCTGGCAATCTGCCTCAGATGCAGTCACCTCTATCCAGTGCTGGCAAATGGCAGAAGTACCTTTTGGGCCCATTCTGCCTTCACTTCTGGTCTGGGGGGAAACCACTAGGCAGCGTAGGGCTGACTTGAGGGGTGGGCAGGAGGGCACAGAAGACTCAGGGAACACTAGGCACAGATCAAGAAAGTCCAGAGCCCATACCACCAGGCCCTGGCCCGCATAGCCAGAACACCACTCACCTGGCCAGAGATTCTTGGGAAGCTATGATACCTGGGCTACATGTCAGAGAGCCTCTATGTCCCTCTGGGGAAGGACATAATCATTACTTACCAATACTTTCTGGACACAGAGGAAAAGCTCCTTGGCAGCTCCACCTCCACCATTTCCCAGCACTTGACCTCCTGCACCCCACCCAAACAGTTTGCAGGGATGGTGGTGGACGCGGTATGTAGAGTATGGTGCCTAACAACACACCCCTACTACCAAGAGGCAGAAAGGAAGGTGAGGGGCCTAATGCTGGAACAACCTCCCGTGAATACAGCCAACCTAGATGCAGACAACAAACCTTCCCAGTTCAGGTCCCACCACTCAGGTAGCCTCACTCCACACAGAACCCTCTTACAGCCTGGCCAACTGGGATCCCTACTTATGTAAATACATTTGGCTGGTTCCTGGCCAGCTCTCTATAAATCAGCTCTCCTCCAAAACTGTGGGCATGACTGAGACTACTAGCTCCAGTGGAGATATTATTTTTCCTCTTATGCACACCCAGAGTGAAAGGTGCTGGATATCACCAATATTTTGTGCCCATGGCTACCCAAATAAGTCCTGGATCAGTTGACTCTGACTGTCTTCCAGTGCTGTTTCTCCACACAGTGTCTGTGAGCCCTTCAATGCAATTTCTCCCTGAGTAGCACAATGCTCTTTGCTTCCTATTCAGCCCCCTCCAATTTCTCTAGGTTTCTCATCTTGGATCCTCTGGGTTTGAGATTCCCTTATTCTGCTGCTGCTACCTCCCCCCTCCATGTCCAGTGCCTCAGGCAGAGAAATTCCATGTTGAACAACTATGCTCTGCAGAGTACAACATGCCATGAGCAAGCTATTGACCTTTTGGGGGCTGTACTGTAATATGCTACCAGATGAATAGAGACGTTGGCAGGTCATTTTTTTAAAAGGCATGAAGGCCTATGGCCCTCTACACAAGACTTGGTGCACAACTGCACTGTAGTTTGGCATCACCCATGGGATGCATCAGGAGCTTGGGGAGCCGTAGCAGGAATGGGTAGCTCGATCACAATGTCTGCTGACGTCAAGATCAGAGAAACAAAACTGGCAGTAGCAATTATTTTATAATGGAAATAAACAAAGAAAATTTCACACTATGACATACCAAAAGCTTATATTATGAGGATGATGAAAAGTTCAGAACCAACACCAAAGAAAAATATGCTAAGAAGTCTTTTTTAAATCCCACCATTAGAATTCCTCATGGAAAACGTCTGCGTATCTATGTGGCACAAAAGCCTGCAAGTCGCATAAAAGGCCACTGTAGATGCTAACTCACATTAAGTTTTGCTAATTGATTTTCCATATGCAAAGACTTGTTTAATTAAGTAAAGGATTCAAGCTTAAAGGACTGTCCAAATCTCACAGTCCACTGAACTTGCACAGTTAAAGTGTACTAGTGTCCAACAGTATACAAGGCACAGATGCGCTGCTTTGATTCCCTATGTCAAATTACTTGGTAACCACTTTGTGAGTGAAGTCTTGGGATGCAAGCAGTTGAGGTGTAACCCAGGCTGGAGCTAGAATATGGAGCTACAATTCAAGCTTACATAAGGGAGCCAGAGACATAACCTAGCAGGGGAACTCTGGAACAGAGGCAAGGGGCTCTATACTCTGGCAGCTATGGTCTCAGTCAGCAGAGTGACAGGAAGTGACTAGGACCCAGCAGTCAGGAGGTGCAGGCAGATGTTGTCCAGCTGGGGCAGTGGCTCAGTGTGGGAGGGAGTGCATGCTGCACCCATGAACAGCGCATGCTCCTGGTGGCTGCGGGGCACGGTGGCGGTGGGAGCATGGCGGTGATGAACAGGGAACTCCCACAGCCAGCATTGTCAGCAGTGGGGTGAGGGGTGGTGAGCACCGAAAAAGGGTTGGCAACCACCCACAGCCGCCACTGGCAGCATTGGCAGTGGCCCAGGGGAACCGCGGACTGCCCGGAGATGCTACCAGCAGTGTCAACAGCAGGGTGGTGAGCAGCAACCGCAGAGTGTCAGCAGTGGCTTTTTGCAGATGGTGCACCGCCATGCTCGGGGGGTGCATGTGCACCCATGTGCACCCACTACACATTGCTCCTGGCTGCACCCCTGCCCGCTAAGTCGGAAGCCCTTGGGGCAGGGTTGACAGATGGGGCCGGGGGTGCTGTCCAGCAAGGGCGGTGCCTGGGGCCGGGGTGCTGGGGGCAAGAATTGCCCATCCTCCATATCAGCAGCCGCTGTCTTGCTGCTCATTGTGCCACTGCACCACATCTTGCCAGCCTGAGACTGCAGAGCCTGCTGGCACCTGCACTGGGGCTAGAGCTGGAGACAGTGGCTGAGGTCGTCATGCACAGTGCGGCAGCGGAAGGGGAGGAATGGGGAGGGGAAGAGAAGAGTGGAGTGGCAACACAGCCAGCCCACGTGTTGCCCTGCCCAGCCTTGGGCCCCCCCAGCCTTGCCAACCCCAGGGGAGAACAGCCCCTGCATGCAGGAGCCCCAGAGGAGTGCACCCCCCGCCCCACAGCCCTAGCACAGGGGCATGGGGGTGATGGGCACAGGGGACTGAAGTGGCAGTGGGGTCTATGTGGCATGCGTGAGTGAGGGGGGGGGGCGGGGGAAGGGACAGACGCTTTGGGTAGAAACAACAGCCAGAACCAAGCCTGGAGCCCCCCTGCCACCCTAGAGCAGTCTGTACAGGGGGAGACTGGCATGGAAGGGAAGGGACTTGCCCAGCCAGAGGCAAGCCCAGCCCAGTCCCTGAGCCCCAGTCAAGGGTTTCCCAGGAAGGGCTTAGGGGCCACTGGGGCCTGGGCACAGGTTCAGGGAGCAGAACAGCAGAGGCCAGCACTGCTCAGAGCCACAAAGCAGTGGGCAGGACAGCCACAACTGGACTTGTGTCCTGGTGCAGGGGGAAGCTGCTACTGGGAGTGAGCAAGTGGGGGCAGACAGGGGCTGCAGGTCATGAGTGAGAGGCACCAACAGAGCCAGTGGGCTGTGTCTTGGGAGTAAGGGGCAACGGCATGGGCAGGAGCAGGGCATCAGTGTATCAATGCTGCTCAGTACCACAAAGCAGCTGTGGGGACAACCACAGCTGGACCCACGTCCTGATGAGCAAAGGGGCAAGGGGAGCTCTGATTTTCTATGATAAAAACCAAAAATCAAATGCCAGAACATATAGGTATTTAGAATGTACTACAATGATCGAGGCACTGGTAAGCTTCTGAATTGCTTTAAAAATGTAAATATATCAATAAAACACCCTGTTCAACTGATACCTACATATATAGTGGCATTTCATTTTAACTGCAGAAAAAAGCAAGATGTTGGGGTTTTTAAGCAGAGAATTGCAGGGGTGGGGGGGTTAAATCAGAGAATTTGGAATTATTAAACAGAAAAAAAACAGGATCCCTGTATAATCACTTATTCAAAGGGGAAGTGCTGGTGTCACACAAATTATGCCACCCCAGCTCTAAAGACATGCATAAGCATGTACTTGCCTTCAGAGGGATCACTTAATATACTTAAGCTTTTTGTTAACCTATGTTCCCCATGCTCAACCTCCCCACCATTGTAAACAGGGACTTGTTCAGCAACTTCACAAAGTTTCATTGGGAAATAGGTAGATATATAAATGGGAAAAGATTGAAACTCACAGCTGGAAATGTGCTCATCGTAAGTTGCAACAAGGCTGTTAGCTTTTCCATTGTCTGTCTTTGTTTCTGACATCTCAGTTCTCCAAGTTTGCCAGCTGTCACAGTTCTCATAATGGTCTACCAGTGGGCAACCACCAAGCCTGTGTTTGCCTCTACCTTTGCTAAACTTATAGGGCCGGATTGATTCCACCTATTAGGTACATAAGTGGACGTGGTGCATCTTTTTCCTCACCCTGTTTGCATTCCAGAAAAACTGTTAATAAGAAAGATGGGTGGGTCCTTCTCCTCCTCAATGTTTTATTATAACTTAATTTTAAGAGCAAGATGATGGTGTGTTACAGAAAGTAGATGAAAGTAGATGAAATCTACAAAACTAGATTTTCAGGAACTTGGACAAGGTGGAATAGAATCATGTGTAGGAATCTAAGTCTACCTAGATGCCTATTAGGTGGAATAGAATCTGGCACGTGTGCTTGTAAGCTTCTATTGGCCTGGACAGGCTCCAGGATTGTCTCTATTCTTGGACTCTCTGGAACATTTCCTTGGTACAGGCCCTCTGTCTGATACCCCTCCATGCAAATATGACCTCACAGGGTCATAGGGCAGGGGTAGCCAAAGTCTGGCCCATGGGCCAGATCGGGCTGTGGTGGACTCCATTGCCCAGCAGCCCCTGCCTGCATCGCTGCGGCGTTTCCATGGAGACTCCAGGAGCAGTGGGGCCATGACAACATGGAGCCAAGGTTTCTATGGAGACCGGCCCCAGCAATAATGCCAGGTTGTGCAGTAGCACAGGGATCTGATCCAGGGCTAAGGCTGGGATCTTGCAATGGTGACAGAATGGTCCGGAGCTCAGGGAGAGCCATGATATGCTGTCTGCATGCCCCTGCCTGTGGTGTGCAGGCAGTGGACTGCAGCTGTGGCAGGCCAGTAGGGGGAGCTCCTGCGCTAAGCCACCCGCCTCACTGTGCATGGCCAAAAACCAAGCTCCGAGTGCCTCCCCTGGGGCACCTACGTCTGGCCAACCCCCTTCCTGGAGCACACCTGCAAGCTTGGGGTACCGTTCCCACCACCTGGACTCAGGGATTTGTCTGAGTCCTGCGCCACCCAGGATACACAGACCCTGTAGACCTAGGGGTTGCTTACTCCCACCAGGATATATCTGGGTGCTTCTT
>NW_017729006.1:47359806-47360057 GCF_001723915.1 Gavialis gangeticus | reverse complement strand
GTGCTTCTTGTAGCCTGAAGCATAGAAAGTAGCCTCCCTTCGTCAGCTGAGTAAAGGGAGCAAGAAGGCCTGCCCAGTCCCTCTCAAGCATGTAAAACAAGGCTGGCTATATTGGATAGCTTTGTGGTAGAGAGAGTAGGCATGGGAAGGGGTACAAGTCAGAGGCTTAAGCCCCTGCCCCCATGTTGTCAGGTCAGAGCTCCAAACAATAGAGGTTAAACCCACACACTCTTACCTGAGGCCAGTCACAT
>NW_017729006.1:47334855-47359795 GCF_001723915.1 Gavialis gangeticus | reverse complement strand
CCCAATCCCTCTCAAGCATGTACAACAAGGCTGGCTATAACTGTTAGCTTTATTGGGTAGAGAGGGTAGGCATGAGGAGGAGTACAAGTTAGAGAAGTAGCAAAAGAATAACCCTGAACAAACAGAAGTGGCTTGGTAGTCTTTTGATACGTGACTAGAGTACATTAAACTAAGTTCCTAGTTAAGTTTCTGGTAAGTTACTCACTTCTGCATTCAGCGAATGAGAAAGACCTGCAGAGGCCCATGCTTCTGTGTGTGCATTTTAAAATGTCTGCCTATCTTCTGCCTACAGGGACCCTCTTAAATAGTCCTCCTTACCTCACCACCTGGACCCAGTCAGGGACAGATGTCATTTGATGCCAGCCAATCAATTTGAAAAACATCACAGTTATCAGATGGAGTGACGGGCTTAAGCCCCTGCCGCCATGTCGTTAGGTCAGAATTCAAAACAATAGAAAGGTTAAATCCATACCCTCTTACCTGAGGCCAGTCATGTAGGCAGTGGCAGTGAGTTGGCTGCCTAGCAACCAGATTGATAGATACATGAGAGAGAGAGGGGAACAGACAACGCAAAAAGTGAGGAGGCTAGGAGGGAGTCCTTTCACAGAGCTCTGCCTTGGCTCTGAATTATGCTGTCATCACCACAAGATCCTACCACCCGAGCAGCTCCTCACCCAGCTGCATGCCCTGCTAGTGCTGTTGGGGCCAGTCTCCATGGAAACCCTGGTCCCGCCACTGCTACTGGGGTCTCCATGGAAACCAGCTGCAAGGACGAGGGCAGGGGCTGCTGGGAAATGAAGTCCGGCTGTTGGCCAGATCTGCCATTTTGCCCACACCTAGTCTAGGGTCTCAGGATCAAAGATGATTTTCTACAGAGACACCCCAGTTGCCAGAGCTCCCGCCTTGAAGAAAGTGTGGGTTTATAGTTCACCACTTCAGGGACACACTTTTTGAAGCAAGGATATACAGGCTTTGCAAAGACTCCAAAGGCAATTATTCTTTACTTCAGCTAGCAGAAGAAGTACATAGATTCCAAAAAAAATAGTAAAACAATAAAACACCCACAAACATTATATTCCTCTGGCTCAGTTTCCTCACCACTCTTGACCATTCTTTGGCTTAGGTGATCACCTTCTAAAGAAGCTAGGATCCCATTTTCCTGAACATGGCTGCTTCCACTTTCTTCAACATCCTTTTTCTTACACCTTGTTTCCTTTGTTAAGTGACTAATTTATCTCCCAAATCTGTCTCAATCTCTCCCTACATGATCTGTTGCTTAATTATCATTCATTTGGAGTTCATACTTTAAAAACTGGTCTGCCTGGATTTGAGCCATCTTGTTTAACGGTTCCCTGTCTGAATGGATGACTGCCACAATTTAATAACCCTGCACCGTTAGCAGTGTGCCTGGTACAACAATTTTTCCTATCAAAAGACAGCAGAGAAAGCAGAAAAGCCCTACATTCAAAATGGAGTTTGACACGTATATACTAGAGAAGCCCCAGTATCAAACAGAACATTAATAAGCTCCCATAGATTCATCACACCAGGGTAAAATTTTAATTAAAATCACTGGAAACAGCTGTAAAGTATCAGCTTACATATACTATTTTATGTCAAGTCTAGTCTATCATATAATATGACTGAATCAGAGCTATACACAAGCCTCTTTCTTTCGTCTAACAGATAAACAGCAGATGGTTTTTGAGATTTACCAAGTTAATCCAGAGGGGCTTATTTTCTAGATGGCAAACCTCAAAAGAACAACTCCCTATCACACTAAAGATTTACATAAAATCAAACAAACATGATCATTAAATTATGCTCTCTAGCTAACAAAAAACCTCTTTCACAATATACTTGCTTTATTTGCTGTATTTGACTTTGCTTTTGTATTGTTTTCCTGTTTCTCTCCTAAATGCCTTCTATGATATATGCTGTAGTTCTAGAGATGGTGTATATCTATTTCTTGGCTTCTTGGATGAATGATTTTTTTTAAAGGTTACATTCACTAAAATATGAATCATTACTGTCTTCATAAGTATTTTTGGGTTGTCAAGTTTAAGATTTAAGGCATTGATTCTCAATTAAGATGCTATTTAAGAATGCACTGGAGGTAAATTTGCCAACAGGTACTCAGGCAGTTTGCCTCACAGAACTGAAGTTTAAATAGAATAGAATAGGACAGAGGTTTGAATGCAACAGACCAATTTAATCAGTCCATCTTCCCAAGTGGAGAACTGTACCCGACAGTACATGTTCTAGTATGTTGTGCAGTATAATAGCAAATGCTTTACTTTAACTTTTTCTTAATATTGTGCCACTGCTTCTTTGGCTGCCTCTCATACCACTGTAGATAATTCCTCTCTCCTTTGTCTTTTGCACTTTTCACATATTTGCAGATTGCTGCCCTGTTTGACAGTAATCATCACTTTGCTAAATGATACAAGCTTAGGCTTTTCTTTCACCCAGTTCAGCAAAACATTCAAACATGAGCATAACAAATTGAACAAATTTAACTTCACACATGAATTTAAACTGCAGGAATGTAAGCAGGCACACACAGACCAACACTGCAGTTATATTTTTGCACCTTTCACACACATGTAGACAGCCAATCACTATTACCTCTAGGTCTCTCTCTATTTTACAATTCTCAATGTATTTCTTATGAGGTATTAGCTTAATTTTTTCATAGCTCTCATAAACTTAAAAAGAAAATGCTATGTGCATTAATTGTGCTATGTGTCTTCTATATCAATTATCTCAGTAATGCAATGAAAACATCTAATCTGTTTAATGAATCAGTATTAGCTATGACTAGAGTTATTCTGAGGGAGTTTTAACAGTTTGAATACTGGTATTGCTATGGTCTACCTAAAGTAACGGGGTTAAACACCAAGTAGAGTAGTCACATAGCCAGCTGGTAACTAGTTCATGAAGCAGCAATGCAAAATGTCCCCCAATTATGAATGTAGTGTGTATTCCATATAAAATATAACACAAATGTTTAAAGTTCATTTTTTTTTTAAACTGTATACGAAATGTATCTATCATGGAAGTATAAGATTTATAGATAGTGCAAGCAGTGACTGCTGTTGTTAAGGTAGACTCAGTTTGCACCTGCAGAAACTTGCTAGAATTTAAGAGGTAAATGCTTCAAAAATACAATTTGCACTGTTTTTATTAAGTATTCTCTACCCTCTTACAGATACATGTAACAGGACTGGGTATACTCCATATCAAGGCTATGGAAGCTGAGCAGGACTTCCCCAGGAGTGGGGTAATAAAAGCGGTGGGCAGGAAGACTGTGCTTTCAATTGTTCTCCTTACTGATGCTTAGGAAGTGAAATGAAGTAGTGCACTG
This sequence comes from Gavialis gangeticus, assembly GCF_001723915.1. Classification (NCBI taxonomy): domain Eukaryota; kingdom Metazoa; phylum Chordata; order Crocodylia; family Gavialidae; genus Gavialis; species Gavialis gangeticus. The sequence goes on along the minus strand of NW_017729006.1, from coordinate 47,356,428 downwards.
AATAAGACAAAGGTCCTGGAAGGAAAACTGTATGTGCTCACATAATTAAAGCCTGTATCATAATGAATCTGCACAAGGAGTCTGAATTAAAATTGTTCGGACAAACTTAATTGTGATGTTTCCTAATTCTTAAGTACATGAATTTGCAATTTTGGTGTTTGCAATCTTGGTTGTATTTCAGGTGTTTCAGCCAAGATGAGAATTTATTTTTAACTCATATGTGTTCTTCTTTCACTTACAGAAAATAAATAGTATTGAATACCTTAAGTGGAAGGACTTCTTTATTAATCCCATAGAAGTAGGCCATCGCTTGTGTCCATGAGCAAAGACCTGCTACATTTCCACAAACTTTTTTAGCAGTCTCCAAATTATAATCTTCCATCTCTAAGTAAGGCTCTAGCAGTTCTACTATCTCTCCTGTAATTGAATCCTATGGAATAAAAAATGGAAGATATATTTGTATACCTCTAAACACACAGTGCTTATCATACTTATAAAAAGCACAATACACTGTAATGCCTAAAAATTGAAATGAGGTTTTTTTCCTAAGAAATTTACCAGAAATTACAAGAAAGTTAAGATATAAATTACATTTTATGATTAAGCTATATTAATTTTTGAAAGCATACAGTACATAGATATACCCCTTTTTGGAATTACAGTCAAGTTGATAATGTTTTTAGAACACAATTTTAAAATAAAGACCTTCTTCACAATATGATTTTTTCTTATAAAAGTGATAAAGTCATAGAGAAGTAGGGCTGAAAGAGAACCTCCACAGGACATCTAGTCCAACCCCCTGCCTGAGGCAGGATCATCCCTATGCAGACCATTACTATATATTAAACATTCCATGTGACTAATTATTATAATCAATAATAATCATTTTATCATAATAATAGCCATCACATTGTATTTGGTTTTTATTTTTACTCCATATTAGAATACGGTGCAACACAGCATTATTGTATAGGGAGCACCGATACAGGATGCAGTTATTTAAAGCTCTGTTTGATATCTCCTCAAGAAAGATGATACATTTCTATCAACAGAACTTCAGTGACTGAAGATCTGATTTATGTTTATGCATTTATGGTCTTAATTTCCTGTTTGAATATTTCTTTGTATTAACTGCAGAGCATGTTGAAAAAATGGAAAAAAATCTGTCAGATTTCTCACAGTATGACTGCACTTGGAAGCACAGCACAAATAAAGCAAATGACTATGGGCCAGATCATCCCTTTGTTCACAATGGAGGGATAAGTTGTGTGTAAAAGGAGCCTTTTGAAACTGGGCAGATGTCAACCACAATCTGACTGGTGAGTGCAGACACTCTTTTAGTTTAGTGCTAGCCTCCCCAAGGAGGCAGAGAAGAATGGATGAGAACAGAAGCACAGCCATGCCCCTTCTCCTCTTACTTGCAGAAATAATGAATAGGGACCTACTTAAATCCCAGTTTCATGATTTTCGCAGAAAGCAGAAAATGGCAGCTTCCATGATCACCGCAAAAAAGGGTGTTTCCTGCAATTTTGTGTAGAATTGCCCAGACAAAATTGAAAGATTACTGGAATCCAAAGAAAGAGTGGCAATCCCTCCAGCCACAGAGAATGTGGTTTGAGAGAGAGCTACTGAGAGGCTGAGCTAGTTAAGTAGACTCAGTGACGGCGCCAGTCAGGAAAGCAAAAGGATTTCAGCACCATCTTTTGAGAAATCAGATGCAATGCTACAACAATGCTGCAGTCTGAAGATGAGTGGTGACCTGTTGGCCAATCAACAGCAAGGGGGGCTTTGTGGTACATGGAATGTACCTTTAAGGGACCAGCAGTGGGACACCCCAGTCCTTCCCCCTGATGCCCTGTGGGTACGGTTTGCTTGGTGTCGTTGTTCTCCCTGCAAGCTGTGAGTGTGTGTGTTCCTGCATCCTGTTTCCCAAAAAAGATAAAGCTGTTTATCACCCCACTGGTCTCTGCTGAATGGTGACTTGAGGACAGAACCCCAAAGGCATGGAGGTCTGAGTGAGTACCCCATCCCTGGAAGCTAATGACTTAGAGTAAACGTTATAGGCTTCTACATGAAAAGACTGCAAAATTGGCTCTGTGTGCCACAAGCAGCCTGCAAAAATCCTTTTGTCTTGCTGTAATTTAGGTATGTCCATAGGCAGTGCATGCCTCCTGAGGCTGGAGGGGCACGGCAACCACCCGCAGGTGGCGATGCAGGCATCAGCAGCAAGGGTGGACCAAGTGGGGACTGTCTACAGGTGGCTGCAGCGGTGTTGGTGGAGGGGGTCCCCTGTGGCAGATCGCCAACTGGGGAGGATGGTCCCCCAGTAGCTGGATGCCGAACCCAGAAGTGCCAGCGGCTCTTCTCAGGGAGGGGGTTGTTACCAGCACTCTACCTGCCCCCCCTGCCCGTCGCCTAAGCCGAGAGCGCTCACTCTCAGGGGGAGCACCAGCACTCCCAGGGGGTGCATATGCACCCCCTATGCATCATCTATGGGTAGGTCCCTACTAATGGATGCAGAAGGAAAGCAGGTTGTTTCATTCCATGCTTGTAGAGGATGTTAGACCTGCTTCTCTAATTATGTGTGGCCTACAATAAGACAGAAATTCTTTGGTGGCTTTGACTGCAACATGACCTGCTTTATGCCTGAAAACAAGTTTATCTTTAACAGCCTTGTTTGACCCTACCCTAATAACCGCTAATGATGCTTAATTTTAGAAAGAATTCCATTTAACTTGCCATTCATTATTTACATTGCATATTTTCTCTATTAAAAAACTATTAAAAAATTAAGAAGCAAATCCTTAAGTATGAGGGTGCTTTAATATCTGTTTAATTACTTGAGGCAAATGGAAGCTGTTCCCTTATGCAGTACAGACTGCTAAAGCTTGTGCATGATAGCAGTGGACATTTAACAATAGAGGTATTAATGGTTGCCAACCACTTTTTCTACAAAAAATTACTGACAGATTTCTTTTTATGAGTTTAATCACCCTCTGATTCACAGCCATGGATTAATATAATATGTCTTTATTCTGAAGTTGCTTGACAGAAATTCCTGTCTTATACCTGACTGATCCCAACATACTGTAATAGAAACAAAGATGATAATGGTAAGAGCTGAAAATAGGTTTAGATGTGTTTATATAAAGAAAGTTTGCTGCATGTAGGATAGCTGCCTGAAAAAGTTTATATTTTTTATCCTATTCACTATTTGGGGTGAAATAAGAATCAAGCCTAAATCTCTCTTAGAGGTTTGAAAATTCCAGGTGAATGATTTTTTAAAATTTGTTTCATAACTTTAAAATTCTGTACTTCAGCCAGAATCTGAAGTGACCCTGACAAAACCAAGATCTCTGGACACCTCACCAAAAAGTAAAATGTCCATCCTAACTCCAAAGTCAAATAACTCAGGCAAGAAATGTAGCCAATTCATAACTCAAAACTGTCTGAGGGTTTCCCACCAGTGTATACACTAACACAAAAATATACTAGTGATTTAAGAAGAGAAAGAAATAATTTAGCAACAAAGGAAAAAGCATTCCATACTTTTTTAACAGTATTTTTCATGATCACTTTCTGCAAAGATTTAGACATTCCCACAGAATTTGTTTTTACTCTTGAGAGCAAAGTTAAATGCATAGAAATCTATGAGTAGGGCCATGTACAGTATTAAGAAGTGCATGAAACAGGAAAACTCATTAGGACTTTTACTTCATTTAGGAGTACAGGACCCATTGTCTTTATTCTTATTTCCCTTTCCTTTTTTACTTTAGGGTGTATTGAGACACTGTTGTGAGATGAGAGTTATGAAAAAATGTGTTGCAGATTTGTCGCTAGAGGAAGTCATCTGCTCTGGAATACTTAACTCAACAGAGTTCCATCTTGGGTAGAGAGGCATTTCTACAAATAAGTTTGAGTTTTTTTGGCTAAGTTCATATATGTGTGGTGGATTAAAGAAAGTGAAGTACAGCCTTCTCTGTGGTCACTAATGGACTGTGGCACAACAAAAGAAGGTTTTTGTGAAACATTTTTGCTTTTATACCATAAAACTTTATCCAGTATTGACACTAAAATGTTTAAAAATTGAATAGTTAACAATGATCCAGTTCTAATCCCTGGCAAAGGCAAACATAGTCAAAATGATCTTAAAGAACATGTATGGCATTTTGAGCACTTTTTAATCAATGTGAAATGTTTCACAAGTTTTTCACAAGATAAATAATAATTTCTTTGGAATAGTAAATATTTTAGAGTAGGCAAGAACTTAACACCAACACCCATGCCAACAAGGCTGGTAATACAAGGAGACTTGTAGGCTGTTTCAACAACAATCATCCACATGTACAGATCTTCACTCAAATTTTGATCAATCCTTTTTTTAGACCATCTCAGTGAAGGGTAAGGATAAAAATTAGATAAACTCTAAGTTCACAGCTTAAGTTCTGACCTATTAGTTGGGACACTTCCATTTACCAGTCCAACTCCTTTGGTAGGCTCCTACACCATCTAGTTCTCTTTAGCAGACATGAGTATAAAAAGGGGTGCTGTGAGATCCTTTTAAGGGTGATGCACAATATTGGCACTGTTAGGTGTGCAAACACCTACATACGATTTGCAAGATACATTTAAAGAATTCAAATTGAAAACTGTAGTGTCACAAACATTTCTGACTTGTGGTGGTCTTTCTAAGTTCTTTGCAACAAGAGAAATGATTCTATTATTTTTCTTCAGTCAAAAAAAAGGTGAAAGCTAAGAGCTAGTATTATATAAGGGGTGAGGACCAGTGCTATAAAGCAATGACCAATGAAAAAAGAAACAAGCCTTTTTAGTAATGTAAGTACATCCACAAAAGCAGCCATTTAATTCATAAAATCAGTTACTGAATTATTAGTTACCACAATAGAATATGCATAGTATAAAGGCAAATGTATCTAGAGAGGTTGTTATGGGGAGTAATAATAACATTTCTTTTTCACCTTCTGGAAAGTAAGCAACATGCTAAGAAATCCTGAATTATTCATTAGCTTCAAAGCTTCAGTCCATGAGGGTTTCACACATGGTCGTTCTGGGTCACCTTGCACAGAATCAATTTTTCTTTGGAACAAAAGCAGCACACAATCCATGATCCGCATTATCAAATGAGGAGGTTTACCCAGTTTACGAACAGTAGCAATATCAGCAGGCTTAATAGTCTGAAAGATAAGAGGAAAAAAATGAGTCTCTTACTTAGGCAGTCTCACTGAAATAGACCCAATTTGTTTTTTTGGGGGGAGGGCACAGGGAGGGAAGAGGGAGATAAAGTGAACATCTGCAAATCCAGTTCTGCAGTAACTGGTTTTCCTGTAGTTTTTACACCTTAAATACAACCATGAAGACATGCCCTCTTTTGTGTAATCAGAGAAGACAGAAATATAAGCCTAACAGCCTACATCCACCGTTGCCTCCTGGTCTTTCTCCTGTGTCTAAGAGAGTGGTTTTCAGAATATATTGTAATCTGTAAACTAGGGATTATGTCTTACTGTTGAAGGCAATTTAGAGAGTACTACAGAGGGAAAATGACTTCAGTTACTTGTATAAGAAAACATGAAAAAACAGCTTCTAAGGTTGAAACCCAAAAAAAGCTGAAGAAAAAAATACCCCTTGGAAAATGACATTACTGCTATCAATACCTCTGTAAAGTTCCCCCAAATCATTAAGAGTGCTGTGCACTTGCTAGCCTGAAAAAGAAGCTGTGCACACTCCTGACAAGCATCCTGGATGGAGGATCAGAAGTTTTATTTTACCAGCAAATAATACGTGCAACTGCTGCATATGATTCCCTCTCAGAGTCTCTCCACAAGTCCTCTGTAGACCTGAGCAAAAGGCAAAAATTCCATCCTATGGGACATTCTGACATTTCAAAACTGAGTTTTTTCCCAAATTAGGATGCACATACGAAATTTCAAAACTTTTCAGGATTCTAAGTGTGATGTAGTCGGAATGGTCGAGAAATTATGTGAGAGGCAAGAATTTTTTAGGGTACAAGACAAGTGAGACTTGAAAAGGAATGTCTTGCATTCAAAAGCTCGTCTCATTTCATCTTAACTACATAGTTGGTCCAATAAAGCATATCTCCCTAAGAAATTCTTGTCCCTTCAGAATTTTTCAGAAAATTGAAACTATAAAATGTTTCTGCTTAGAAATGTTAAAATCTTTCATTAAGGGCCCTTCTACACATGCAGGTAAAGGAGCGATGGAATTTTGGGTGTAATCCACACAACTGTACCTCCTGCCACACCACACATGCATGGCAGGAAGTGTGATTGTAGGAACATGAATCAGAACCCATCATGCCCTATTGCCAGTGCAGGGGAAGCCCAATCCAAAGATGCCCCTGCACCAGCAAGAAGCTAGCCCCTGCAGCTCGGAGCCCTTGCAACTGACAAGGCTCTCAGCTGTGGGGGTATACCATATGCTTCCATGATGGGGAGCCCCCATCACCTGACCCAGTTTCCCAGCTGCAGGTTCATCTCACGCACCCCCATGGCAGAGGGATGGCAGCTAATGCAGTGTCCTAGCTGCAGGGGCACTCCATGCGTCACCCCCCACAGCTGGGAGATGGCAACTGACACACTGTTCCAGCTGTGGGGGCACTCCATGCACCCCCATGGCTGGGAGACTGCAACTGGTGCCAGTTGGGATGACACAAGTAGCTGCAGAGGCATGAGCTACACATGCCAATTAAAGCTGGATAGAAAGATGCTATAAAGTTTTTACACATTTTCCAGCTCTAACTTTATAGCTGTTTGGATCTTCTAAAGGCAGGGCAGTTAATATGCATGTGGAGCCAGTCTCCATTACTTGTGCAATTAACCTCATAAATGTGTAATCCATGTGTAGAGAGGGCCTTAGACACATGCAATAGGAAAGACACATTTCAGCATTTATGAGATGGAAATATGTCTTTTTGATTAGGAAACTGATCCAAAACACCCAGCTGTGAGTCTGCCCAACATTCACAGGTATTTATTGATTGTGGTGATGTGCCTCAGGAGAGCTTCTAGAACTGATGATCCAGGTTGTTTCTATCGTTCAACCTTCTTGGTTAGATGGTCTCCCACAAGGTTCCCCCCAAAATCCCGTGATTCTCATCATGCATCACACAAGTTGGTCAGAGGGAAATCTGCATTCTATTAAAGATGATAGCATTCAGGAAGGCCAGCCCAAAGGAGAGACCAGGGCCTTGAACTACAACTCCAGAAAGGAAAGCACTGACACAAAAATTAAATGTAATGTTTTGTTGAATTGATTAGAAACAACTTGTTTCCAAATCATGGAGAACCAGCCCAAAATGAAACATTTAATTTATATCTTTCTAATGGACAAACAAAAATGTTCTCTTGGAAGTTTCCACTTTTGCAGAAACTGCATTTTCCCAAGGAAAAACCATTCTAATTGCACATTCCTAACCAGCTAGACTCTCTCTGACTTTCACAACTTGGAGCTACACAAATGCTTAATGACTGAAACCCTCCATGTTATATGTGCCTGTGTGTCAGGCATTAATCAACAGAAGGCAGAAAAGAAGAAAGGCATCATCAAATACTGCAACTGAGTAGGATCCCCATACGCTGGCTTTGCACTTGGCTTTGCACTTACGATGAAAGCAATCTCATAACTGCTCTAAATTATCCATCACTTTCACCCATATCGACTACACACTAGCCAGCAAATTGGTGCAATGTAGCTTTTTGTATGTTATATCCACTTTGTGCTTTGTTGCACCACTTCTTATGTTTATTATTTAGTGCATAGTGACTGCCAGTATAACCGACACTGCATATGCTTTGTACAAGCGAGTAACTTCAGATGTTCAAAAACAGCACAATTTGCTTTACCTTGACATAGAAGCCTATGCCAATACAGTGCAATGAAGAATCAGGCCAACTAGCATCAACTTGTTTCTGGCAAGTATAAATGCAAGCATGCCAGGCAATTCTATGTTTTGGCACTGTGCATAAGTGCCAAAAATTGCAGTTACATGGCTGTGTCCTTGCCATTTGGTCACAAAGTGAAAAAGGATTTCACCTGAGCTCCTCCTATGTGTCTTTATTATATCAAGAGGTAAGGGTTTTCAGAGGTGATATCTTTTATTGGGCCAACTGTACAGTTGGGATAAAGTTAGACAAGTTTTTGAATGAAAAGCATTCTTCTTTAGGTATGAATTTATTATATCAATTCAGTTCTGACCTGGAGTGCTGCTTCGGCTTCCTCCAGCGCAGGTCTTGCAGCCTCCAATTTCTCTTCAGCTACTGCTTTATCCATGGCAATTTCATCCACAATGGCCTGGGCTTTATCTTTCACCTTTTGAACCTGCATTTTCACCTTTTCAGAAGCTTGAGCTTTCATAGTCACTTCCAGTAAAACTTCATCAGCTTTTTTTGAAGCAGCAGCCAAGTCTTGTTCTTTTACTGCCAGCTCTTTTGACAAATGGCTTATAGAAACCTCGGCTTCCATCAGTTTTGCAAGACCTGTCCAAAGCAAATTATATTTTTTTGCTCTTGCAACAAGTAAGAAATAAGTCTGCGTGACTGAAGTTAGTCATCCGTCTTCATATTTAAACACCTAAGGCCCCCTCTACATGTTATAGGTACTGGGCAATTAACTGGTTAATTGCTCAATTACCTTAAGATCAGCTACATGTGCAAAGTACTTATCACATAGTAAAAAGTTCCAACTAGGTATAAAGTGAGACCTCAAAAATGTGTACTAATTTTATAGCTGGTTGCTATCAAGCTTTAATCTGCATATGCAGCAGAAACTCCCCTGCAACTGGGAACCCTACTGGCTGACAGGGCTCCCAGCCACAGGAGTGCACCATGTCCAGCATGAAACCACAGGGCCCTGGGATTCAAGGCAACTGCGATTTCCAGGGCTCTGGGTTACATGAAAATGCTAGGCCCAGGGGATTGTGGTTGCTGCAAACCCCAGCCCTGGGGGCACCCTCACAAGTGGGAGCCCTCAACTGAGGGGGCTCCCAGACCTGGGTTTTTGCTTCTTGCTGGATTCTGGAACCAGGCTCCTCCTGCACCAGCAATAAGATGCAGTGGGATCTAATGCACAATCCCTCAATTGTGCCTCCTGCCATGCATGTGTGGCATGGCAGGAAGCATGATTATGGGGATTGTACATTAAATCTCATCGTGCCCTCTCTCTGGGTGCGGGCCTCCAGCCAGTTGGCAACCCATTTGACTGTGTAGGTGTCGACACCACAGTCCCCCAGTTTCTTAATGAGAACAGGGTGAGAGACAGTGTCGAAGGCCTTCCAAAAGTCCAGAAAGACTATATCCACTGCTACCCCTGCATCTAAGGATTTGGTGACCTGGTCATAGAAGGCCACCAGGCTGGTCTGACAGGACCTGCCTCTAATGAATCCGTGTTAGTTGCCCCTAAACATAACTCCCCTGCTGGCCCCTCGTGGACATGTGCCAGAATAATTCTCTCAAGTTATTAGCCTGGCCTGGTAGCAACGGCCATAGCTCCAACCAGGCCCCAAACTGCTGCCAGAAATGCTGCACCCCTCGCCATGGCTGATACTTGGCTGGGCTGGGGCCAGAGGAGGGTGGGGGACAGAGGCTGCAGAGGAAGGTGGGAAGAAAGGGGGACAGGGTGCCCAAGGCTGTGGGTGCAGGGTGGGGAACAGGCTGCAGGATGGAGAGATGGGGGAGGTAGAAGGGGGACAGGCAGCAGCTGCAGCACTGGCTCCAACCCCAGGTTGGGACCAATACTGCAGCAGCTGCCTGTCCCCTCCTTCCTCCTTGTGCTTGATTCCAAGATGAGAGGCCCTTTTCCTCCCATGTTATATGAGGGAAAAGGCTTGTCTTGGAATCAAGTAATATGGTATGTGTGTGTACACCCACACGCTACATCAACACACACGAATGTTGATGCAAACTTCTTCACTTTGTTTAAAAATCAAGCACACTGTACCTGTTTTCATACGGCTGGAAGAATTTTCAACTTCAGTGAATTTCTCATTGTAGATGGTTTTGTAACCTCTGATGAAGGACAGATAAGATTTTGGAGTCACAAATGTTTGACGTCTGTATCGTTCAAAGTAGTCAACACATTTTTCAGCTACAATATCTTGAAATGATCCCATAGTGTTAACCACACTTTGTTTGACTTCATCTGTGCATTCAATTTTGTAGGATTCTAGAAAATGTTGTGCAACTGCTATTAGAGCATCTTTAGGCCAGCGCTGAAACCAGTCCATGGTACATCCTGAAATCAAACCTGGAAACTTTAGTGCACGAGTTCTGAACTTCTCACCAACAGGAGAAAAACAAAGAACCACATGCAAATTGTTGCGGACACGAGTAAGAAAGTAATCATAAAGATTTTCATTGGTTGGAGAAAGTCTTGGGTGTTCTTTCTTCATTGCAGGTATCAGGTCCTGTGTTATTTCATCTATCTCCTCTCGTGTAAAAAGATTGGAAACCTCACCTGAAGCCAAAACATTGTTCATATACTCGAGAAAAAACTCATCTTTGATTTCATTGTCCGTGAATATAAAGGTAACACCCTTTCCTTTCTGTCCAGCAGTGCAGTACAGAGTTTTCAGATCATCCAAAAGGTTATTGGTGCCATATGTTCTAAGAGGGGCAAAGATTAAGAATGGAGAATGCAAAACCACTAGGTCATTTCAGAATATACTAATTTATTGTCTGGCTCAATCCCAAATAACAGAATGTAAATAGGCAAAAATCTAGAACTCTTGGTTCCAAAATTATACCTTTTATTTGACCGAGAAACTGCAAAAAAAAAAATTCTTTTTCCGCAAGGTTTTGGGCTCATGCGCCCTTCATCAGGCTCAGGGAAAGTTCAAGATGGTAAAAAGTCCCCATCTGCAGGAAATAAATATGGAGACTTTTTACCATCTTGAACCTTATGAAAGGTGCATAAGCCTGAAAGCTTGCTGAAAAAGGGTTTGTTTGTTTGTTTGTTTGTTTTGCAATTTTTCAGTTGGTTTATAAAAGGTATCATTTTGGAACCAAGATTTTTGCAATTCTTTTTGTCTCAGACCAACATGGCTACCACATACATCCCTGAGAATATAAACATGAAATTCATTTATGTTACCTCCCTTCCCAAATTCAAACCACTGAATTATGTTAGTTTTTTCTAAAGCCACTTTGGATTAATTCAGCATTTACACAAAGTACAGTAACTGCCCTGAAATCATTGGGACTGCACCCTGAAATAAAGTAGTCAGAGTAAGACCCTGCTCTGATCAATCACAAGGGCTAGTGTACTTAAAGCTTTGTTAAAAATAAGGGAATTTCTTAAGAGTCATGCTGGCAAATAGGTCCAAATACGTCTAACCATGAAATAAAGGAGCCACTGAGAGCAAGGACTGAGCTGATCCTTAAGAAATACCTGAAGTAGTAGAAGTGAATACTAATATTTAAATTCCAATATTTGGGCTAACAGTTAAGAAAAAGCCCAGGAAGTGATGAGTTTGCATACTAACTTACTCTCCCTGTACTCTGAGGAGAACAGAGAAGCCAGCTCTTTTACACTCTGTTTACAACATGGGTATAAAAAAATGACCCATGTTAATTAAAGGGAGGTTTTGCTATTAATTTCAGAGGTGCAGTATCTGATCCACAATAAAAAAAAACCTGGTAGATTTTTTCCATTATATCTTTAGCCAAATGAATATGAAACAAATATGCTCTTTGTTTCCTTAAGTAACAGTTCATCTTTGAAATTAGCATCCTGTTTCTGACAGACTGTCCAAAAGCAAAACACAATACTTGAAACACCCAGAAGACCAATCCTCTGCACTTCAAAAAAAGCCCACTGATTCAAGAGTAAATAAATGATAAAGAAAATATTTTTACATTTTGTTGAAGCTCCCTTACACTGTTAATACTGTCACCACAGAGAAGCTGAAACAATACAGTAAATTTTGTCTATGCTTATTGACTATAATTAATACAATAAGTTGTGTTACATTTATCACAATACTGTATTCATTCAAATCTAAGACAAGTCTTTTTCCCCTAATCAGCTTGGGGTGGAGCCCCTCATCTTAGATTTGTGTACAAAGTGGGGTGGGGCAGGTGGCTGCTGCATCCCTGACTCTGGCCCTGATCCTGGGGCAGTGCCAGTGTCAAATCCATAGCAGATGCCTACCTCCCTGCCCCCTGCAGCTTCTGTTCCCCCCTTCTAATTGTCAGGTGCAGCTCAGCTCTCGCTTGGGCTGGATTCCCTCCCATCATGGAGCACAGGGAAACTCTGGCCCCTGCTCAGCCAACCGGTACTGCTAATGCTGCTGCATGGTCTGGCAAGGGCTGCACTTCCATGTGCTGATCCATGGAGAGAACAGAGTCTGAGCAGTGTCTGACAGTAAGGGTGGGAAGGCAGGGAGAGGTGGAGGCTATGGGGAGAGCAGGGGGAAGGGGCAGAGACTGGAGAGAGTGCAAGGAAAGGGGCAGAGACCTGGGGGATTGAAGGGGGAAGGGGCAGAGACTGTGGGGAGCTGGGGGTGGGAGGTCCTAGTGGTGGTGGGGATAGGAAGGCTGTAGGGGGAAGAAGTGGAGAGGCCAGAGGGCCTCCTGAACCCCCCCAGCCACTGCATTTCCCTGCTGTAGCAGTGGGGGAGGGGGACGAATTCAAGTCAACCTTTGATAATTAGATTGTGTACCTGGAATATTATAACAAATTTATACATTTTCCATATATAGAATCTAATTATTGGGGGGTCATCTTAAATTCATGGGCCTCTTAGATTCAAGTAAATACAATAGTTACCTTTTCCTGAATGACTGAAATATTCTTTCACTTCACTGGTGTGAATGGAATTTTACAGAAGAGTGAGCCATATTCCGGATTAAAATTTATTTCTCTAACCTCTCTGTCCTTTGGTCCACCTCCTGCATAACCATCTTCCCTGTCTTTCTTTACTACTACTCTAAGAAGTTTGTAGGGGCTTATTATGTCTTTCCCTTGAGTACAGCTCACAGCATCATGATAGAGGAATCGGTATCTGTTTCTGAAAGATGGACCTCGTGGTGAGCTGAGCTGTCCTGCAGCACCTCTGACTTTTAATGAGTAGTGCAGTGTTTAGACAGGAAAACATTCTTGCTTATTTAGTCAAGGAAGAACTGGGTTCGCTATCCTCTTGGTTATGCCTGAGCCAGGCAAAGGGAAACATACATTGAGGCTATGTCTATGCAGCCTCCATGGTGAGCCCAGGTGCACCCCCATTCACTCACTCCCAGAAAGCAGGCAGTGTAGATGGCTTATTGCTTCCTAGATCATATACCTAAAGTGGCTCTCATGCTCTGTGTTAGGCATACTTCTTTGTGCATGCTCAGGGATGTGGTATGCTGGGAATGATGTCTAATTTGGGGGCTTTGGTATGTGCTGAGTAGCTAGGGTGTGCCTCTTGGTGGTATTCCTACCCCATGCTTTTACTGCTCACCCTTTGAATATCACATAGAAAAGGGACCAGTTTAAGGTAAGAGTCACTCCCAACAAAATTAAATGGATTTTCACATAAATCTTTCCAGCTTATTAAGAAGCAGCATAGATGAACCCCTTACAGTATCATTTTCTGATCCTTTGTGGCTGGAATAATGGTGGTTTTGAGACAAGATCCGTAAAGTGAAGGAAGGGGAACAAGATTCCCTGCGACTCTCAATCCGCAATAATAAACCAGTAAAAACCACATAAAATTAATTAAAATGACAATGTTGTGATTTCACTAAAGATTATTTTTAAATACCAAGATTATTGTTTTTCAGCATTACCCAGCAAATAACACTGCAGTCGTTATATGTCAATGTGAATACTTTAGCTACTATAGAAGCAGTTTCTAGATTTTCTCCCCATATGTTTGCTTGCTGGCAGTAATAGTCCAGTCCATATAACCTTTTTAAAGAAGGGATTTTTTAAACACTGGATTTTACAGAAGAACACTGTGGAACTGAATTGCTTAGTGAAAGAAAAAGGGCTTTGGATCAAAAGTTTTTAATTCCATTTCTGAGTATTGTAAAGGCAACAGAACTGCCACCTGTGCCTTTCAGTGAGCAATTTAGCTGAAAAATGTCTATGATTAGGATTGAAATGCATGAAAAGGCTTGAATTAGTTTAAATTAACAGTGACTATTTGGTTTACAGGGAGACTAAGAAACAAATGGATCATAGTCAATGTATATGGCATTGTGTTACCTTGTTAGGGTAATTTGAAAGCTTTGATATCCAGCAATATATGATGCTAATCTGGTCAGGCTCTGTTTTCCAGATCCACCCACACCAACCAACAAGGCATTTCCTTGTGGGGAACGGATAATACGGGATATTTTAACCAAGTGGATCATTGCGTCCTGTGTATTAAGGAAAATAGTTAAAATGATATAAAAACAAAATATATATCTTCATTTAACAGACCTTTAGTTACAGACTGCCCTCAGCTAGGTTCTTATCTACATTTACATTCAGGGCCTAAGCCAATGCCCACTGAAATCAATAGAAAAGATCCTCCTGACTTCAAAAGGCAGCAGATTTAGTCCTGATAGAGCAACCCTACTTCACGCTCCCAAAAAAGGCCTCCCATATACATTGCTTGCACTCAGAAAAACTAAGGTGACATTTGCCTTTAAGGGTTGAAGAGGAGCAGGAAGAAAACTTATTGAGCCTCTTAAGGACTGGTCTCTTAAGCGCGATACTTTCAATCTATACAAACTGAAGGCTGTCAAGGAAAAGAAAAGGAAGAACAGGAAAAAAACCAAAGAGAAGAAAAGAAAGTAAGCTCTCCATTTGTATTCTATCCAGATATTTGATTTATATCTTGAATGGTGACAGCACTAAATTAATAAAGCCTGATTTCTCATAACAAATAGATTTTTAAAATGTTGTTCAAAACCTCTTATTTATGTAGCCCAGTCCCTTGAAAGTAGACAAGGCAAAAAACCAGTATTGATCTGAAACTGTATAATGTCCAGACAACCAGAGGTTTCTGAGAAGTGGGATTAAAAGATCTTTTCAGGAGAGTGTAACCTCAAAGGACACAGGGAGAAATTAGCAGGGAAACAGCAAGCTTGGGGAATTTTGAAGCAGGAAGAAAGACAGGATTGGGAACTGGAAAGTGATATAAAAGCTAATGAAAGTAGAAGAAGTCTGTAATATAAATAATATAGGCTGCTTGCAGGTATTAACTGCCCCCTCCAAAACGATGCTTTACTTTAAACCCCATGGGCTCCCACACTGAGCCCAGTGCATGCCTAGAAGCAGCAGCATGTTAGCTGGACTCTGCTTGCCCAATGTCTGTATAGGTTGGGTGGGGCTCTTTTAGGCGCTTTTATCTAACAGCTGATCGACTCAACTTTTAGATAAAAGTGCAAAAAACCCCACTGAAGCACCTGATCTATATAGATGCTGCAGAGCCAGGTCGAAGTAAAATGCTGCTTCTTCCAGTAAAGCACAGGC
Source organism: Gavialis gangeticus (assembly GCF_001723915.1). Classification (NCBI taxonomy): domain Eukaryota; kingdom Metazoa; phylum Chordata; order Crocodylia; family Gavialidae; genus Gavialis; species Gavialis gangeticus. The sequence goes on along the minus strand of NW_017729006.1, from coordinate 47,340,948 downwards.
TTTTTGTTTTTGTTTTTTAATGTCTGCAAGCAGCGCTAAGGAATATCCTGTGTCCTATCATGCTTGTTTGGCAGAAACCCAAGAGTTTTTCTCAGAAGGTATAATTGACCATTTTACCTTATGCTCAGTGACAATATAAAATTCATGGATCATTAAATAACAAAAAATCCACAAAGACTGCACGTATTGGGAAACTATCAATATTGACTAGATAAAATAAGCACAATCAGAGAAACAAATACCTTGAAAAATACTAAGTCCACCTTTGCACCTCTGATGGTTTCATTATACTGCAACATGAACATCTGTAATCTTTCAGCCAAGTTATCAAAAGATGGAACAGGCTCATAAATTTTAGGAGCTTCTAGCTCTACATCTTCAGGTTCATCTCCAGTGGGTTCTGGAGCATCACGTAAAAAATCCACAAAGTATAGTTCTTTGGGGTTACTTCCTAGTAAGTCTTCACCATGCTCTTCATCAGCAATCTAAAAATATACATGATATATTGCTGTCACCAGTGAAATGTTTCTTTTGCTTCCCTCCAAGGGAATACTGAATATCACCTGCCTTACCTTTTTCATCATATCTTCAAACCAGTCTCTGTCATTCTGGCTTGTGAACCTATCTGCAATTACACGTTTGCATTCATGCTGAAAGAGGGCTACCAAAACACTGGTGCTCTGGCAAATTTCAGCTGTGACTGTAAGTATCCCTTGCCAAATACGACTGAGGTCTCGTAAATTAAAGATGTAATGAAATTTAGCTGGAGTTGGTAGCATCTACAAAAGAAAGCCATAAGCCATATTTAAGTAGCCGTTTAAGAAACACTAAAATTCTTAATAGTTACCTATGTGTTTTTAAACGAATACTGATCTTTTTAGTCAACTTTAACAAGAAGTTTTCATTTAAAGCAGAAACTCATGTTTGATGTTATGAAAGCCATTATCCTGTGAAAGCAAAAAATGACTAGGATGCTCATCAGCTTTTAATTATTCATATGTGAGGCACCAATGTTCCTGAAATCTTCAAAGCCATAGCAATAAGGAATTAAGTGCAGTCAAGACAACTCCATGAGCCACAAAACTCAAGGCCTCAGAAAAACAGCAGAAACTCCAATCCCCTCACTGCTTTACTGTTGCTTCTTCTTATTCTGTCTCTCTGTCTGTTCAGGAATTGTTCTGTTTACAAGCTAGAGGAAATGGGAGGAGGGAAAATGGCAGAAGAAAAGTAAAACAAAGAATCTTCTGAATGATAAACAGATGTAAACATTACAATTTCTTAATGGATAATCCATATACAGGAAAAGGGGTGTATTTGTTGACTATGTTGTTCATTATGAATAGGAATTTATCTACAAAGGAAGGGAGAGTGGGAGGGGGCACTTCTGAGAGGTACAAGTCAGTTGAACAGATCAACAGGAATAAAAAAGGCAGTTAACACATTGAGAGACATAGGGGTTAAAAGCTGGAGTTAACAGCTAGTCCAGGTAATGGGATAAGAATCCCATAGTCTCTGTTGAGACTCTGCTTAATACTATCCATTCTGTGGATAATTTCTTGTATTTAAATTCCTTTCTACTTAAAATCCTTTCTTTCTGCAAGTCCATGCATAGCATCTGATGAAATAGGCTGTTGCCTACAAAAGCTCGTGACACTCTGAAACAGCTAGTCTCTGTGGCACTACCCTGACTTTTCTTTTGCCTGAATTCAGACTAACATGACTAACCACCTCTGCTCATGGTCATATGGGCTATGGACAGACCTTCAAAAAGCCTGAGCCTGAACTGATTCAATCTTTGCAGATTAGTCTAACCTGGCTAGGCTGAATCAGTTTGTAACTGCACAGACATCCCAGAAATGCATGCACATGCCTGTAGTGGCTCAGGCTAGAATCCAGGAGGTGTGGGAGCAGTCTTCCCTTTCCTTTTACAGTGCTGAACTGAGGGGGGCATTGCCAGGCCCAGGCAGGATGCTCTGATTAGGGTGGGATCCCCCACTTCTGACCAGCCCATCCCAGCCCAGCCCAGCAGGGAATTGATAACACAGTGTAAATCGTCCCTAACTCAGTGTTTATCACCCCATTAAGACAACAACAGAGGGATATTACCAGCTACCTGTTGATTCTGCCTTCGTCCCATCTGCCACAGCATGGACCATAGCCAGCATGTTGTCTGCTAGCTAATGCTGAGACGTGTCTGTGTAAGGCAAAGAGGATACCGGAATCCCTGCTTGGCAGGGAGTGGGGAGGGGAGGGGTAAGCAGTCTGGTTTAACTTAAACCAGCAAGAGTTCTGGGACAGACACTGGATAAACCAGTTTGACCCAAATCAGTTAAATCTGATACTACATTTCAACCAGGTTTATCTCGAACCAGTTTCAGCCATTTTGAAACTGGTTTATGTGGACTGAACATCTGTTCTGTTACAGGTTTAAACCAGTTTCTGATCACTTAAACCGGTTTATGTGTAATGTCTGTCCCTAATCACAGAGTCATTGTATCAGAGGGTTGGAAGTAACATCAGGGGTCATCTGGTCCAACTCCCTATATGAATGCACGAACACAGTTCCTAAACCACCCCTGTCCATTACTTATCCAGCCTCCTCTTGAACGTATCTAGTGAAGGAGATCCCATAATTTCCATGGACAGACTCTTTTTTAATTGTCTTGGCAGTAAGGAAGTTTATTTGGAATCTATTCTGTTGCAACTTAAACCCATTACTTCATGTCCTGCCCTCTGTGGTAGGAGAGAACAGTTGCTCTCCCTCTTCTTTATGGCAGCCTTTCAAATATTTGAAAACTGCTATCATGTCCCCCCCTAACCTCCTTTTCTCCAAGCTAAAAATACCCAGCTATGCAGAGGCAGAGGAGGGATTTAAGTTTATCCTATGTGTTTGTAGTGCCTCATGCCAAGGAGCTGCACTGGGGTGTTTTCCATGTGCTACCACAATATAAATATTAAATACTATCATCCCTACCATCACTCCAGGAAAATGATTGTTACAACACATTTTTCAACAGATAATACAGCCATGGGATTCTGATTAACACCATGGTGGAAAACTACACATATTCTACTATAACAAAAAGGCCTAATTCGTCTTTGTATTTCAGGTTGCAGGAATAGACTTGTTAAAAATAGTCACATCTTTTACCTTTATTTTAGTTGCTTGCCAGACTTTTCGAGTTGTAGGTACTAATGCTGATGCTAGTTTACATATCTCTTCAGGGAAGCCTCTGTGTTCACAGAAATAGCCTTCAGCTACCGTTCGAAATATTTTGTCAATAGATGCATTGGAAGGCAATGTGCAGTTATAAATAGTAAACTGGCGTTTCAGGCGCTGTGGAATATCATTCCGACCTCCTCCAGGGTGAATCATAGCAGCTACAAACTGGATATCAACTATATTAGTGAATTCTCCTGGCTTTTCTAAATTGTAGAGACCTTTTTGCTCCATCAATTGCCTTACAATTTCATTGGTGATCTATTAGCCAAAACAGAAACAGAAATTTCAGATATTATTTCATTAAGTTTTTACAGTTTGTCTGAATACATATATCCAATGTAATAAAAGATCAGGTGAAAAACAAAACACACAGTATTTTGCAGTGAGTAGTGCTTTTTCCAATACGTCATCTGGAAGAGCAGAGGTATAGCCATTCTTGCACCTCGTCTAAGTGGGAATCCAGGGCTGGTGTCTCAGTTGCCAACTACTCATTATGCTACTACAAGAGAACAAAAAAGGAAAAGAGTGGAATTCTATTTCCCTCTATGCACCGAAATGTCAGTTTCCCAGCTGCATACCAGCATGCTTTTGGTTCTGCCTCTAGACTGTGGAATTTTACAGCCTGTAGGTACATGGTCAGGCAGATCCTTTTGCCACAGGGTGAAACTGAATGTGAAACTGTAGAAGTCAAAACCTGTAGTTACATGGCTGCAGATGTGCCAGTTAGGTGCATAAAGTGAAAAAGACTTCTACTTGTTAACTAGTGCCTAATGTCCTCCTAGGCCAGTGGTTCCCAACCTTTTTAGACTCAAGGCACCCTTCTAAAACTTTAAAAAATGTAGTGGCACTCTATTTAAAAATCTAATATAAATGTATTATGAATATTAGAAATACATTATTTATAATGTATATAATCAATGTGCTTTATAATTTTACTATTAATGAATAATTAATTGAATATATAATTATAATATATTCACCATACTACCAGGTGGAACTGTGTTGTGTGCCTTCTGCAGAGCCAGGCTGGGAAACAGCTACGGCACAAGCGTGTGCTCTTGCCACAGATCTCCCCAGTCTAATCCAGCACAGTGTCTCACAGAAACAGAGGCACTCAGGGCAGCTGGAACTGTTCTGTGCACCTCTGCTTTCAGGAGGTACCAGGATTCAAAATGAGAAGCGGCTGCAGCAGAAATGTGCACCTACCTGCAGCTCCATCTGGTTCAACTCTGCATTATGCAGCAAGCATTATGCAGCATTATGCAGGCAGGTATGCCCTTCTGCTGCAGCTGCTTCCCAGTTTGATTCTGATGCACCTCCTGAAAACAGAGGCATATAGGACAATTTCAGCCTGTGGCTGTGGTGGCAGCCTGGCATCCTGGCAGATCCTTGCAGAACTATGGGATGCCACAGTAACCCCAATTGAGAACCACTGCTTGTATTTTAGTTGTGGCCAAGTTTTGGACAAACAATTAGCATTCCACAAAGTGAAAGGATGTAGGGCAGTTTAGGAAAACTTAGCATTTGAAATTAAGCATATTCAGATGCCAACGAATACATGAGAAGCAGATGGGCTCAGAATCAGCTTTGCACTGAGTGCTGAGCCTGGACCGTGTTTAATGAGACATGATGATCAGGAATGAAAAGGAATGAAAGAGACCAGCTTTGGACGGGTCTTAAATGCATGAGTAGGAGTGATTAGATTAGTGGTAAGTCTGGTATCTGCTTATCCAAGGGATAAATACTTGAAGTTAAAGCCAGGATTTCAAAGAGGGCAGGCGCATAAAATATGTATTAATTACACTGGTTTATTTAATTAATTTTTAACATTCACATAAATACCTAAGCACTTTGGATCAACTGTCTAACCTGTCTGGGATTTTGGTTAATGATAAGTTTGCTTTAAGGTCTGGATAAACTAGGAAGGAAAGATGGTTAGAATGCTCCCCAAATTCTCCTGCTCCTTTTCTTAAGTTGTCTAGATAAGCATAGTTATTTTAGTAGAAAACAGCAATTCTTGCTTGACATATCAGTGCTTTAAGTTCAGTTGGTTGTAACTGCTACAAATGCAGATTATAACTGAGATTGACAGCCTAGAAGTCTTTCATTTTGTTACCAGATAGCTTGATGTTTATTCTGACCATTTTGTTCTGAAAATTTCCAATTAATTAGAAAAAAAAAGTGGCTTGTGGATATTTACCTAGCAGGTCTTCATAGGTGTGCCTATGCTACGATGTTTTTTCTAAGGTTTCTCCAATGGTGGGAGCCTTAGTATCAAGGGTTTTTTTTACATGTGTTCCAAGTAGGGGTGCTTTAAAGAGAGCAGCTCTGAGAGCCACTCTAATTAAAGTGCCTGCAGTGTCTCATGTATCAGCATCCCTGCACTTCAAAATGGCGGCAGGGGTGCTTTAACTAAGCGCAAACAAGCTTTAGTTAAATCACCCCTGTCGCCATTTTGAAGCACAGGGATACTAATATATGAGATGCGGAGGCTGGCTGGAGTGCTCTAATTAGCATGCTCCAGCAGACTCGATTAACTTTGTCGGCTCTGACATGCTATAATTAAAGTGCGTTGGAGCAGCCTCCCTGCACGTGTACAGGCACCCAACAATGCTCCAGATGTGCCAGTGCTTGAAGTATTATATTGCTGAATGCTGCCCGAACTGGTTCATAGGACACATTACTTAGGACACTAGTTGCCTATGGTGTCTCATCTAGATCAGTACTCCTATCATTGCTGCTAAGCATCAGAAATTTTAGAGAACAAGGTCCTGTGTTAATATAGCTAATGTATGTTACAGGGACATGCTTTAACAAGTACAATTTTTCAGTTCTCCTGAAAATACATGTATAGTCTTACAAATGCAATC
>NW_017729006.1:47327342-47329855 GCF_001723915.1 Gavialis gangeticus | reverse complement strand
GGGACATGCTTTAACAAGTACAATTTTTCAGTTCTCCTGAAAATACATGTATAGTCTTACAAATGCAATCCCTGGTTTGATAAACAGGCTTTCACATTAGTTTCCACTGAAAATTCAGTTGCTAATATTTTTTTACCTGATCACCCCATTCATTAATCACAGGCATGTTGATGTCATCAATAAAAACAGTCATTTTCTTCCCAGACGGAGGACCATAGGTGGTTCCCATTCTTTTATCTACGTAACTTTCTATACTACTTTGGAACATACTTGGTAAAGTTGCAGAAGAAAAGTTTAAACACTTGGTCAGATGAACTTCAGGATTATATTTGTTGGTATAACCCTGTAAAGATAAATATTCTTAATGCAATTTGTAAGTACAATTCATAAGCACCAATTTCCAGGGATTGAAATCTAGAACACGCTTCCTGATACTCTACGGACCTCTGTGCCAAAAGTGGTTTACACCCCTTATGGCTACAGTTGCTATAGGCACTGCAGCAAGACACTGCGGGCTAGCTAAATAGCACTGCTGATGAGCTTCACTTTTGGGAAGTCCGCAACCACAATACTTGAGACAATCCTGGAAAATAGGGGACACTGGCTGCTTTAGTAGTACGCACACGTGGTCACATACAGTCAATGAGAGATGCTGCTGTTCAGTTTGCGTGTAAAATCAGATCCAACATACCCACAGTTAGAAGGCACCAACCACTTAGCAACTTGTAAGAATCTTGTTCCTGGCAGACATTACACTTAATATGTGACCAATCAGTTTAACCTTGTCTTAAGTAGTAACCTGACCATGTGTTCAAGCAATTAATCAAGCTATAAAACATGGAATAAGAAACAAAGTTACTACACAAAATATTTGTAATAACTTTATGGTTGGTTCCCATTGTGCCTTAAATTGAACATGTGACTAACACCAATCGGCTGATCAGAGCTCCCAGCTGCGGAAGCACACTGGCGTCCTTTGCTCCAGTGTGCTTGCAAAGCTGAGAGTGCTAGTCAGCTGACTGGTACACCTTTAAGGCTCCAGTCCATTCCTGAGGCTGGGAGCACCAGGCACCTGGCTTTCTACTTGATTGTTCAGCCTGAGATCATGATCTCAGGCTTCCCCTGCACTGGAAATTGGATGCAATTGGGAAATGATCCCCAGTCTCACAATCACGTTTCCTGCTATGCAGAAGTGGTATTGTGGATTGTGTTGGAATTGTGGATCAGATTCCATTGTGCCTTTAACTGATCATCTGTCAGTGGCTTCAGTTTATAATACCAACAGATATTTAAAACAACATTAAGAGCCTTCAACTTGAATTTAAAAAAAATATCAATATCTTTTTATAATATTAAAATATATAGACTTTCAATATCTGGGGCACTGTCCCCCATGCTGTCACATCAATGTTACATCTGTATAAATCAGTTCTTCTACTCTTAGCACAGTAATACTGCCAGTAGCAATTTCTGTAGTAAAGGTCACAAAACAATCTTCATTTTAAACCTGTTAGTATATTTTTATTTATATATACAAGTTACACTTGTAACTTTCCCAAGCTCTCAAATTAACATCTGAAATTTTCCATTTTTAAAAGTTGGGATCACGTTGTTGCTGTTTGAATGAATGACAGCAGTTAGATGGACTTAAAAATTCCTGACCAGAAGAAGTTCTTCGGTGTACAGTCCAGGTCATAAGTGGAAAAATACTTTAGAGGAGGAGGAAAAGATCGCACATTTGGAGAGAGAGTTTGCTTAATTACTAAATGAGAAAGAATGGTGTTAGTACTTTTTAAAATTATGCCTCCCTCTGTGACAGCAATATTCTTTTCTGTTTAGATACAGGGTAACTCACTCCAGGAAATAACATCCAAGTATTCTGAGAGACAGGAGTGGCAATAGAAGGCAGGGAATTACTGGTATCTGGCTGAATTCCAGTATGTAAAATATTAGGATCACTAACTATACCACACCCTTTCATGTTGCTAAAATAGCTTCCCCAGATAGTGCCAGGAACAGAAGTTGATGTTACACTAGCACGCAGGCTGGCACAAACAGTTCTGCTGAGAAAAGAGCATTAATTGCTCTTATCATCAGTACAGTGCACTGCAAGATGGGTTTAATATGCATATTCCAGGAGAAGCAGAATAGATGTAGACTTTTTTTTAAAGGTCTTCTTTTAGGTTTTGGTCAGATAGAAACTGGAGAAACTGGAGTTGCTGAGTAGTTTCATTTGGGACTTAAGTCTTTTCTTGTTTTGACTTTGGCCTCCTATGTAGTTAATTATCAAATGTTGCACGTGTACCATAAGACAAACTGGGGGCATTTTAGAAGTGAGGGAACAAACCCTTTTATAGTAGCCTTTATAAAGAAAAGAACAAAGTGCCATTTCCTACGTGGGAATGATGAGGGCATATCATTAATATTACACTTGGTCTTGGAAAACTGTCTCAAAAAAGTTCTTTATCATAGAAGCACAGAATCATAGAAAATTAGGGTTGGAAGGGACCTCA
>NW_017729006.1:47321299-47326923 GCF_001723915.1 Gavialis gangeticus | reverse complement strand
CCCTGCACTGAAGCACCCTCATGCCCCAGCCAGCTGGGGCAGTGTCTACATGCAAGATGCTGTGGAGTAAAGAACTCCACAGCAGGATAGCGCAGGAGACCCTCGCCATTCACCGGGGATCCTTTCTGGAGATCCCCACAAATGGTGTAATCTGCAAATACTGATGGGACTCCCTGTCAGACCCCTCGAGAAGCTGGAAGCGTGGGGCTCTCCTACAGCACCTGGGGACTGACCACAGCTGTTTCCAGGGGAGAAGATGCTGCCACTGCCTCCCTCCCTGTTCATGGCATTCGTTCTCCACCCACCCGGCTCTCCCCTCCCCCTCGGCCCACCCGGCTCTGCTCTCTGCTCCACTCTCCCCAGCTCTGCCCTCCCCCGTCCAATGCAGCGCTCTGTACTTGCTTACGCAGAGGCAGGAGCTCGGTGCAGCACCAGAGGGAGCTGCAGCAGTGCTTGCCCCGACCCACCCAGTTGGCACAGCACATCACATCACGAATATTTTAACCTGTGAACAGCAGATTCACAAATAGCGAGGGTTTCCTGTACTTGTATTTACAAGTTCTATCCTGCTACAGAGTTAGTTTATTCCACTCTGATAGGGGCATATGTGTAGATGCACAATATTTACTGTGCAGCTAATTAGTCAACTGTGCAGTAAACAACTTGTGCAGATGAACCCATAGTGTGCTTTACTCCTCTCCTAATGAGGATAATATCTCTATTATCTCTATTTTCCTTTGGCTTTGAAGAAAGTCTTTGCAATACAGATGAACAAATTTTATGAAGAGGGGTCAAAAGGGTTAGGGGAACAGGAAATTCTCTAATCACAGGCACTGTTAGCAAGTTCTCTAATCTGACTTCTCATGAAAAATCAAAAAAGAGAGCCTGGGGAAGGTGACTTCCTTAATACCTAATACATCATGGTTCGCAAAATGTTAGGAGGTATCACAGTAGATACTTAGAAACTACAATTTGTATGTATGTGTTGGGTAAAATGTCTCAGTGGGAACAGTGTTCATCCATGTACCTTAATCATAACTGTTTTTGCTGTTCCCTGCTCCCCAATGAGCAGAACAGCTTTTCCTTGCTTCATAATAGTGTCCATTAGAAAATCTGTTCGAATATTATCAACATTTGGAACCAGAATGGAAGTGTATTCTGGCACTGAATCGCTAGGGTAAATATATTCCGGTACCTGAAACAGAAATAATCATACAGTTAATTAGAAAATGTATATGGATCAAAGCACTGTTTGTGATCACAAAATTACGTGAATATTATCTATTTGATAAGGCTGACCCTGCTTTCCCATCAGTACAAAACTAGTAGAGTATTGTCATGCCCCCATTTCCCCTTACAAAGACTTCTGGGGGCCTTATTTGATTAGGCAGTTCTCAACAAACACTAGAGTAAAACTAACTTTTTTTGTTTTATCTCCCAAAAACTATTGCATTGTTGGTTCCTGATCTCTACTGAAAATATCTTCAAAGGAAAAAAAAAATCTTCAAAAAAGAGACTTATGGTAATTTATTAAGCATAATTTCCCAAACTGCGTTATAGGCTTTAATTAGTAAAATGTGTTTTTCTTGTCAAATACACATATTAGCTGTAATTATAGGAAATAAGTATTACTTTATTTCATACAAACCCTCTTTGACCAGTGTTCCCACTGACCACAATCACCAATACCAAATTCAAACATGGTTTCTTCTCCATTCACAGCTGGAAGCTCTAGCACTGCAGAATGATTTCTTAAGAACAGCTCCATTTTCACTCTGTCATCCAGTTCCAATAGAGCTCCAATTGACCACATTATAGCAAAAACAAACAAGCGAGCTATATGCTCCTGACTGGGCTGCTTCTCATCTTGGTCTGCCAATAAACCCTGTAAAGCAGACACAAAGTGTGACTACTACTCTCTTTGAACATTATCTACACACAAATAAAAAAAATGACTGACAGCAAACGTAATGTCATCTCTACCTGTAGGAGGTCAATCGTTTGCTTGATGTACATGCATTCTAAAATTGGCATTTTTGGTGTCACAGCAGTGAAAACAAAATCAATCAAATCCTGGGAAATGAAAATATTACATTAATCAGAGTTTATTGAAATCTTTTTAAAAATCCTGTAAAATCAATATCATGATTTATTTTATCAGAAATGTTTAATGGCTCTATTCTGTGCCTTAAACATGTTTATCTTTGTTTCTCTGGTAGCATGAATATTCAAATTTAGAACATGAAAATTCATTATTAGTAAACATCTCCAATAATATTCAGTGAGATTGATATCATAACATCTACATAAATTTATCTTCAAAAAGAGTAATTCAGAGAGTGCTCTTGACCTACACTGGAGATCAGCCCTTTGTGTTTTACACTCCGGAAATTTTTCTTTATTGTTGCCATTTGTTCATGGGAAGACAGAAACTAAGAACTGCCTTTATGATTCATACATAGTGTAAGTCTTTATCAGTATCTATTTTTATCTAATTTAATGAATTTGCATTTAGAAGGCCTCCATCTCTGTTTCATTCAGCTTTCTTGATTTCCTTCAAAGCCCTGATTGAAGTCTAAGAAGGCTGAAGTCTTATCAACTCTATCAGTTACAGGAGACTGTATATATGGGAGATCTGAATGTAAAATTTGGTACTAAGATTGCAAATGTGTGGGAGAAGATTTAGGATGCTCTGCTGGATCACCTGATTAAAAAAACATCCAGTGGAAAGTTAATCTTGAGTTTACCCAAAAAGAGAATTTTGTGAGTTCAATCTTTTGAATAAGTATTCTGCTTTTGCATTTCATGTCTTATGTTGCTGTTCTTTTTTAGTTAACAAGTGCTCCAATTCGACCCTATTTGTCATGTTCAATAGTAGGTGAAGCCATTTCTGCATAGCAGGATGCTGTGAGATCTTTTAACATTAAAAGTGCTTTATAAACTAAAAATATTCCTATTATTTATGTTCTTTTGAGATAACATTAGCTTAATGGGAAATGCAATTTTCCATTTGGTGGCACTATTATATTATGACAATGCAAACTGACAGGAATTGTGAGTCAAACAAAGTAGTATGGGAGCATTCATATATAGAACTGGACTGTGATTGTGAACTGGCCTTGAGATTTCATTCATATCATTTTTTATTTTTTGCTGATTTTCAATACCATGTAACCAAGACAAAGGGGATGGACTGAACCCCTCCTACACACACTATTAACTGACAAAGACTTTTAAAGCCTTTGACTTTTCCCCATACCAACAATTGTATGCTGCATGCTAAAACCACTGTCTAAGAATGACTTGATACCTTACAACTCTGATGAAGTTACTATGCGCAGGCTCTTACCATTCTTCCTATCAGAGCATGGCGTTGGAACTTCCTAACCCTGCATGCCCTGGGCTAATGTAGGCTGCATGACTAACTGCATGTCTTAGAATGGATTAACATACACCAACTATATACTCATGTACCTACCATGTGTGGGATCCTGTATTATCTTACAACTCTACAAATAAATAGCCATGATTTTTAACATTTTCTAATGCTTCCAATGACGTTTTAAATTTGTTTTGTTAACACAGAAATTCATGTTCCTTGTAAACAGATTACTATTACTGCAACTGATATCACAGGTCATGTCTACATATGCGATTAATGCGCTGGAATAAACCCCGGAGCTTACTGTCCCAGAGTATTTTGCTCTCAGGTGAGTAGTTTGAATATATATGTGCCTGGGAGTAAAACCTCTGGAGCATGTTGACCCGGAGTTTATTCATTGCACCACATAGAGCCTGGTCCGAGCAGCCCGGGGGACCCAGTGGTCAGCCTGCCAGACCAGGGCTGCTCAGACTGGGCTCCACATTCTGGAGAGAGGCTGGCTGGGGCAAAAAGGTGCTTCAGCATGGGGACTGCCTGCAGGCTAGCCCTGTGCTGAATCACCCTTGTGCCCCAGCCAGTCATATTATTGTGAGTTGCAGCACATGAAATAATGCTGCCACAGGGTAGTACTTGGGTTTAGCAGGACTACCCTATGGCAGTGTTTATTAGTCTACTGCAGGGGTGGGCGATTATTTCAGGTGGAGAGCCACTTACCGACTTTTGGCATGTTGTCAAGGGCTGCATGGGTAGCCCCGCCCTTTGACAGGTACCCCACCCCCCTGGTCACCAACTTGGGACTGGAAGTCCCGCCCCTGATACCCATAATAATATATTTGAAAAATATTTAAAAAATATTTTTGTCCTGATTTCTGTGTTTGTGGTGTATACACAGACGTGACTGCATATGGGGCTTTGTGGGGATGTGTGGATGTGTGTGTGGGTATGGATGTGGGTATGGGAGTCAAGTAATGCAGAGTGGCTGGCGGGCACGTAGGTAAGTGGGGAAAGCGACAGGAGAGGGGTAGTGGAAGCGAGCAGGAGCGTGGGGCCTGCACCAATGTCCTGGGGCCAGCGCTGGCAGGGCCCAGAACCGGGCGGTAGGAGCATGGTGTGTGGGCTGGCAGGGGTCTTTGGAGCCAAGCCAGGCTGCACCAGCAGGGAGAAGGGGAAGCTGACCCAGCTCCATAGAGCCCCTGCGCTCCTGCTGCCCTGCTCTGGGCCCTGCCAATGTGGGTCCTGGGACACCGGCACAGGCCCCGCGCTCCCGCCTGGCTGCCGCTGGCTCCCATGCGCCCGCTCACTCCCAGTACCCATGCCCCAGCATCACAGTACAGGCCGGAAGCAGTGTGCAGCCCCTACCCCGAATGCCCCACACACATCCACGGGGAATGAACTGGTGCTCAGTATGGAGGAAAAGCGCCCCCACCTTCCCATGGCCAATGTTTCCTGCTGCAGCTGCTTGCAGCACATGCAGGGCTGTCCTGACTCTCTGTCACATCACCAGAGAGCAGGCACAGGCAGCCCTGCATGGAGTCCAAGCAGCTGCAGCACAGGGCACTGGCCACAGGGAGGGGGAACAGCTTTTCCCCTGCACTGAGCACCAGTTCATTCCCTGCCACTGCTGTTAGCCTGGGCCCTGCACCAGCTCTGAGCTTGCCCGTCAGGGCTGAGCCACCGGCAGCAGCAGCTGGGCAAAAGCTGCTGCTCAGCATGAAGGAAAGCAGCTTGCCCACTCACTGCTGCTGGACAGTGTTTGCTGCAGCTGCCCACCTGCTGTACTAGGCTGTGGTGTGACTGCTTCACTGCCACCTCTGTGCTGTCCTATGGCTGCACCACATGGCCACTGATGCTGTACTGGGCAGCACAGAGGCGGGGGTCAAGCAGCCACACTGCAGTCTAGCATGGTGTGAGCTCCAGGTGGGCAGCTGCAACAAACACTGCATGGTGGGTGGCGAGTGGGGAGGGGCCCTTTTCTCTGCAGCAAGCAGCAGTTTCTGGGGAATGAACTGGTGCTCAGCACGGGGGAAAGCAACTGCTTCCCCTCCCTGTGGCTGGTGACCTGTGCTGCAGCTGCTCCGAGCCCGCATGGGGCTGCCTGTGCCTGCTCTGTTGCCACTGCTGCCCCACGGGGCAGTGGTGATGCAATGCAGAGGCAGAGGCAAGCAGCTGCAGCAGGAAACACTGGCCACATGGGGGGGCACTTTTCCCCTGCACTGAGCACCAGCTCATTCCCCTATCTCCC
>NW_017729006.1:47316986-47321288 GCF_001723915.1 Gavialis gangeticus | reverse complement strand
TTCCCCTGCACTGAGCACCAGCTCATTCCCCTATCTCCCCCTCCACTTCTTACCTGAATTTCCCCCAACGGTGCAGCCACACACAACCCCAGGGTCCCAGGCCAGAGGCCTTCTGGCTGGGAAGGGAGGGCCGGGTGGGCCCTGCTGTTGCAGAAGCCTGCTGGGGCTTTCCCTGGGTCCTACTGTCCCTGGCTCCTGTCATCTTTGACAGGAGCCAGGGGCAGATAAATTTTAATTTTCTAAATGTTTCTAATTTAATTTCTAAAATTTTTAGGGGCTCCATGGATGCAGCCCATGGGCTGTATTTTGCCCACCCCTGGTCTACTGAGATCTAATAGGGCCACATGTGTAGATGGTTACATTTTGCTGCATAGCTAATTGATCAGTTTTGGGACAAAATCACCTACAGCCAGTCTGGGGACCAATTCAGTTAAATTTGGACTGCTTATATCTGTAGCATTATCTGCCTTCTTTCTGGATATATCAACTACTTGTAAGCTGTTTTTTTCTGTTTTCATTAATATCAGGACTAACATTATTAATCTTGTATTTGGAACTTTTGGAATTTGAATAGTGCGCTCAGTGCAATTTATTTTATGAAGTTTTCATGAACAGCCTACAAATCAGACTACTTATACACTGGAAAAAAGTCTGAAGACCAAAATGATCTAGCTATCCATCCACACATAGACAGATAGATAGATAGATAGATAGATAGATAGATAGATAGATAGATAGATATCTCTACCTATATTTATACAGATCGATATTATCTATATAGATCTATATAGCTATACCTATATAGATCTAGATATATGGAGTCTGTGTTATTCCCATCTGTAAAATCCACATTATCACCTACATAATTTGAAAAGAAAAGATAGTTCATTAAAAATAAAAGAACTGACAGCATGACAGTTTTCATTTACATTTTGACAGCTCCATATACAACCTGCAGCCAGAACAAACTTTATATTTCATTATCTTTTCATCTCTCAGTCTAATAAAATAGACATTTTTAGGGTCTTTATTGTTGTGACTTTAGGCTTGGATATTTTAACTGTTACTGTTTTATTTTCCAAATTATAGCATAAAATATAAAATAAGACCATGGAAAAGAAGCACTATACTGATCCAAATATACATAATTTTAGAAGCATGTTTTAAAATGCATTATAGGAATTCCTCCCTTGTTGCTGCAGTCAATATTACTACATCTTATCATTACTTTTTTAGGAAATAGAATACAATGAATGTCATGCTAGAACTGGTTTCAGGAACTAAGATGAAATCTATCTGCAAGATACTTGTTAACAGTCTAGCTATTATAACAGTATATTAATGATTGTTTTTGTCATTTTTATAAAAAAAAATATATATATATATATCGCTGAAAGGAACAGTAAAGGGAAAAATACCTCACTTCCAAAATCTTAACAAAATGAAAAAGCACTATATTACAGAATCTGGAATAAATAACAGCTAGCATTGGCAAAGAGATTCCTATTTGGGCAGGACTTTAGCAAGCAAGGTTAAATTGGTATAGTGTTTAGGGAGTTTTTGTTTTACATTTTAGTTAATATTCTACCTGCTTTTATAAATTATTTAGTATTTTATTGTATGAGCCACCCAGGGCCTTTGTTGGGAAGTATGGCATATATATCTGATAAATAAATATATAACAAGACTGAAAAGGAACAGAAAGATAAACATTTTTAGTTGTGCTATATCTTTTAGCAAATACATTTCTGTCAACAAAATATATTAGAACAATACTACAAGACAACATGAATTCTCTCTGTAGACTTCTGGAATTGAACCTGATGTATTTTAGGGATTTATTAAGCAGATACCAGATTCTCAAGCATAGGGGTCTTATCTGCATGGCCCTTCAGAATATGAACTTTTTAAATTCACAGATTATAAGGTCAGAAGGGACCACTGTAATCATCTGGTCCAACCTACTGTATAATATAAGCCAGAGGATTTCTCAGAATTAATTCCTGTTTCAACTATAGGAAATTTTTTTGAAAAAATTAATGGAGCAGATACATCCCTATGGTAATTAAGTTGTTGACATTGTGATAGGGAAGAATTTGGTCTGATGTTTATTTATTTAAGCATAGGACAGACAAAAGAAGACAACACAGAAATCCTAATGACTATTAAAATTGAAGCAATAAGACCAAATGTTAGTTAATTCTGCCAGCCTACAACATAAAATAAGCACGCAAGAGTTAACACTTTTCCTCCACTAACCACTAGATTAAAAAGGGAAACCAGAAGGAAAAATCCTCCCAGCACACAAATGGACCTGGAGTCATTCATACTACATTCACTCCTGTAATATGACCTTCATCTGTCCACCTCCTGCTTTGTTGAAATTTAGGGGCGTGGGGGGGAGGGACAAACAATGCTGACTATCAAAAAATGCCACTAAAAGCATTTTTAAATTAATTTTTCACTGTACAAAGGTTGACCTGAATACCTGAAATACACTACTGAAGCAATTCCATAGGACATCAGAGTGTGTAACAGGCAAGGTTTGGAGCCAAGCCTTCAAGATAGGCCTCCAATCTAGCACTGAAGAACTCATGAAGACCATCCCATTACGAGACACTGTTGCAGGAGAAGCATTGTCAATGTTGTGAGGTTCAAAAACAATCTTGCAGTTTGAGGACATTGGAATCCGATCTCCATTAGCTAGAGTAAGGGTTTTATTATCATCCAGAACAGAGTTCAGATTTTCAATCCATATTGCATCCACTGGGCCATCCAAAACTATCCATATATGTTCTCCCTACAACATATTCATAAACATAAATATACAAGTTTAAGTACAATGATTAAAAATATAATTTGGCTGCACACCTAAAAGAAGACATTACTATATGTAAGCATTGACTTGTAAATTGTCTATTAGGTGCTAACTGCTTTCTGTTGTTCAAAATATTTCTACTTTTTTTCGTATTTTAGCCAGGTACTTAAAGTCTTATACCAGGATTCAAATGGTCTCAATGAGCATTTAGACTAAGGTGTTGCCCCACCTGACTTTTGAGAATAACTGCCCCTCACCCCTGAAGGAGAGTCCAAAGGAATTGGTTATTATCATTAAAATGTATCTAGTATCCTGAAAGAGTCACTGACAGGACTTCAGACACTGATGAGTGATGCAGGTATACAAGCCTAGGTCCTCCGAACCAAACATCTAAATGGTAATTCAGAAGCCCAGAAACATTTGGAAGTAGTCAATGGGAAGCACTAAAGCCAAGAGGCATCTGAACTCTTGCCTTTGTCAAGCTGTAAGTGGCATTTATTTAGCCATAGAACAGCAATTTTTGTCACTTAGACAATTTTTGGAATCTATGTGCACTTGAGGCCCTGCACACATACCTGTCAGAACTAAGATGAAAGAGGAGGGGGATGCCTTCCTACCTTTTAGGTCATTGGTTGCCTAGGAGGTGGGAGTCCAAGCTTCTAGACCACTCCCAACACCCACAGAGGTGTTGGGAGACAATAGCTGATGTGGTGTCCTAGCAATGGATGGCTCCAGACACCCTTGCTGCTGCATGAATGCAGCTGACGCAGCATCCCATCCACAGGAGTGCCTGGAGCACCCTTGTAGCTGGGACACTGTGGCACCTGTGTTCTCACAGCCACGGGAGTGCCTGGAGCAACCCCATGGCTGGGAACCTCATCAGCTCATGGGCCTCTAAGCTGTGGAACCTTGCTGCTTGTCAGCTGCTTGTGATCCCAGGCTCCCCCTACACCGGAAATAAAGTGTGATGGGGTCCCACATGTGTGACATGGAAGTAGGTTCTCTTGTGTGGATTGTGCATCTCATTGTTCCTTTGCCTACGTGTCTACAGTGGCCCTGAGGTGGCAGTGGCAGAAATTTCAAGTATTTCTACTATAAACTATCAACATAAATTTCTACTATAAAGTATAAAAGTAGGAAAAAAGTGGACAAGACATTCTTCAAGCAAGTAACAGGAATACCAAAACTTTTATGGTAGTATGAATGAGGAGTTATAACTTTTCTGATATCATGGAATCATAGAGTTGGAAGGGGCCTCAAGTATTATCTGATCCAAACCCTGCAAGAATGCTATCCTTAAACCATTCACGATCAATCCTTATCCAGCCTCTACTTTAGAACTTCTGATGAAGGAGATTCTGTAACTTCCCTGGACAGTCTATTCACTGTTCTAACAATAAGGACATTTTTCCTGGTATCTAATCTAAATGTCCTTTAATGCAATTTGAAGCCATTGTTTCAGATCCTGCCCTCTGTAGCAAAGG
>NW_017729006.1:47305073-47311986 GCF_001723915.1 Gavialis gangeticus | reverse complement strand
TGTAACTTCCCTGGACAGTCTATTCACTGTTCTAACAATAAGGACATTTTTCCTGGTATCTAATCTAAATGTCCTTTAATGCAATTTGAAGCCATTGTTTCAGATCCTGCCCTCTGTAGCAAAGGAGAAAAGCTGTTCTCTTTGTTCTTTATGGCAGATATTATAAGACTGCTGTCATGTCCCCCCTTACTTGCCTTTTCTGCAATCTAAGCATGTCTAGTTCTTTCAGCCCTTCCTCATATAGCTTGCTTTCCAACCCCTTTATTATTTTGTCATCAACTTCTATCTTACCTAATTCTCAAGTTGATGACCAAAATTGCATTTGCTTTGCTTAGAACTGTGTTACATTGCTGATTCATGTTGAGTCTGTATTCCACCAAAACATCCAATCTATCAAGATCCTTCTCAGTTCTAATCCTATCCTCCAAAGTGTTTGCAGTCTTTCCCAGTTCTATGTCACTTGCAAACTTGGTATGTAAGCTCTCTATTCTGGCTTCTAAATCATTAAACACATTCAATAGCACTAGACCCAGGACAGACCTATGGGGATCTTGTTGAAGACCTCCTGCCAATACAATATCGATCCATTTATAATTACCTTTTGCAAGCGGTTATTGAGCTAATTATGAATCCACCTTGTAACAATTTTAACTACCCCAAATTTTCCAATTTGCTTATGAGAAGATCATGTGGGACTTTATCAAAAGCCTTAGTAATGTCTATGTATATTATCCACCATATTCCTTTCATTCACCAAACTAATTATCCTGTGAAGGAAGGTAATCAAGTTTGTCTGGCATGATTTATTAACAGATCCATGCCAGTTGCCTGTGATCAGCCTTTCCTTCTCCAGATGTTTACAAAGTGACATTTTTACAATATGCTCCAATAACTTCCCAGTACTGAAGTCAGTTTGACTAGTTTATAATTTCCTATTATGTCAGGTTTTTTCCAGCCCTCTAGAATCAATCATTTCTCCCATAACTTTGTAAATATTATTGTCAGGGGCTCTAAGAACCCTCCTGCCAGTTCCTTCAGTACCCTGGGATGAAGATCATCAGGCCACACTGACTAATCAAAATCCCCTTGACATTCTCTTTCAGTATCATGACCCTCAGGCTTTCCCTTTCCTTGTCAATACAATCGTTAGTAGTTCTCTGGTTGTACCTTATTTTTTTGGTAAAGACTGAGGCAAGTGGCTATTGTGCAGCTCTGCCTTCTTTGCATCTTCTGTTAATAGCTTACCCTGGCTACTTAGCAGTGAACCCAGAGCTGCCTTCAGTCTTTCTTCTCTGACCAGCATATTTATAGAACTCCTTCTTATTGTTCTTAACTTCTCTAGCTCATTTTTACCTTTGCTTCCCTAATTTTTTCCCTACAGGTTCTTGTTATTTCTTGGTGGTCTACCTGTTCTTCCATTGCCTGTATGTTTTGCTTTTGATTTTGAGCCATCTGTAGCCTAGTGGCGTATTATCCTGTGAAATGGATACATTGGTCTTCTACCATTTTTTTTTGTGTCTCCATAATGTTGAAATACCTTCCTCTTGCACTTCCAATACTATGCTCTTTAGGAACTGCCTGCCTTCCTAGATCCCTTTATGCTTCAGTCTGTCCTGCCATGGAACTATGCAACCATGTTGAAATCCATGCTTTTGAAATCCAGTGGCTTGATCCTGCTGACCTCATGCTTTCCCTGTCTTAGAATCATGAATTATATCATATCATGATCATTTCCTCCCAAGTTTCCATCACCTTCTCATTGTCAACAAATTCTTCCCATTGGTCATAACAAGATCCAAGATAGGTGATCCCTTACCCACATCCTTAAATTTCTGAAGGTGACAGCTTTCTGTTCTAAAAAGTAGAGAATACTATCAGGGGGTTATCGATCTTGGATCTTGTTCTACCCAACCAGGAAGAACTGGTTGCAAAGAAGAGAGTGATAGGAACTTGAGAGGAAGTATGATGGAATTCATAATTCTGAGAAAGAGGTATGAAAAGAGCAAAACAAAGACATTTGGGGGTCAAAAGAGCAGATTTCAATTAATTAAGAAGACAGTAGACAAAAGTAGATGAAGTTCCATAAACAGATCAGCTAAATGATATATGTTCCTAAATGATAAATGGTCCAGGAGGGTTGTCAGTTTCTAAAAGACATAATACTGGAGATTCAACAAGAAGCAATTCCAACATTGTGGAAAGATAAAAACTATCACCTGAGACCAAGACTGCTACACAAGGAGTTTCTTAGCTCCTTAATTATCTCAGAATCACAAGAGAGAGTCAATGGAAGAAGGCAAGTCACTAAGGAAGCATACCTAGAAACAACAAGAATGTGGAGGGACAAACTCAGGAAACCAAAGACAGAAAAATGACATATAACTAGCAAGGTATGTTAAGGATAAGATGGGGTTTTATAAAAGTGTCAGACAGTAAAGGAAGACTAAAGGAACTGGGTCCAGAGCTCAGTAGGAAAGCCATTATATCAATGGAACACGCAAAGGCAAATTTATTCAATCCAAGTATAGGGTTGTACTAGATGGGCTTGAGGTCTCTTCCAACCCTATGAATTCTTTAGCCTGTTCTATTATTCTGTGGAAATTATACTTTTTTGTCTTTATACTAAAGCCCTGAGAGTTATTGTGTTTGTGGTTGACAAGAAGGGGATTATTAAAAGTTTATAGAAAGTAGAAGAGAAAAAAAACCACCTTTACATAACACATATCCTTGGTTACTGCTCTCTGCTAGGTATATAAGTATATTTGCCATAGCTCGTATACAAACAGCAACCAATAGAATATGTTCAACTTGACTTTATAATCACTTATAACAGACCCTTCATGTAATTAATACTAGAAGCGTCTGGTTTCATGGTTATGATCCCTTAAAGGGAACAGAATTAAATATTACTATTTGGCTGGCATAACACAGTATCCAGTTACCTTCTTTGCTTTTAATGTTTTTCTCCATAAAGTAGAAAAAATGCCATCTGTCCAATCGTTTGTAGCAACATCAAGGGTACCAAACATCTGGGAAGCTGTGATTGCCTTTGGGTTCATTCTCATCTCTTTATGGGGAGCACCACAATCTGTCATAGCTTTCATCAAGATATTAATGCATTTTGTCTTGCCCGCACCAGTTGGACCTAGAGTCATCATACCTTAAAACAGCACAGACTTATTTAAAATAAAATGTCAAAATGTCATACTGAAATGTAATAATACATTGAGTCAATGTTCCTTTTTTAATCAAAACTATATGTAAACAGAGATGTTTCTCACTCTATTTACTTGATGTTGACTGAATTAAATTAAATTTAAAAAATGTTTCTAAAAGGTTTTATAAATGTCTGCTTTATCCTGCAGGCCAACATATATCTGAATCCTCCTTCAGGCAGTCTTGTTCCTTTTTCTAATTGGAAAACAAAGCTGCCTTTTGATGTTCTTATGTGGTGACATCAGCTTAACTGGTGGTAAACAAAAACAATCATTTCTAAATATCTTTCAACAAAAAAGAGTTGCTCCCAGTGATGAAAAAACATGCATGCATAACCCATGAAGCCATTACATAATTTTCTTGGAGAAAGACATCTGCAACCAAACTTGTTACCATATTTATTCAAATTCAAGATGAGGGTTTTTTCCCCCATTCAACATGAGAGGGAAAGGCTTTCATCTTGGATTCAAGAACAAGGTGGAGGGGTGGGGGAGGCAGGTCAATGATACTGCTCCAACTCCAGACCCGACCTGGGCTTGGGGCTGGAGTCAGAGCTGCAGCAGCTGCTTGACACTCCCCACCTGCCTCAGCACACCCTTGCAGCAGAACTCATGCTGCTGGAACTGCTACTATATGGCCAGATTAGGGCCAGAGCTGGGGCTAGAGCTATCATGTGCTCCATACCGTGGCTGGAATAGGGCTGGAGTCATGACTGATGATAAGTGGTGGAGGTGGGGGCAGAGGCTGTGAGGGGCACACAAAGGTTCCCCTCTCCCCGTTCGCAGATACATTGGGACTGCATGCATTTCTGGTTGTAGCACAGGGCATGAGCTGCAAAGGTGGAGGGGAGATTTTATGGGAGTTTCTCCATGTCTCGTTTCCAGAGGGATTACCCTGGCACATGTATCACTGCTGCACAGAGCATGTGTCCACAAGTGGGGAACTCCCGTTTGCAGACTCACACTCCTTGCTGAGGTGAAGCCCCAACTTTTCCTTATTATCCAGACGTATCCCTGCAGATCCCTGGGACACATCCAGGGAAGCAGGGAAAGCAAACATGTGCTCCTAAGGCTTGAGGGGCCCAATTCTGCTTGCAAATTCCCAGGGTGTGAGAACTGGGCCCCTTGAGCCCATAGAGGTTCTGCTCTGGGAGGCTCGAGAGCACAGGCAACTTTGGGCTGCCCATGCTCTTCTATCAAAACAAAGAGATGCGGGCCACAATAAAGTAGCCCAATTTATTACTACCTTCTGTTGCAGCCATACATTTGTGACACAACAGAAGTTATATGAATGTCTGTTTGCTTTCACTTACTGTCACCACAAAATTTTTTATGGGGTCATGAAGAAGAGGTCTGTTTCCAGCTACTGTATGTAGTTCTAGGCTCTATAATTTAAGAAGGATGCAGAAAGACTGGAGAGGATCTAGGGGTGGGGAATGAAAATGAGAAAGCCATAAGAAAAAAGGTTGAGAGAATTTGGTATATTTATTTTGGAGAACAGAAGACTAAAGGTGTATAACAGTTTCCAATTTTTTAAGGCTGCCATAAACAAAGGGGAAGACAGCTGTTGTATCTGCCTCAGAGGGCAGAACATGAAGCAGTGGGTTTAAATTGCAGCACAGCAGATTTAGATTAAATCTCAGAAAACCTTCCTACCTGTAAGAACACTAGGCTGGTGGAATAAGCTATCCAGGGGACTTATTGACTCCATCATTAGGACCCTCTCTACATGGTATATTTATACCATGATTAACATGCTAATCTCATCATAAATGGGCAGGGCGTCACACATGCACCTAATTTAAGGCATTATAAAATGGGAAATGTGTCATTAAAATGTTCCACATACAATACAGGATATTTTATGGCCCATTTTTATGGTGCCCTAAATATAATGTGTGGCCAGGGGCTGACAATCAGCTCACTGTTGGTCCTGGGGCCCAGATGGCAATGGGGTCTAGATGGGCCCTGGGACTGACAACCAGCTGATTGTCAACCCTAGCTGGATGCTACGATGGGAGAGAGAAGATGGGGGAGATCCAAACAGATTTCCCACCTGGTAACTTTAAACCTCTGCTCCACTGCAGGGGGGCGGGGAGGTGGGTACAGACAGAGCTGCTCAGCATGGGATTTAAAGTCCCTGATATGGGAAACTGAAGGCCTGCACACCTGGCCAAGAGTTTCTGTTCCCCCATGCCTAGCAGCCCAACAAGTGCTGCCCAGCATAGGGTTCTGACAATCAGCTGATTGTAGGTCCTGGCTTGGCACGGACAACTTTGGGTCTCAAACCCAGGGCTGTCTGAGACAAGGCCAGAAATCAACTAATTATCTGCCCTGGCAACCCTGGGTGAACTGGACCTGGGACAATGCGAGGTTGGGGCTGACAATCAGCTGATTGTTGGCCACAGCCCCCAGACAGCCTTGAGTCTTGAACAGGATTCAGAACTGTCTAGCAGCGCTGAAAAATCAACTGATTTTCAGTCCGCATGCCAGTACCCAGCTTTCAACTTGCTAGTACAGGGGGAGCCTGGGAAAGTAGTAATGGTGGTACTGGGATCTGATCCCTGGTCCCAACATCATGCCTAGTTGCTCCATCATGCCTAGGCAGCTCCAAGCAGTTATGCAGGCTGCTGAAACAGAAACAGGATGACAAACACTGAGGAAGTAGAGATGAAAACAGCTGAAGATACCACTGGAGGTGATCAGAACAGAAGAGCCAACAACATGGAAGTGACTGAGAAAGTGACTGACATAGTGTTAGGCTGAAGAGCCCATTTCTCCCAATGGGAGACAAACCCTGCCCCTTCAACAGAAAACTCTTCAAGTGGGTATGTGGGGGTATGTGGGGGAGCCGGAGGAAAAGCAAGGGCAACACTGGACCCCTGCTAAACCAGATGGGACAACTGACAATCGACGCCCAGAAAAAAGCCAACTTGCTAAATGGGTACTTTGCATTGTTTTTTCACCCGTCCCAAAGGACGCCCCTGCCCATTACAGGATGGGAAGGCCTGGGTGAGGGAGATTCCTCACCCTCCATCAATGCTGACCTTGTGAAGGAACACCTTGAGAGGCTGGATACCTTCAAGTCAGCCGGCCCTGACAATTTACACCCCAGGGTACTCAAGGAGCTGGCAAGCACCATAGCCCAGCCCCTGGCACGGATCTTAGAGAACTCCTGGCGCTCTTGTGATGTGCCCAAAGATTGGAAGAAGACCAATGTGATGCCTATCTTCAAGAAAGGGAGGAAAGTGGATCCAGCAAACTACAGGCCCATCAGCCTGCCCTCTATCCCAGAAAAGGTCTTAGAAAAGATTATCAAAGACCATTCTTAACAGATTAGCCGATGGCAACATCCTGAGGGATATGCAGCACGGGTTGTTGTAGGTAGGTCTTACTTGACCAATCTTATTTCCTTTTATGACCAGGTGACCTATCACCTGGACAAGGGAGAGGAGATTAATGTTGTATATCTTGGCTTTAAAAAGCCTTCGATCTGGTATTCCATGATCACCTCTTAGCAAAACTAGCCACCTGTGGCCTTGGCTTCACCACAATCTGCTGGCTCGGGAATTGGCTCCGTGGTAGGACCCAGAGGGTGGTGGTTGATGGAAGTCAATCATCATGGTGCACTGTGACCAATGGGGTCCCTCAAGGCTCTGTCCTTGGGCCTATACTATTCAAAATCTTCATTAATGACG
>NW_017729006.1:47290403-47300073 GCF_001723915.1 Gavialis gangeticus | reverse complement strand
CCCCTCCTGACTTCCTGCCCCTGGGGTAGGGGGCTGGACTCGAAGATCTTCCCAGGCCCCTTCCAACCCTAATGTCTATGAAATCTATGAAGTGGAAACTTGACTGGATCCTGGTCTCAATACCGGTAGTGCCTCATAGGCATATGATACAGACTACTGACCTAGCAAGTCTGGATATAAACCATTATTGGACAAAACATTATTCGCTGTTTGGTAGAACCTGATATAATATTAAAATATCACACTTAACAACATGTTGTGAAAAGAAATACTTCATTTAATTGTTACAAATGTATAAAAACCTTCATAAATCTCAACTGCTCTAGATGTGTTCCCTTTATCTTTTCTCCTCTTCAGCCTAAGTAACCCTAAGAGTTTTTTGTTCTCCCATCACCATCTGTAAATCTGACTGTACCAGAATTTTGTTTACCCTTTGGGGAACAGTGCTGATGTCTTTCTTCAGTTGAAGTGGTCAAAACTGGTCACAGAAGTCATAATGATATTTGCAATTCCAGCAGGCACCTTTTAGTTAAGGATTCAAAGAAGTATCATTTGGAACTTCTTTTTTGCACGCTCACATCATTAAACATTCCATTTCTGGGCTCAAGAAAGACATGCTTGGTCTCTGCTTTCAGAATATTGAGCAAAATCAGCTATTTCAGAAATTTGGCAAAGGACAGAGAAAATATTATACATGTTCCACATTTCAACTTATTCCATAAAAACTTCATCCATTTTCAATGCAACATTCTGATATCTTATTAAGAAAATGTATAGCATAGTAAAGCTAAGATCTCAATATTATAGAAACAAGGTAGGCTATTTGGTTATTATAAATGTTTTTCATAACTATATTCTCCCAATACTATCCACCTGGAGCTTTATAAAGGACATCTGTGTAGTTCCAAAATACTTTTTTTCATGAACACATGCTGCAACTTGCACTAGATAAATGTAAAGGCTTTTGTTGCTATTATGGAACTTCACAACCTCGTTTAACATGCTCACCATGTCGTACTCGTTGCGTTTCATACAACTGAATGAGTTTTAGAACCCACGGTGGATGATATATAAGCCCTGCTTTCTCTGTCTGTTTCTGAATGGCTGACTCCAATTCAGGATATCCAGCCTTATCAAGAGTAATACCAGGGAACAGGTCATTAATCAGACTCATAAATAAAGGTTCATCTTCATCCACCTGTCAAACAATAATAAGGGGGAGGACCAATAAATCATTTTTTCATTAAAATTATTATTACTACAATTATAAACCATCTGCAAGAATATGTCTAAATGATGGTGGCAGAAAAACTGTATCTATTTTAAAATGAACATGTAACAATAGAGTGAATTAATATTACTGTGTGAACTTCAAACAATATAAGTAGTAAATTTTAAATTAAATATCCACTTAAATGCTTACATACATTTACATTTTAGTAAAATTATTGTAAATCAAATCATATATAAATCTTCCCATTCATTTAAGCAACTCAAAAAAATGGGCTAGATTTTCCTCTTAGATCTTAGGTGTTTTCTTGTTTTTCTCTTATTTTGTTGTGCATCCATATTTTTCCTTTGTAAATCTTTAAGGTATAACAATGGGTTGAATATGTATATGAATACACGGAAGAGAAGAAAAATAACAGACTTTAAATGTAAACTTGGTACCTTGTGGACTTTAGCAGAGGCTATAAACACCTTCCAGCTATGCTAAAATAGGAACACCAATAAATACTCTGAACAGAAGAAGGTAGCTGTGGAAGAGGACAGTGGAATAGTTTTAGCTATTTGAAAACCACTAACTCATTTTGACTTCTTATGGCCCTTCTGATTATTTTAAATTGCCAAGAATTATTGTAATTTGAAATTTGGGATTACGAAAGATCTAAAACAAAGGATATAAAGTTAATAGAATGTGCTTATCTTTCACTTTTTCTTTCCATGCCATAAGAAAATAGCATTAGAGAGTTTAGCTAGATTTTCCTCTTAGATCTTACGGGATTTATTATTATTTCTTCACTTGAAATATTTTGTTTTAGCAAAGAGAAAAAATACAAACAGGTTCAAAGCACCAGTGCTCTTATACCCTAGACACTAAAAAACCATGAGGAACACCGCATAATAATGTATGTAACTGCCAAAGGAAAAATACTTAATTTAAAATGATTAAGGGGTTGTCTTGTTTGTTTTTTTAATAGAAAAAGGAATGCTTTTAAATGTTCTTTGAAAGTAACAAATATTTTGGTACCAGTTTAGAGAGGTTCATGTCACGCAGAACTCTCATCACAACTGTTTTCTCTGGTTCGCTGGGACTAGATCTTTTCACTGCTCCAAGAGTTCTTAAAACAGACAAAATATTTCGTAACCCAAAATCATAGTGAACCTGAAACCAAAGCATAAGTACAATTAGTATTGTAAAAATTAAGCACTTCAAAATATAGAAAAGGCTGAAAATCAAATGAATTAAAAAAAATAGCCTGTAAAGGAATTGTCACGGCTCTCCATCTTTTCAATAAGACTCAAGATGTTCCTGAAGTCACATTGTAAAAACTATTTTCGCTGTTGTATTTACAGTCATAACAAACAATTATACTTAACTAACCTTGAAGTTGTAACATCATTTTGATTTTGCTTGCCATTATCCTATGTTTGTAATGCACTCTGTGGTTCCCCAGCATCTGTAGCTCACATGACACTAGAATACGGAAACCGTCCCTGCTAAAAGACCTCCATAATAGGTAGGTTCTAACAAACTGATTTAGAAGTGAGTACTTTGGCATTCCTTATTATATTCTAAGTATACTGTGCCCACTGCATTCTCTTCATCCACCTAACTAGTTATTTGACAAAAAAAAGATTAAGTTGTTTTGGCACAATTTGTTGTTCTTAAATCCATTCTGAGTCTCTTGATCATCCTTTCCTCCTCCAAATGCTTACAGATTGACCTCTTTATAATGTTTGTCAGAATGTCCCTCTCACTATGATTAAATGAATCTTGTTTATGGCAAAAACTAATAGAAACTGTGCAAAACACTATTTGGACAAGCAGAAAATTCAATATGACATCATGCTGAGATTAACCCTGAAGGAAGACGACAGATCCATATCCAATATAATATTTCTGCAGACAGCTTTGTTGCTGACTCAGGAAATGGTACATACACACAGTGTTTCTTAATAATATTTTTAAATTCCACAACAAAATTGTATTCACCTCAGAGACAAGTCCCCTCACTCATTAACACTCTCTGGAGACCCACAGCTCTTTCCTTCCTGGAACTGAAAGCTGAATCTCTAGTAACCCAGTTATTCTAAGGGGTTTCTAGTAGCGAAAAGTGGACAGGTGGCACACTGATGAAACAGAATTATGAGCAACATAGAAATAAATGCATAGGCATGTATATTGGCTCAAAAAACAAGTTGAAAGAAAATGCAGATCCTCAGAGCAGTATTATAGGAAAGTCATCAGCTGAAGTGACTCTTCAGGAAACCATTCGTTCGAAGTGCATATAAATGAAACTCAGACAGAAAAATAAATCAAAGTAAAAAAAAAGTAAAGACAGTGAGTACAGCCAAGCTACAAATAATAAGGGTAGAAGAGTTAATGCACAGAGAACATCAGAACAATCAACTTAGGTGAGATCAGAAGTCTTTCCGTTTCCTGCCTCCCCCACAGCCTCCATAGGGGGGGCATTGGTCATCAACTACCTCATCCTGTCCATACTCTGGTACCAGCTCAACACCCTGCCTGGGTCTCTGGGCACCCTGATTAATCTCCAAAGACGGGCACTGGAGTTCTGGCAGGGATGACACTCGGTCTTGGCAGGTGTCTCTTTGCATGCAGGGAAGTCTGTACCTGCAGCCAAATCCAGGCCCTGCAGTCTCTCCTTCGGTGTCTGCAATCATGCAAAATGGTGCATGAAAGGACATGCCTTCCTCTACCACC
This sequence comes from Gavialis gangeticus, assembly GCF_001723915.1. NCBI lineage: Eukaryota > Metazoa > Chordata > Crocodylia > Gavialidae > Gavialis > Gavialis gangeticus. The sequence continues at coordinate 47,296,124 of NW_017729006.1, read as the reverse complement.
TCCTAGGTTTTCAACAGTGGCTTCTGTATGGAGCCCTTAGCATGGGCATGTATCTGGCAGATTCTGCAGATTCCCAACACCTATGCCTTCTGCAGCCAAGGGAGACCCTAGCACAAGCATGTGTGAAGTGTGCTAGGCTGCAGCCCCTCTTCACCTTCCTGAGGAACTTCTTACTGATGCTCTGTTTACACTTTTCCCCACACCTTTTATTTTATGCATACCCCATCCATAGTTCTGCAAAACTCCAGGACCTTCTGCATAATCTCCTCCCGGCTCTGCCCGCACTACCCGCCTACCAGACCAGAAAGGAAAGTCTGGCTGGAGGGAACCGGGGTAACTGTAGGATGGTCTTCCTTTCCCTTGTCCATACATGCCTCTAAGAAGAATTTCACTGGATAGCATCCAGTGGGTCCTTAGATGCCTTTGAGGAACAATGAACATTGGCTGGATTTCTCTATTCAGCATCCTCCCTTGGCACCCTGGTTTTTTATCTTTCAACCTTTACTCCTGTTCCTGTTTTGTTATCTGTGATCCCAAGAAATTAGTTGTGCGCTAGGGCTGTGCGAAACAGCACTGTTCCGTTTCGACTTGCATTTTGACAGAACAGCTTTTCATTTTGAATTTTATTTCTATTTGAAACTGCTGTTCTGTTTCATTTCATCAAAACAGTTTTGCTGTTTTGACATTTCACCCGTAGGCTATAATGGGGGAGCTCAAAACTGTCTATAACTTTGTCATTTCTGGCCTGATTTGGATGAAGCTTGCAGGAATGGTAGCCCCTTCTGAGGGCATGAAGTCTGCTAAGTTTCAAGGAGATAGGTGCAGGGTTTCAGGGAAACTGCACCTCAAAGTCTTGAAAGCAAAAAACTCATGTCACGTGTATGTGTTAAGCCACAGTAGGGTCAAAACTGAAGGGGTGGTAGCCCCTGCTGAGGCAACAAAGCCTGCCAAGTTTCAAGGAGATAGGTGCATGGGTTTGGGGGAAACTGCACCTTAAGCTGTGGACAGACAAAACTCGTGACATGGGTGACACTGTGTGTGTTAAGGCACAGCAGGGTGAAAGCTGCAGGCTTGCTAGCTCCTGCTGAGGCCATGAAGCCTGCCAGCTGTCAAGGAGATAGGTGCAGGGGGTTCTGGGTTCTGGGGCCCTGCACCTCTAGCTGCTGACTGGCAAAACTCGTGACATGGGTGGGTGACACTATGTGCATGTTAAGGTGCACCCTCCCTCAGCTGACACCAAGTCAGAAAGCAGGGCAGTTCAAACAATCCTGCCTTTTATGCAGTTTTTCCATCCCTCCCCCAGAGCACTGGGATTGGAAGGGACCTCAGGGAAGGATGACAGTCACTGGCCAGCTACACAGTCAATAATGAAAGCACTCCTTCCCCCCACTTCTCCCCCTCCCTCTCCTTACTTTAGTTTCTGTTTCCCTGCAGGCAAGCCCAGCTTGAGCTTCAAAATTCGAAACGTTTTGAAAAATTCAAAACATTGTTTCGAGGCCATTTCAAAGCTCTCTGTTTCGTTTCGATTTTGTTGTTTCGAGCTCGAAACAAGTTGAAACAGCATCAAAACAAAATTGCTGGTGAAATTTCACACAGTCCTATGATGCATCCTAGTGGTTTCCCTCTAGCCATGGAGGGGGGTTTGTAGGTCCTGGTAGGCCTACGCCAAACTATAATGGCTTGTAAAGGCCAGGTTCTGACAGATCATGTGTGGATATGCATATCCTAAACTGTACATTCCTGATATAATGAGCCCAAGTCAGCACCGTGTATTCCTAGTTTAGGCCATTCAGTGGGAATAACAAAGAGTAATGCAGTGCTATATCTACTAGAATGTGACCCTTTTCAATCAGTCCCAAAGTGTACAGGAAACCTAATTAGTATTCTGCCTTACCATTCACATCTTCCTTCTATGCTCTTTGAAAGCCTCTACAGGACACCCAGGGCAGAACGAACAGTCAGAACCCAACAACTCCCATACAGATTATAACTAGAGCTGTCAGCCAAATAAAAACTTTGATCGCAATTAGTTGAGCGACTAACAAAATTAGTTGCAATTAATCGCATTTTTAATTGCACAGCTAAAAACTCAAAATTATGCACAGAAAACCTCAAATTATGCAAAATTATGCAGGTACTTTGTATGGCTGGAGGGTGGGTGTGGGATCTGTGAAGGAATTTGTGAAGGCATAGGGGGCTGTGGGTGTGTCGGTGGGGTTTGGAGCCCAGGGAGGAGGGTTCCTGCATGTCCTGGCAGGATGTGAGGTACTGTGGGCCAGGAGTGAGGGGCAGCAGCAGGGCTGAGGGGACTGTAGCTTGGGAGCGAGGGGCAGACACACACAGACATGCATGCACAGATGCACACAAACACTGCCCAGTAGGTAAGTCTGTGGAGAGGAAGGAGTGGGGGGGTAGTGGCATGGGAGAGGGAAAGAAGGGGCAGATAAAGGCCTCTATGGTGAGGGAGGGAACGGGGCAGGGTGAATGGGGCACCGGGAAGGGTTGTGGGATGGAGCCAGGGTCCAAGCATCGGGGGGGGTGCATCCCCCCCACCAGATTTGTGCATAGGGTGGAGATAAGCTGCACACTGTGGGCTCAAGGTTCTGTGCCTGCTGCCGTTGCCCTGGGAGGCACGTCACACCATGCTGTGCCTCCTGTTGCTGAGTGGGCAGGGGATGCATGGTGTGGACAGCATGCAGCTCCTGGGGCAAAGGCAGCAGAATGCAGAGAGCCCCAGCCCACAACCCACTTCCACCTCACGCATAAATCTGGGGGGGATGTGGCCCTCCATCCCGTGACCCACCCAAGCCCCAGGGCCCCATTCACCTCAGCCTCTGCCTCAACTCCCTCCCTCTCCAGGAGGCCTCCATCAACTTCCCCAACCCTTGCCTCCTCCATGCCCCTTCTCCCCCACAGACACACCTGCTGGTTGGTGTTCTACACACCACTGGGCTGCATTCCTGGCTGCGTGCAGGCTGCAGCTGCTCATCTGTGTCTGTATCTGTGTGTGCCCCTCTTCCCACCTGTTGCAGCACACCAGAGCCTGAGCCCGGGCTGCCCTGCGGTCCTCTGTGCTGCCACCACTGCCCTGCTGGGTGGCCTAGAGGCAGTGGTGACAGCAGTGGAGTAGAGCCTGGGCATAGGTTCCAAAACCACGTGTGCAATTAATGCATTAAAAAAATGAACACGAACACCAATTAACACATTAATCATGCACGTTAACCGCGATTAACTGACATCCCTAATTATAACAAAAAAACCCTCTACTTTTCTCTTAGTTTAAAGAATTCTTAGTAGACAAAAAGGTATGTTTCTGATAGCACTCAGTGTGATGTACAAACACAAGAGTGTGATTGTTACTAAAGCAAACTGAGATCAATATAATGATTCTTCAAATAAACCCACCCGTCAATTCAGCAGCAAATTATGAAAATTACAAAGAAGAATAGAGATTTTAAGAGGAACTGCAGGAAAAAAATGGTTTATACTAGGGCTGTGCAAAGCTTCAGTCCCTGATTTGATTCAGCAGAGATTTAGCCTGATTCGGTGGCTGAATCTCTGAATCTGAATTGAATCAGAGGACCCTTTAATCTCTCTGAATTGAATTGGAACCCTCCGGTACACTTCAGGGTTCACTGCTGAGCATGTGGAGGGCCTCCCCCCCATGCTCCTGTGGGACACTCCATGCACCCCAGCATCACAGCATTCACAAGCCATGCTGGTACGTCAAGGTATGTAGAAAAAACATTTAAAGCTGTGTCTATGTCCACATCACTGATTCTCTGAATCAGCATCAAATCTTCAGATTGGGATTCGTCCGAATCAAATCAGGGTCAGTGGTCCCAATCAATGAATCAAATCACTGTTCCTGACTTGGACCGGCTCTGAATCTGAATTGAATAGAGCCCGCTTCACACACCCCTAGTTTATATCCATAATTTGAAAGTATCACTGATATTTCTTCCATTAAAATTTACACTTAAAAAAAAAAAAATCAAGAAATTTCCTTTAGTGGGTAAAAAACTTTGAAAAATAGGGATATCATTTAAGTTCCACACTTCAGATCTCATAGCTAGTGGCTCCTTGCAGATGTTTAAAAAAAACAAAACAAAACAAAACGAAACAAAACAAAACAGTCCTTTACTTTAAACTCGGTGCATTCCCATGCTGAGTCCTGTGCATGCCCAAAAGAGGCAATGCCTTAGTTGGACACAATTTGCCCAACATCTGTATAGATCAGATGCTTTAATGGGGCTTTTTTGGCAATTTTATCCAATAGCTGACTGAATCAACTTTAACTATAAGTGCCAAAGTGCCCCACTGAAGCACCTGTCTATACAGACACTGCAGAGCCAGGTCAAAGTAACACACTGCTTCTCTCAGTAAAGTGTGTTTTTGGAGTTTTTTTACTTCTGCAAGCAGTCAGTAAGTTTTAAACAGATAGGGTTACCATATTTCTAGTTCCAAAAAAGAGGACACCTGTTGGGGAGGGGGAGTTATGATGGGGGGGCAGTTTTTATCTGTTACGGTAAGTAACAAGTGTTATTGCCTCAGAAATTAAACGTAAAACAAAACTAAAGCCATAGACTTGCGCCGCCCAGCCCTTCTGGTGCTCCTCATTCCTGACCCACAGCTCCCCAACCCTGCTGATGCCCCTCACTGCCAACCCACAGCCCCCTGGCCTGCCAGTGCCCTGCACTCCCAAACCACAGTACCCTGCCCTCCTGGGTCATGCTGGTGACCTTCATTCCTGGCCCGCAGCCCCCTGGCACTGCCAGTGCCCCGCACTCCTGCCCCACATTCCCCTGACCCCTGGTGCCCCTCACTCCCAAGCCACAGCCCCTCCAGCCCTGCTGGTGCCCCTCACTCCTGACCTGCCCCCTTCTCCCCAGCCCTGCCAGAGGGAGACCCCCAGCTGCCCCTATCCCGACAGAGCCAGAGCCAACAGCTGCAACAGCTCCGACTTGTGTGGGCAGCAGTGGAGTGAGTCTGGCCCTGGTGCAGGCTAGAGAGAGGAGAAGGGGAGTCCTGTGGCACCCCCACCCTGGGCAGGGGTTCCCATGTTGTACCAAGCAGTCTGCCCTGGCCATGGCCCCTTCCCCAGCTCCCAGCAGAGACACACGTGGTGCCCCCTGCCTCCAATCACCCCAAACAGCTCATTGCAGGCCGGAAGGCTGCCAGTCTGCAAGGGGAAACCTGCAGTTTCCCCCTTTAAAGAGGAAAGTCCATGTTTTTCTGCAGCAAATGGAAAATCCAGATCTCTGGTAAACACACATGCCACTAAGGCAAGCCAGAAAATGCAGTTCTGTCAGCATCAATGTTGAAAAAGTCCTAGCAGAGCAAAATCCCAGACACTTGTTCATATTTCAAAAAAACCTCAGGATGGAGATTGGAGGACCCAAAAAGAGGACATATATGGGAAAACCCGGACGTATGGTAACCCTAGAACAGAGAACATTAATGACGTTTTCAAAATACTTAGAGATACACACAATAGGATACTACCCATGGGTACATCTACACTCCTGCTTACATCCACTTTCAAAACAATATACACTGGCTATCTATATTAAAAGCCCCAAAGTCAGCAATTGGTCAGCCTAGCAAAAGAAGCTCTGCTGAATGTCAGGGTCTCAAATCAGGATTGGTCCCAGCCCACGCCTCTTCAGTGTGTTCACAAGATACTAGGGCACTGCAAGCTGCAAACACAGGAAGTTCGTC
>NW_017729006.1:47274100-47285403 GCF_001723915.1 Gavialis gangeticus | reverse complement strand
TTCAGTGTGTTCACAAGATACTAGGGCACTGCAAGCTGCAAACACAGGAAGTTCGTCGTCAGTAAGTTAGAAGGGAGGAATAGGCTGCAATCAGACCTAGACAGGATACAGGGGTAGGTGGATGAGAACCGGGTGGGTTTCAACACTGACAAGTGCAAGGTACGGTACCTGGGGGGGAAGAACCAGCAGCATACCTACAGGCTGAGGAACTCCCTTCTCGTCAGTGCAGAGGCAGAAAAGGATCTTGGAGTCATTACTGATGCCAAAATGAACATGGGCCGACAGTGTGAAGATGTGGTCAGCAAGACAAAATTGTACCTTGCTATGCATCCACAGATGCATCTCAAGCAGGTCCGAGGAGGTTATCCTCCCCCTCTATGCAACACTGGCCAGGCCGCAGATGGAGTACTGCATCCAGTTCTGGGTGCCGCACTTCAGGAGCGATGTGGACAGCATGGAGAGGGTCCAGAGGAGGGCCACTCGCATGATCAGGGGGCAGCAGGGCAGGCCCTATGAGGAGAGGCTAAGGGACCTTAACCTGTTCAGCCTCCACAAGAGAAGGCTGAGGGGGGATCTAGTGGCCGTTTACAAACTAGTCAGGGGGGACCAGCAGGCATTGGGGGAGTCCCGGTTCCCCCGAGCACTACCAGGAGTTACTAGAAATAACAGTCACAAGCTGGCAGAGGGTAGATTCGGACTAGACATCAGGAGGTGCTACTTCACTGTCAGGGTGGCTAGGATCTGGGACCAACTTCCAAGCAAAGTGGTGCTGGCTCATACCCTGGGGGTCTTTAAGAGGAGGTTAGATGAACACCTTGCCAGGGTTGTTTGACCCCAGTACCCTTTCCTGCCATGGCAGGGGGTCAGACTTGATGATCTGCTCAGGTCCCTTCCAACCCTACCAACTATGAAACTATAAGTTCACAACTTCCTGTTCCTGGCTTCTGTATCCCACTTTCTGTCTATGTTGCCTACATTACAGCCAAGCACAAAAGGAGTAAACCACACGCACTGGGTACACTGTTTGCTAAAAGAGCTCTGCTTGGGAAAGAGTAAGCATAATGTGCATTGGCCACAAGGTAAGTTATAAAAAGAGAAAAATAGTTCATGTGGCTTGGGTTAATTTGAGGGCCCTGCTACATGTTCAAATGAAAGCTGGAGAGAAATCAGCCACAGAGTTCTTACACACTTTCAAGCACTAACTTGGTTCTTTTTATAGCTGAATAGTCATTTTTATTATGTGATAATTGCTTTGAATGTGAGACTAGTCTAAATTTATTGCACAATTAACCAGTTAATTGTGTAATAACTACTTTGCACTTGTGGTCAACCTTACTTATTTGCATGTGTGGCTAGTCTAACTTTATTGTCTAATAATCCTTGGGATCAACATTGAATAATGATGTAGACACTCCCTATATTCAAGCACAGTAGTGGATTACTACAATGCAAACATTTATTTTACCTGTTTAGATAACTGCTCTTCACAAAGTTTGTAAAGGGTATAAAATTTTTGACTCAGGATTTGGTTGTCTCGGAAACCAGCACTCGCCAGTTTAACTCTCATGATAATACCACGATCTGGAACCATCATAGCTACTGTACGGAACTGGATCTTCAGATTTTCTGGAAGCTCCTGTCGGCCTGCATAGCCAGGGTTCTGAAAACAAAGCATAAAAATAATCAATTACTACTTAATCATGATTTAAGTGAAGGGTTTATGTGTTCTAGATGTTACCTGATATAAACAGGAAAGTGATTGCTGGATTATAATAATCTTACTATATGACAATCACAAGTGCTTACCTAATTTTGTCAATATACTGCAGTTTGTGAAATATGTATTATCACAGCCCATAGCCTGAGACCTGTCTCAGGGCACTAAAGTACCTGCTTCTTTAAGAGCAGGAACTGCCTAGGGAGAGGGCCCTAGAAACCAGGCAGAAACCCCACAGGTGTAGGTTACTATAACAGCAAGCTAACAAGGGAATTAGCCTGCACCCGCACCTGGTTAGCTGACGGGAAGAAGGCAGGGCCCTGGGCACATATAAACCCCAGGGCTGAGGCCAGCAGGGGTTAGTTCTCTGGCAGCAAACAGGGGAAAGAACCTCCATGGAAGAATTGCCTAGAGATACTGTGGCCACCTGATAAACTGCCTATAGGACTAATGGGGCTCCAAGAGCTCACCAGGTACCCTGGGCTACAAAGCACTTAAGGCTGGGGGGGGAAGTTTGAGTCTTCTAAAGGGACAGAGTGCACCCTGAACTGGTTGTATTATGTTATAGTCCAGGGGCTCATATATTGGTTGTTGTTTATAAACTAGTGGACCAGACTGAGGCTACTGGGGAGGAGGAGGAGGCCTCATTGGGGCCATACTACAGTGTGGAGACCCCAGTGCTAGTGTGGGCACAGGGACAGAGCTGCAGAGAACCTGGCACCAGTGTGGGCACAGACAGGGCTGTAGAGAGCCCAGTGATGAAGGAGAGGCTGAGCTATATCAAGGCCCAGAGGGACAATATTTACATACCACCTGCGGGGCTTGAGGAGTGGTAAAAGGGGCGGTTTTAGAGCCAGGCATCTAGTCCATAAGGCTGAGGGTGTCCCAATGAGGCATCCATTTTGAGCGGGACCCAAAAAGGAGTCCAAGAACCTGCAGGGTTCAGTGGGGTCCATCAGGACCGTGCCCAAACAAACTCAAGGGCAGCCTTCCTATTTATTATTACCAGGAAGATGTGGCAGGAGAGGAAAAGGGTGCCCTTTGGGCAAGGCTGGCACAGTCATGGAGCCCTAGGGGCATCATGGCCATCCCTGGGGACCCTATACAGTGACAAGACCCCTCAGAAATCAAGTTTACATGTTGCTTTCTCAAATAAAAGAAAGCTCCCCCAGTGGTGCTGGGGGAGTTTGCAGATGGGGGGAAGGGCTGCTTGTGCAGGGCTGTGATCCTCCGTAACATTCCATGAAAAGCAAACCTTTTAAAAATAAAGACAAATGCATCAACCTTCACTTTCAATTATGTAGCCTTCAATACAGCTGAGGAAGGTGAGGTACAAAGGTGTGCTGAAACTACCCTTAGGCTCTCCTGTTTCTGTTTCTACTGTACTAGTTGGAGGAGTGAGAACACTGCTACCCTCTCCAGGATGAGTCCTTTAGTGGCCAGTCACACGGTACTAAAGGCTGTTTTGGGCCTCAAAAAAGCCAGCTGTCTGTCCTTTACATTGACTGTCTAAAACATTTATCACGTGCGTTAAGTTTTTGTCTGCCAAGTCTTCAATATGCAACCTAAAGAGGCATAAAACAGGAGGCTGATGATGGAAATGCTTAGACTTGTAGGATAATAGAAGTAAAAAATATTTGTATACCCACATGCTGTCAGAAAAACCTTGATCACTTTACTCATACAATTAGTTCTACTGACTTCCATAGTGCTGTTTTTGTGGATAAAGGAAACAGAACTCTGTCCTGTTATGCAATAATTCACAGGTATGCACGTACCATAGTCAAGAATATGCCAAACTCTCTGTCCATATCAACAACATCACCATCAGTGAAGATGAACTGAGGCTTCTTATTTTTTTTACACTGAAGTACAATATAGATCTGCTGAGCAGCCACTGACAGAACTGGAAGCTCTATCCGATTAAATTCATCAAAGCAACCCCATGCACCTGACTGGGCTAAACCTATATGTGAAGTGGGTGGAAGAAAAAGTCTTTTATTAATCTAGTATATTAAGCTACATATAAAGTACAGTACATTTAGGTATATAATATAGAATAAGAAAAACTAAGATCAAATAATAGAGTATAAGGAGAAGAAAAAAACTCACAGTAAATCAGCATGCATATTAAAGATACTCAAGAAAATCACTATGCTGTATGACATTACACACACACATGCTTTCATAGAGACTTCTATGCTTTTACAGCTACCATTATCAAAGGCGGAAAGCCTTATAATATTTACAACCCAATGTAATTATAATATTTAAAATATAATCTTTATAAGAATTAAATATAACACTCCACACTTCCCCAGCAATGCAAAGACTGAAGGAGCCAAAGTATATGAAGATATTTTGAGGTGGTCTCACTTAGACAAAAAGTACCAGACTACATACAGAAATCACTGCACTCCTAATAGCCCTACAGCTTTACTCAGGATTTTATAGTAAAAATACCCATCAATTTAAAGACACGCTGGGAACATCTACACGAAATGTATTAATGTACATTAGCCAAAGTTAATGGGTATTATGGGCACATGTCTACATGTGTGCACCCTTAATGTGCATTAACTTAGGCTAATCACACTTAAATTTGTTACGTACAAATGCTAAAATCAAATTTTAGGTGCGATTCAGTTAAAGCGCATTAACACATATGTAGATGTGACCTGATATTAACGTTAGTGCTGTCTGCCCTCCCACTACGGGGCCAGCTAGAACCCAGCCCTAGGGAACTTCCAGGGGTTGGGGTGCTGGGTACATGCCCTGGGGCCCTGCCCCTAGGTCCCCTGCCCAAGGTCCCCCACTCTGGGCCTGAAGACCCAAAATATTGTAAATAGTTTTCCCCTTGAACATAGATTTCCCTTTGTATATAGTTTCCCACTTGTAAGCAGGTTTTTTATTACTGGTGAGTGGGGAGGGTGGTGGAGGGGTTGGTTGAGGAGAGGGAGGGATGGGAGTGAGTGTTGTAAGAGTAATAAAGTTTTTTTTGTTTTATCCATGTGCATGTCCTGAGAGTAGTGTCAGGGGTAGGCAGAGGGTAGGGGGTGAACCATGAAGCAGGAGGGCTGGAGTGGGGACTACAAGAGGAGGGAGTCAGCCAGGGCCTCCCACAAGTGGTGCTCTGGCCCCCACTGGTGGGTGTGTGGCTCTGCTGGGGTCTAGGCAAGGGGAGGGGGAAGCTGCTGTGGCCAGCACCATGGCCAACAGGAGTGCAGGGCACTGGTTGTTGCTAGCAGGGGCCAGGCTGGAGCAGCACAGCTCTGGGTGTTGCTGGCAGCCCTGGTGTGGGGAGGCAGGGTGGACAAAGAGGGAGCTGCTGCATGCTGCCCCTGCTCTGGGCATGCAGAACCTGGACAAAAAGGGCTGGCCAGGGATCCGTTTCCAAGATGGCTGCCAAGTGCTGGCAACTGGCTCTGGCTTCAGCATGGCTGGCAAGTGCTGGGAGCCATGTGGCCAGAGGGTGGAGCTCCCCCCCAGCGGCCACAGGGGCGCATGGCAGGGCCACAGGCGCTAACTTCAGTGCTAGGTGCACTAGATTTATTGCCAAGTCTCTGCATGTGTAGACACTAGCCAAAAATCACTTAAAGCACATTAAATTTAGTCACATTTAAATGCACATGCAAACATGCCCACTGAGTTAAATGGATTGAAGTTGTAGCCTGACATTTATGGAGCAGTGGACAAACTGGTCTGAGATGAGATGGGAAGAATAAAGACAACACCTGTAGGCAAGAATAAAGTTGTGGAATGCTATAAAGACAAATTTGATCTAACCACAAAAGAGGACCCAGCATAGGGAATTAACACGGTGCCAAGAGAAAGCAGAGGGGAAGGAAAGGAAGATAGTTTTGATGCTATCCTTTTGGATAGGTGATGAAGGAAAGAGATAAGATACAGAGAGGCCAGAGGACAGGAATTTATGAACAATGAAGAGAAGAAATTTTGCTGCATGGTCTTTAGTGTAATTCTGTGTCACTTTCTTCATAAGGAAACCTCCATCTAAGAAATGCTTCTTAAAACAGTTTTAAGAAGAAGAGAGCACATAATATACCATGATTCTGCAACTACAATATGGAGGCAATAGTATCCAGCCTCTGCCACAGAACTATCCTCCAGGGAAATCTCTCTCACCCTTGTTATGAAGAAAACTTTACAAGTGTGAACAAAACATAAATTAGTATAGGGTTGTTGTATTGTTAGAGTGGTGCTGTAGCTGTGATGGTCCAGGAATTATGCAAGGCAAGAATTTCTTTGGGTGATACCTTTTATTGGACCAGCTCTATAGTTGGGATAGAGTTAGACAAGCTTTTAAATACAAGATATTCTTCAGGGCTGTTGTCACCAAATACTGACAGAAATGTTATGTATGCTGTATATTATGTATTAATTAAATATATTGGTAATATTTAATGGAATGTGTAATCTGATGTATTTTATACATGGCTACAGTGTCGTTGTAAGAAAGCCTTAATAAAACTCTCCCAGAAGCCTCTGCCGCAGTTTGTAATGAAGGCACCAATTAATGGCATGTTAATAAACATTGGAATCCTAGTTAGCATAAAATGTTACATAAGGCAGGAATGAGAGGAATCCAGTTTATTGGCTATTCCCCTCATCTCTTTTACTGCTGTTGTTGATGTCTCCAGGATCCCCCTCACTTCTTTGCCTTTCACTGCCTGCTCTTCCTCAGGGAATGGGGCAGGGCAGGAGGATGTGGCTCAGCACAGACTGCATTTCTGGGAGACCCTGCAGTATGATGCAGCAGTGGGGAGTGGGAGGGAAGTGGTGGGGGGCAGAGTCTGCCCACCTGCCTACAGGGTACAACAGTGGTGAGTCTGCCTGCCCAATTGCATGCATGGTGCTATGGTGCTGAGGAAGCTTGCAGTTGGCAAGGGGGGTGGGGTGCAGGGCTGTGATTCCCAGTGATGCAACCCCTGCAAGCTGCAGCCCCTAGCTGCTAAGAAGTTGGACAGCCCTTCAGATCTTCAAAGCAAAGTTCTATCTTCAAACTACCATTTTGGGAACACACTAAAAATCAGACATCAGGTCTAACACCTCTGAAATCTCTGACCTGAAAAGAAAAGTAGGGGAGAAAGCTAGAAATATGTTTCTATATCTTGCTTTCTTTTGAGCTGAATTATTAAGGCTATGCTAAAAAAGTTCATTGGGTTTTCTAAACAGTCTTTTAGTCTTTTCATAAATTAATTAGCAACAGGTGTATTTAAACTGGTACCAACTGGTTAATTAGCCAATAATCAATTTCCCTCCTAGGTAACAGGGTAGTCTTCAGGCTGTCTTCAGGGTTCTACAATCTGAAATGATATCTAAAAATTATGAGCATTCCTAATCATCTTGATTTCTCATTAAGACATCAATTCCGGGAGGAATCTGTATTCAAGAAGGGTGCTTAAGCATGTGCTCAATTGTAAATGCGTGCCTGAGTGCTTTGCTAAAGATAACTTCATTGATGATACACTGTAAAATATTCAGAAACCGTTACACTGAACATATTGTTCATTTTCATATATAATTTTAAATTTAAATAAAGCTTCTGAAGAATTTCTCATCTGCTGGACCAAAGCGCTAACGAATCCAAGGACCTGCTACAGATCTGAGGTCTAAATTGCCACAGATTACATGATGTCTTGAAGACACCTCTCTCATACATACTGGCCAAATCTATGAGAAATAAAAGTATCACCTTTGCAGGATTAAGAACCTATTTTAATTATATAACTGAAATTTTAAAATAAGGTAAAGGAAATAAGTACTAAAGGTTTCATAACAAGTTATGGCAAGGCAGGTTGTACCTAGGCCCTTCTAAACCTGAAGACATTTTGCCTGCTTGCAGACATGGAACATGCCCCACCCCCCAGAAAATCCGGAACAAACAGCACTTTAAACTCGGCATGCTCCTGCACCGAGCCCAGCACATGCCCAGAAGAGGCAATGTGTTAGTTGCACCCATCTTTCCCAACGTTTGTAGAAATCAGGCGCTTTACTGGAGAGGGTTTGGCCCTTTTACCTAATAGCTGATTGAATCAGCTATTATGTAAAAGCACCAAAAAGCCCTGCTGAAACACCCAATCTATACAGATGCTGTGGAGCTGGGCCAAACTAACAAGCTATTGCTTTTGGTAGAGTGTGCCCCCCTGCCCCCCTCCCTCTAGCCCCCCATGTGTGTCAGCACCCTTAGACCTTTTCCTACAACAGATATTAGTGGCTCTGTAATGTAATGTTGAAATCTCCAACATTATTCAGCATGAGGTGTTTTTTAAAGATTCAGCTAGGGGATGTTCCCACAAATTCTCAAAGAAGCAGAAACTACCCGGTTCTTTATTCATACATATTTACACTCGGGAGTTAGGCATCTCCAGGAATACCTCTTACTGCCACTCCCATGATTTCTACCTTCATTGTGCTTAAGAGTGGTGCCAGAGCAGCTTCACTGCTTCATGTCAGGTCTAGTGCATGTGGAACAGGAGCAGGTAGGTGGAACATGCTTGTGGCCAGGGGTCCCAGGAGCACCAGGGAAGCATCGAAGAGAAGCCCAATGTCTCTTTCTCCATTGTGTGAACATAAGGCACAAATCATTCTTATATTTTTTCTGGTCACTTCACAGATTCTTACAAGTAAATACAATAGATAGACCTTTACAGAGTAATAGGATTATGTTTGAAAAAATATGCACAGCAACAGAGATTGTGGAATCAATTTTTAGAAAATAAACTACTCTCTCTCTTTTCTGACCTTTAGTTTTCAATTAATGTACATACAAAAGCTACAGTGCTAAGAGTTCCTGACTGAAGACACGATCTAACCATGATTATGCATCAGAGTGTGAGCAGCTGAGACTGGAGTGAAGAATGTACTCAATTGGAGAGAACTGTGGTATTGGAGGGTTGGTAGCACCACATATCCATGTAAGGTCTAGGTCAGCAGTGATGCTCATCTTGGTCAGTGGTATTGCTGATTTTGTTGACAATGTTGATTTTAACAGTACAATGAGATTACTGTATTGGTATTTTATGAGATAGTTATATCCAAGTTTGTTAGGAAGGGCTTTCTCTTAGAACTCTGCCTAACAGATCTGTTAGACTCCTGATGGACATTATATTTATCTTGTGACTAATGCATTAATCACACAATAAACTGTAACATGCCCTCTTCAACCAATTTATCATGCAATAAAAATGACAAACTAGCTGATGGGCCACATTTAATGTATCACACTTCTTCATTTGAACAATTAACATGTAGAAGAGAGCCCAGGGAGCCAGGCTCAGGACCTGTTCCCCAGTGGTGGGTTGCCCTCAAGCTTAATTAAATTTCTAGTCCATAGGGAGTCAAGCACCAGGAAGCCAGTCTCTAATTCTAGGCTTCCCAGGTACCAGCAAGTTTAAAGCCATACAATGCAGCCTAATATACCAGTATTAGGTTCCCTTATACTGGGCTGCGTGGTGCAGCTTTAGAAGTCACAGTAGACAGGTGTCCTGGGATCATGATCCTGCGCTCCCTGCAAACCATCATGTTTAAATCCATGCTAGGTTGCCCACTGGCAAGTTTAAGCTGGGCCATGCAGTCTGCTAGTGGGAATTTGTCCCCAGTACTGGACTGCCTGGTATGACTTTAAAGGTCTGGGCTAGTGGGCAGCCCAGGATCACAATACTGGAAGTTTAAAGCCACACCAAGCAGCCCAGCATTTGGGACCAGTTCCTCAGTGCCAAACTTTCCCCATGAGCCTTTCAAGGTCCAGGCATGCAATGGGATCTGAGAAATTTTATCCCATCTCCCTAAAACTGAATGTCCTGCCATGTCACATCCTGAATATCTTGCATAGCAGGACACATGATTTTTAAGATGTGGGATAAAATTCTTCATGCACGTTTAATGTCTGTCAGGGGCCTTAGAAATAAGCTTCTCCAAAGACCTCAGGAATTGAAACGTCAGAAAATGTTGCCAGGATATGATGATGTACAATACAAAACCCCATAAAATAGTTAAACTAACCTGTGGTCATGTACAAAAACAATAATCATTCTGCTTGAGTATTTTGTATGTCCTCTCTTTGTTTCACTTTCTCTTCTGCTCCTTCTTTCCTCTTGCACTGGTTTTCTCCTTTTCTTCATTTTTCCTCCCTTCCCAGTTTCTTTATCCTTTCTTGTTTTGTAGTGTGGTCTTCCCTTGTTATCTGTGCTGTGGTTGCTACATGGTTTCACTCTCTTGGTTTCACCAAGTCTTGCTTGTCATTCTGTTTCTCTTCCTTCCTTCCTTGATGAGATTTTTTCAAAGACTCAGACCACTCAGAGGTATGACCAAAATGAATATGGCACTACATGTTTATGCCTTATGTGACATGCCCTTACTACAATTTATCAGGCTCTGTTCTAGAAATTATATTTTGAATACTATTAATTAACAGCAATATTTGCTTTTGACCATATCAGGATAAATACTTCTTTAAAAAGTGTCTGTTACAGAATATAATATATGTAATGTCTTAAAATTAGCCTATCTTTTATAATGGTGAAATTATATTCTGGTTATTTTATTTTCCAGTTTCAGAAGGAAATAATTGTTTTGTGATGCCACCTGCTGGAAGCCCCTGGAATGCTTTGTAATTAGGAGGCTACATTTTCAGAGTAACTGAGCATCACACAACTCCCAGTGAAATATGTTGCTTACTAAATAATTATATCTTACTTGTGAAAAATAAACATGAGGTGCACTACCACCCTCTTAGGAACTTAGAGCAATATTAATTCTCAAGAAATATTGAAGTGCATTCACACAGAATATAACAGTGCTTGAATTAAGAGTAGAAACAGCAGGTATTTTATATAGAATAAAGAACAACTGCAAGAGGCAAATAAAACAAGTCTAATCAGGGGCCCTGCCTATATAAGATAAATGTGTAAACTTGTACTATAAACAGATGGTTTTGGTGTAAAGCAGGGCTTATAACTTTGTGATTCAATGCAGAAATTAATCAGGAAACACCACAACGGTAAAGGGCTCATTTTACCTTGATGTAGCGTATCTACGTTATAGGTTTATAGTAGTGCAATTATATATTAAAAAAGTTTTAATTATATCAGTGCAATTTCTCTATTATAGACACAGATCTAGTTAACCAAAGTGCCCAAATGTAAAACTTCGAGCACTGTGTATGTCCTGAGAGGAGAATTTTAGGTAGGGGTGCACAGATAGAGATCTTTTGGGCCAATACTGCTTGCTGATTTTTAATGAGCTGTACTGGCCAATACAGATCCAATTCCAATATGCAGCCCCGCAGTGTGGAGAGCGGTGTCCAGCTGGTAAGTCTGTTGTGGGGGAAGGGGTGGGAGGAGGGAAGGGGCATAGGCAGATCAAGGCTCCCATGGTGAAGGAGGGAGTGGGAGTGGGGCTTTGGCAGGGGCAGGTGCTGCCCGGCTGGGGCAGGGCAGGGCACAGGATGGAGCCGTGGCTTGTCCAGGGGGCACAGGGCAGGGATGGTGGCTTCTGCCACTGTGCACACCCTGGGAGGGCATGGGGGGGTGGGGCGGGTGCTCGGATCTACACGCTACAAGCAGGG
>NW_017729006.1:47260098-47273750 GCF_001723915.1 Gavialis gangeticus | reverse complement strand
AAGCTTCGGTCCCTGATTTGATTCAGCTGAGATTCGACTCAATTCAGTGGCCAAATCTCCAAATCAAATCAGAGGACCTTTAATCTCTCCAAATTGATTTGGAACCCTCCGAATTGATTTGAAGAGATTTGGCAATTCAGACATATAGTTTTAAATGTTTTTTCTACATACCTCTAGGTAGCAGGGGCTCTGAACGCTGTGGTGCTGGGGTAGATGCACAGAAGCACAGTGGGCTCCCCAGTGTGCTTGGCAGCAGACCCAGAAGTAGACCAGAAGCACTTCCAGTCCACTTCCTGGTCCACCGGGGAGTGCGCAGGGGGGCCCACCACGCCTCCCCTCGGCTTGGCAACTGGTGCCTCCTGAGTCTGGGGGGGCATCCAGGGTCCCCCTGCAGCCAATAACTGAGCTGAAGTGGTGTGGGGGTCCCTCCAACGCGCTCCCTGGCAGACCCGGAAGTGGACCAAAAGTACTTCTAGTCCACTTCTGGGTTTGCTGCCGAGCACACTGGAGAGCCCCCTGTGGGACTCTGTACACCTGTGGGACTCTGCACGCACCCCAGCACTGCAGCGATCATGAACCACACTGATACCTCAAGGTATGTAGAAAATACTTTTAAAACTGTGCCTGTGTCCGAATCACTGATTCGCCGAATACTCTCAATTTTCCTAGTATTGGTGCCAATCCAATATGGGACTGATGCACCACTAATTTTAGGCAGTCAAGGCCCTGAGCCTATTCCATCCATTGGGGATCTAAGTAGACAAAGGCACCTAGCTGTTCTATTCCACCCTGTTGAAGTCCCTGAAAATCCATATTGCTTCTACTTTGGAACACTGTCATCTGGCCCTTCAGAATAAATCACAATAAAGCAGTAAGGAGGAGGAGAATCCCCCCCCCCACATTTTTATATATGTGTTTTCAGGAACTTGAGCAGGGTGGAACAGAATTGCAGTTAAGTATCTAAGTCCACTTACCTGCCTGAGAGGTGGAATAAAATCTGGCCCTAAGTAGTTTTCTACATCTTCACGTTACATAAATATTGAATGCAATATTAAAAACACAGTAAATGTCAAATCCAATAGGGGTGCCTCAGTTTATACAGACCTATTTTTAATTTTTTCATCTGGCTATAGAAGGCAGAACCAAAGCTAGCATGGATTTTAAGATCCTGTATGGACCATCACAGACTAAAGATTTCAAGAAGGAACCCACTGATATCTTGTCACAGATGGTGGTGAAATATCCCAAACTTAGTACCTTTGGACCTTTTAATGTTCACATAAACAAGGCCACAGACAGAAAACCCCCCTCAAAAGCTCATCTTCTCCTTTTCCTCCCTAAGGCTATCATAAATAATTTCTGGTCAAGACCATACAGACAGCCACACTTTAGACTTGATTTTTTAGACTGGATATCAATTTCTCAATATAACCACTTTCTTAAACAGATCATGTCCTTATGGAGACAGTGGTCAATGCTCTCTCAGGCAACAATAAAGTCCCAGGGGCCTGTTTTGAATACAGACTCTGACACCATCAGTCTCAGTTCTACTAAATGGCAGCTCACTTCACCTACAAGACAAGGGTTTGAGGATTTGGTGAATCATTATCGCTGAATGCTAGCCTCAACCAACTGCACAGTGATTCCCAAACAGACCCTTCAATTCCATTTCTCATGAATTGTTCAGTCTTGGCAAATGTTAAACCGATGTCCATCTCTGCCACTTCAAGTCAGGACTAAGACAATGCAATATGATCATAATCATAAATCTATTAAAATTGCAGCAAATAGCGAAAGTGACAATATGTCTTCTCAGAAACATGGATTGCCACAATCTCATCAGACTGTCCCCTTCCCAAAATATCGTTTTCCTAATGAACAGTGATCCAAGTTCATGGTCTTAGTCCTTATCTTCAGGGCTAGGGACAGACATTACACATAAATGGGTTCAAGTGATCAGAAACTGGTTTAAATCTATAACAGAACAGATGTTCAGTGCACATAAATCAGTTTGAAATGGCTGAAACCAGTCTGAAATAAACCTGGTTGAATGCAATATCAGACTTAACTGATTTGGGTCAAACTGGTTTAAGTAATGTCTGTCCCAGACCCCTTCTGGGTTTAACTTAAACCAGAGTCCCCTAGCATCCCAGATGCTTTGCAGCCCTGGGCTGTGCTGTCTGCTCCATAGCAGAGCTGGCCCCACCCCTCTGCTGGAGCTCCTGTGGAGACTGCAGGCACAGCAGCATCTGCCTGGCTTACCCATGCCCCACCCTCCACCCACTTGCTGCTCAAGTAGTGATTCTTCCCCCTCCCCTCTCCCACAGCAGGGACCATAGCCAGCATGTGGTATGCTAGCTAATGCTGGGAGGTGTCTGTATAAGGCAGACAGGACAGTGTCTGCTTAGGGCTTTTTGGAGCTAATCAACAGGTCAGCTGGTAATGTCCCTCCATTCCTTCTTTGGGAAAAGTTGTTTAAGAAGAGCTTGAACTAGTGAAAGAGGGGCTTTTGTTTTCCTGATGGGGTGCTAAATGCTCTGTTACTCCTTGTGCAACTCCCTGCTGGCTCCCTTGCTGGTCAGGAACAGTGGCGGGGGTGGTGGGGGGAAGCCCTCCTTAATTAGTGTCCTGCCAGGGCCTGGCCATGCCCCACCCCCCTTAGCTCAACACTGTGGAAGGGAAGGGAAGGCAGGGCTGCTTTAGCACCCCCAGCTTCTAGCCTGAGCCACTGAAGGCAAGTGCCTGCATTTCTTCAGTCCAGAGGGGATGTCTTCACGATTACAAACTGGTTCAGCCTAGCCAGGTTAGACTAACCTGCAAAGATTAAATCAATTCAGGCTCAGGTTTTTTTAATGTCTGTCGCTAGCCGATGTGTTCAAAGGCATCAGCCCAGAATGTTGTTTTTTTATGCTGAATAGAAAACAAGGCATAAAATGTTCCAGCTTATATGTTGGGAAAGTCCAAAAGAAAAGAAAAAAGTTCTGGTAATATAAAACATTCCAGAATTGAAAACTGAGGTGTTCACTGTTGTTTCCTCAGCTAGCATAGGTCACTATTATACAGTGTAGCAAGTTCTCCCTGGATACCCGCATGACAAGAATAGCCTTCCACTTTGTGTTAAACTCAGTGTGTCCACAATAGCACAGTGAACTAGTATTAAGTCCCCATGAATAATTGTTTTTTGTACACCTTACCACACCAAATTTAAAATGTGGAGTGGGCACTATAAACCAGGTCGTCTCTTACCGGGGTGGCCTTCTATCCACTTTCTGGTCATTTAAGTGACTGCTTTTCTACTGATAACATGGCATTTTTGGCACTTACATGCAGGTAAGAATTTCATTTCTGGTCAGATAAGGATACATGTAGACAACTACATATGCATGCACACTGGGTATGCACAGTAGGCTGCACACTGGCTGTTTAGTTATGTGCATCTCTTGTAGTTGCATAGTGGCATCTACAGCCTGAAAATGTAGCCAGCTGACATGAATGACTAATGGGTATTAGACATGAGACACGGGGTTTTTTGCCTTTTGCTCCCAATAACTTTGTGGCTAAGGTACTCACCTTGGAGACTGGAGAGACAGGTTCTAAGTCCTCCTTAGCCATAGGGATTTGGGACTTTGGTCTCTCTGACTTCCTAGAACACTGTCTTAATCACTATATCACAGACTGCCCAATCCTCTTACTAGAGTTCCTTCTGAGCTGCTCCCCTGAGTGAGAAGGGAGATGTGTGGGACCAGAAGGAAGCAAACAATCTAGAGGGTGTGTAGTTCTGCAAGGTGCTTGCAGACTTTACAGAGGCCTGGGTCTTTCCTTTTACTATAGCAAAAGCTTCTCCCCTGTGCTGTTCTCAAACCATTTTTCCAGTGACTTAAATGCAAAGGGCAAAAGCACAGCTTCAAAGTAAGTGCCAGTGACAAGCCTGGATGATGCTTGACCCAGTGGCATGGCAGTCAGAGTAGTAGGCTAGGCAGTCAGAGGCTCACACTAGGTGAGGTGGGCCTAGAAACTGCCTGAATTATTTTAAATCTACTTTTGTCTATTCCTCCTCTTTTCCTTTCCTTTCTAATGTGGCTGTTTCTGGAGACAGTTATTAAAGATCACTAACAGGTTAATGAGGCCTAACTAACATCTTTAAAAGAACAAAAGGCTATCATAAGGAGAAGGAATAGTAGGCCTTTCTAGTATGTCAAATGCTGGTGAAACTGTGGACATCCTTCTGTTAACTTCAATAGACTTTGGGTCAGACCTAGAAAAGACCCACCTAGACTGGGAAAATAAATTGGGGTTAGGTTGTCAATTAAACTAAACCAAAAATATGGGGGAATGCTAAGAATGGAAGAGATGGAAACATTTCTTTCAGCCAAAAACTGAAATCCTCCAAATCCAAATAAATCCATGACAAGAATAATTTTCACCTTTTCAGTCTTTATTTGGAAAATTTAAGTGGTTGTTCTTAATGCTTTCACTTAAGTTGAAATTAGAAAGTAAAAAACAAAGGTAGTTATAGTAGCAATTGCTATTAAAATCATGGCTAGCTTTGCTAACTTTAAATTTAAAAATGAAGAGGAATACTTTGAAGTCATACTCCACATAAGACATCACACAATAATGCAAGTACATTTTATGCTGTTTCACTATGGTTTGGGTGCACACCACACCCAGTGTGATCTCTGGAACTTTAGGTTCTGCTAAGTTACATAGCCATTATTTATTACTTCAGTAGTGACTCCGCCTAAACATAGCATCATTATTGATCATGGAAACATATTAAAGTTTGATTGCTACCTCATTATACACAGTTCAAAACAGATCCGTGCTTTAAAAAGAACCAATATTCGCAAACAATGTATTTTACAGAAGAGAGGGTTTGCAAGGTTCACTATGAAGCTCTCACAGATACTGGATAGAGTAATGGGGAAGGAGGATGAGAGACTGCAATGGTGGAAGAACTAACGAATACAATGATGCTGAGGTAGCACAGACAGGAGAGAAGTGAAATACCCACACTAGATGAAAGAAAGTGATTAAGTGACTATGAAATCAATTAGGAGGAGGAAGAGAAAGAGAAGGAAAAACAGACTAGCATTTGGAGGGGATTGGTTAAGGCAAAATGTGAATGGGAACAATGAACTGAAAGTGTGTGGAAAGGGATATACAAGAACAAGAGAAACAGAAGAGACACAGCAGAACTGGTGCTGAGAAAGTGTATGTAAGAGGATATAAGAGAACAAGAAGGAGGGAAAAAACACAGCACACTAATACAGAAAAGGAAAGGAGTGCTGCTACTGAAAAAAGGGTGAGAAAATTAGAAGCAAGGGAAGGGAGGGGAAATAAAATAGAACAAAGTCATAGTCTCATCTGAGATGAATATTTTCTAGCCTCCACCATGTCCTCTGGTTCAATCAAGGTGTAAACAGATAATATATCCCAGCAAATACGTGAAATTTCTCTGGGGGACAGGCAGATGCTTTTATTTACAAGTGTTTCTTCTGGCCCTAGTAAACTAGCAATATTATTCCCAAGTCAGATGGTCAAATAAAAAGGACTGTTTGCTTGTTACCCCTATTATTTATTTTTTCACCAAGCTAGTTTTAAGCACTTTTTCACTGTCCCAATGGCTCTGAAAAATCCTCACCAGGCAGATCCCTCCTTTGTTTCAAACTTGTCCACAAATACATTCCAGAGACAAGGGCATTTCCATTTTAACTACTAAAATGAACAGAAAAAACCCAGTGTTTCCTACCTTTATAAATGCGTCCCAGACCTCTGTAGTCCATTTGGTCTGAACAATTGAAGACAACAACATACTTTCCGAGGCATCTGCCCATGTCTTTAGTTGTCTCGGTTTTCCCTGTACCTGCAGGTCCTGCTGGAGCACCACCCATACTCATTCCCAGCGCCTGAGCCAATGTGATATAGCACCTAGACATACCAGAAAGTTCCTTTATTTTTTACTGTTATTTACCTAATGTTCAGTAAATAACTGCAGTGACTGTGTTATACAAAACTGAGGGGAGTGAATGGGATGTTCTTTCTTTCAGTGCATGCTTATTAACTCCCTTTGGTCTTAGCAGTAATTGGTGTATATTATGGGACAAATCTGGATTCCCTTGGGTGTGAATAAGGGTTCTCGTTTGGCCTGGAAAGTACATATTATATATAATATTTTCCCTATTACCTGTCAGTTAAAGGAGTTATGACAAGTCTGTCTGTACAGCCTAAGTATTCATTGCAGTAGCTGAACTCTACATCAGTGATTTGGATAGTGCATTTGTCCACATCTTCAATAAAGTAAAATCTAGATTGTTTTTGCCATTCAAAATCAGATGGAGATTTAATATTCATATGGACCTAAAATGAAAGAGCAAAATCAGGTGTAAACAAATAGTATTATATAAATATGAGGGGAGGAAGTGAAATGTGTCAATATCTATCCACAAGTTAGAAAAATAAGCACCCTCAGCTCACAGTATATCCCCTAATCGGACTGAAGAAACAAGCCTGGAAGAGAGAATCAGATGATGTTATTTGTACACCCACTGGACATAGGCTGGGCAGATGCATGAGTGACAAACTAATGGTCATGCATATCAGTCTCATGGGGCGCTTGTACACATAATGAAATTGGCCTTTAAAGCGGCTTAATTGCCCTTTTGCACCGTTTTAATGGTGTCACTGTTTACACCTGTGGCAGCATATTTCATTTTAATTTAGTCATGCTGTAGACATGCAGCAGCATATTTCACTTTAAATGACTTCGTTATGTAGCAAAGTAAAACACATCTGCTGTATTTTAGTTTGCTATGTAACAAATTGCAGCAATACATCTGAAGAAGATGGCCAGGGTGGTGCATGGGGCACTGGAAGTCCAGGCATGCTCAGGAAAGCTCAGGCTTGGCAGGCTTCCAGTGCCCCGTTCACCATCCCCACCACCTTCTCCAGCCACCAGCACACCTAGTTGCCCTCTTGCTGCCTTCCTGCACTGCCCCAAGGGCAAGCTAGGCTGTTCCTGGGAGGTCCCAGGAAGCAGGAAGGCAGCAGGGACTGTGCATAGGGTGCTGGAAGTCTGCCAAGGCTGAGCTTCCCCCAGCATGCCTGGGCTTCCAGTGCCTCATGCACTGTTGGACAGGGCTGGGTGCTGTCTGAGACCTGGGGCAGCACCTGCCCACTAGCAGCCCACCTGTGTGGCTCCAGGGGTGGGGTGCTGCTGCTGCTGCAGAGGGAAACACCAGGCCCCCCTGCAGCTCAGAGGTTCCTGGCCTGGCAGCAGCTCACACAGGCAGGATCCACCAAGGGAAAACAAAAAAAAAAGCACCAAGGAGCCCACTTTTCCTTTTTTTTTTCTGACAGAGCCTGCCCACCTCTCCCGTGGCCAGGGGGTGAGCTGCCAGTGGGCCGAGTGGCCCCTGAGCTGCAGAACCAAACAGCAGCTCGTGTGGGCAGGCTCTGCTGAGTTAAAGAAAAAAGCAGTGAGGGGCCTGATATTTATTCTTTTTTCCTCCAGAGCCTGCCCGCCTCTCCCGTGGATGGGGGGGGCGAGCTGCCAGTGGGGCCTGGGCTGCGGGGAGCCCAGTCTTTCCCTCTGCAGCAGCAGCACCCCCCAGGCAGCACCTGCCCACTAGCACCCCACCCAGGTGGTCCCAAATGCACTGCCACCACAGAGGGGAGGACAAGGGCCCCCCGCAGTTCAGGCCCCTCAACACTTTTTTCTTTTTTTTTTTCTCAGCGGAGCCTGCCTGTGTGAGTTGCCCCCACGTTGCGCAGCCCCTGAGCTTCAGAGGGCCAGTCCTTCCCTCTGCAGCAGTGGTACCCCCCAGGACCACCTGGGTGGGGTGCTAGTGGGCAGGTGCCACCCAGGGTGCTCTGCTGCCACAGAGGGAAGGACCAGCCTCCCCCCTCTCTGCCCCCCACCCAGCTCAGGGACTGCTGGCAGGTTGTCCTCTGGCCGCAGGAAAGGCAGGCAGGCTCCAGGGCAGGGAGAAAAAAAGGATTGGGCCCCTCACTGCTTTTTCCCCCCCACCCCTGACAGAGCCTGCTCATGGTGGCTGGGGAGAAATGGGGAGCTGATGGGGGTCTGTCACTGTTCCGGCACAGTGATGGAAGTCCCTAAATTGAAATGGTGGGTTTTTAATTGTGTCAATTAACAACCCACCATTTCAATTCAGGGAGAACTAAACTCTCATCACATG
Organism: Gavialis gangeticus; assembly: GCF_001723915.1. Lineage (NCBI taxonomy): Eukaryota > Metazoa > Chordata > Crocodylia > Gavialidae > Gavialis > Gavialis gangeticus. The sequence goes on along the minus strand of NW_017729006.1, from coordinate 47,265,552 downwards.
TACAAGCAGCCTTTGGGATTGTTATGTTACAGTTATCAGTGTTTGTGCAGCACCTATGGCTCAAACAGATTACATCAGAGGCATTTTAAGAAGACTGGAGTAGTGTCATCTGTACAATACTGCCCAGCAACAAATTATACATCCTGAGGGACTTTCATGCTTGTGTAGGCTGTGATAATGAACCACGGGGTAAAAATCACTGGTCACCAGGGTGTCAGAAAGGCTAACTTAAATAGTGTGCATCTTCTCTTGAAGTGTGTGGAACACAACCTCATAATTATATACACAGACTTCCAAAGAGCTGCTAAATATAAAACAACACTGATGCCTCTATGCTTCAAACAATGTCACATAACTGATTATGTTAATGTCCACCAAAGGGATCAGGATTTCTTGTTCTATGAGGAGTACAGATGGCTGATCAAAATGTAAGTCACTCAGAAATTAGATGCTCCTTCAGACTAAATTTAAAATCCATTACTTTAGACAAAAGCATGCCAAGAAAATCAATACTGACGGTATGAAGTGTCTTAAAAGGCAGAGTTCCTGGTAGCTGCCAGATGAAGAGCTGTCACAGATTCTAGCAGGGATTCAGAAGAGCCCACTTCGTTGCCAGCTCCAGGGTCAACTCCGAGGCCACCAAAGAAACTAACAGGAAAAAGCAGGATGAGCCCCTGGTTCCCATCCCTGCTACAGCTGAGGCACAGGAAGGACAGGACAACTTTGAGGAGGCTGTTCAGTAGTGCAACTCAGGAGGCTTTGCACCAATCAGGGCAGCACATCTTCAAAGTTAGTTATGGTGCATGCTAACTTGCCATGTTATGGTCCCCTTGTGCTGAGTTTTGGCATGTCTGCATGGGGCCAGACCAGATATTAATATCCTCCCCCCCAATCATCACAGTTAAGAGTTATGCTGAAGGACACAGTGATTAAACTGAAGGATTTGGGGCGGGGGGGGGATGTGAGGACGGGACAGAAGGGATCTTGCTGGAAATTGTCAAATTGGACAACAATTGTCCAAAACAGTTCCTTTCTTTGGCAGAAGGTCACAATGGAGACATCAGTCCAGGAGAAAGCATCTTGGGAAATTAGAGGACAAAATGGAGAGAATGTCTCATATGATTCTTAATGGGGAAGCCAATGACAACTTCCCTCCCATTCCCTACCACTGAGAGAGAGACAAGAAGAAGATAAGGAAGAATCCGTTAAGAGGTCCCTCCCTCACTAAGCTATCATGCCCCAGAAATTAAACTCCAGGTTGAGAACTGGGGTAAGAAGACTAGGTTCTGGGGCACTCAGGCACAGGAACTTACCATCTCAGGGTCCAGGAACAAATACAAAGGGACTATCGAGATGGGAAGTGGAGACATGTTTGGGAGCTCATCACTTTATCTTAATGTTGCAAAAACTGAAGAAGAGGCTTGTTTCATAGTTGTCCTTTCAGGCTCAACACCCATTCCAAGGGAAGCTCCCAGGGCCACAGCTCTGAGACTGTAGCACAGCATACCTCCAGGCACAATATCAGGAGAAGACGCAGTAAGGAGAACATGCTGGCTGACCTTGTGGTATCACTGGAGTAGAGGGCTGCTGCTGAGGAGTGGAGGGTCATGGCAGACTTTCACCTGGACTGGTGTGCTGACCTGGTGAGGCAGGGCATGCTGAGGCTGGGAGGAATGCAGAGGTCACTGGGGAGGTAGTGTGTATGGCAAAGCAGACTACAGAGATACTGATGGACATGGGTATGGTGATCACTGGGTGGACAGGAACACCCAGCAGACTCTCATAAGCAGACTGAGCACGCAAAAAGGCAAGACTCAAGGAGGTCTCCATGTCGGTCCCCTACGCCCCTGCAGCCTCAGCGGTACCATCAGCTATAGCCACAGCAGCCTCTGTTAGCAGTAGACCATGGCCACTCCACTCCACACCACAAGATTCCTCCTCAGGCACTCACTGAGTAGATCTCAGTTCTACTGGGCCACAGTTTGGCCATCTGCCATCTCCTCCTCTTCCCAGGGGCCAAATGACAAAGCACTCCCAGTTTCCCTCACCCTTGGTTCATAAAACTCTGTTTCACAGTTTACACAAGAAAACACAGAAGTGTTTGACTGTTACCACTTAGTAATTTTTTATTTTATTTGGCAGCTACAAAAAAGTGCAGAGAACAGACCCAAGAATTAGGTGTTTAGGAAACTGACCAAAGCCTTCAAGGCTGCAGCAACCACACGGCCCCATCACTGAAGGCATTCTCCCTAGAGTTCTGTGTGCAGTTCTGGTCACAAATGTTAAAAAGATTAACCTAAACTGGAATGACTTTCAAAGAGGGCTACTAAAATAAGATAGTTAAGGGAATATAAACATTTCCTTATGAAAGAAGATTAAAGAAGCTTGGCTGGTTTAGTTTAGTAAAATGGAGATTAAGAAGAGATATGATCACTCTTCATGAGGTACATTTCATAAGGTGAATATTAGGGAGAGAGATGAGCTATTAGGGCTAAAACACAAGACTGATACACGATCACATGGCTAAAAATTACCTACAAATAAATTTAGTTTTGAAATTAGAAGATTTCTAATGATTAGAGGAGTGAAGTTTTGGAATGGTCTTCCAAGCAAAGGTGGGAGACCAAAGAACCTGAATCACTTCAAGGCTGAACCTGATAAGTTTGTGAAAGTAGTGTTGAGATAGGATAGGAAGTTTTTGCTCAACAATTATTGCATTCAATACATGGGGTCATAGGATCACAGGAAAGTTGGGATGGAAGGGTCCTCATCTAGTCCAGCCCAGCCTCCTATGCAAGACAGGATCATCTCCAAATAAACCACCCCAGCCAAGTGTCTATCCAACCTGATCTTGAAAATTTCCAGGCATGGAAATTCCATCATTTCTCTATGTAGTTCAATGCCTGAGCACCCTCATAGTGAGAAAGTTTCTCTTAATCTCCAACCTAAAGTTTCCCTACTTCAGCCCTGTTAGCTGCACTTACAGAGAAAAGCCTATCTTCATCCTCTGTAAAATCACCCCTCAGGTAGTTTGAAGATCGCTATCAAATCCCCCCTCAGTCTTCTCCACATTAAATAAAACTAGTTCTTTCAGCCTTTCTTCATAAGTCATGCTTCCCACAACTCTATTTTTGTTGCTCTGCACTGAACTCTACAATCTGTTCATCTCTTTCTTGAAGTGTGGGACCCAAGACTGGACAAAGTACTACAACTGAAACCTTACCAGTACTGAATAGAGTGGAAAAATCATGTCCCTGGATTTGCAAGTGATATCCCTGTTAATAAAACCTAAAATACTGTTGGCCTTTTTTGGCAACAAAAGCACACTGTTGACTCATATTCAGCTTATGTTTTACTGTAATCCATCACTCCTTCTCTACAGTACTACCGCCTAACCAGTCACTCCCCAGTCTGTATTTGTGCATGCAGTTATTTCGTCCCAAGCACAGGACTTTGCTGAATTTCATCTGGTTTATTACAAACCATTTTCCCATTCTATCCAAGTCATTCTGGATTCTAGTCCTACTCTCCAGAATGTCTGCAACTCCACCCAACTTAGTGTTATCTGCAAATTCGCTAAGCATGTACTCAATCCCATCGTCCAAATCACTAATGAAGATAAAAAACAATACCATACGCAGGGCAGACCCCGGGGGAACCCCACTTAATTCTCCCAAGTAGAAACTAAACCACTGATGACTACTTGTTGAGCATGATGATCTACCCAGTTGTGTATCCAACTAGTCTGTATTTCCGTAGCTTATTAATGAGAATGTTAATTTTAATGAGAAACAGTGTCAAAAGACTTCTTAAAGTCAAAGGTATATCACATCCACTTGCTTTCCCCACATCAACAGAGCCTGTCACCAATGAAGTTGGTCAGGCATGACTTGCTCCTGTTCTCCTCTAAGTACTTTACGATAGATTCCTTGAGGACCTGCTTCATGATCTTTCCAAGTACTGTGGTCAGGCTGACTGGCTTGTAATTCCCCAGATCTTCCTTCTTCCCTTTCTTAAAGATGAGCACTTATAATTGCCATTTTCCTATTATCTTGGCCTCCACAAATTAATAAACAAGGACAGCTAAAGGCTCTGAAATTACCACAGCCAATTCCTTTAGTACCCCATAGTGAATCCCAATCTAGCCCTGTAGACTTGAAAGAATCTAGCATCTCTATGGAATCCCTAACCTGCTATTCCATTATTATATGACAGTGGTGCTCAAACTTTTGGTTCTACAGCCCAGATGAGTGGTACAAGATGAGTCCATGGGCCAAACTGGACCACATATACCATGACCAGGCTCTGGGACCCAGCACTGCCTCAGTATGCTAGGATTGGGCCCTGGCAGCCCACACCACTCCCACTTAGTCCTGCAGGTTGGGATCAGATTTCCAGCCTAGCACGTGAGGCCCAAAGTTCCTCATGGAAGGGCCAAATTTCTGGACCTGTGGGGAGCCCCATGTACCAGATGCCACAGCACCGGGGCCTGGATCTGGACTGCAGGACAAGGGCTCAACATCCCTGCTCTAGGGTGTTTGACACTTTCTCTATTTTTGCTGTCAGCTGCACTCATCATCTAGCACTTGCCCCTATTTCTGAAAAATGAAATGAAAAGCATTAAATAGTTCAGCCTCCTCTGCATCGCCTGTAACTAGATTGCAATCTGCATTCCATAAGGGACTTATGGTTTCTTTGGTCTTTCTCATACTCTTAACATACTTGTAGAATCCATTTTGACTGCTTTTTATGTCCTTTGCCAGCTGCATCTCATATCGTGCCTTGGTATTCCTAATTTTCTCTCTGCACACGTCGGTCATGTGTTTGCTGTACCCACATTGGGGTAAAAGATAGCTTGCGTAATGTGGAAGATATCCAGTAATCCCAAGTCCAAACTGACATTATAGAGATGCACTGAAATACTACTGATAGACTGTAGTTCAATGACAGCTGAGAGAAGGCTGCCAAAGTTAAAAACACTTAGAAACACACATGCAACATGTATGTCCAGGAATTTGAAATATGCCATCTCTATACACTGCAGGAGAGGGGTAGGGAACATGAAGTACATGAAGTAGTATTTTTTGTTTGTGAAATTTGCAACACAGCTTGTAAATCACAAAATGGTTTGAAACCCACATGCACGAATATTTCTAAAATCAGACCTGTCACTGAATTCTTATGTACTATCATCAATGTAAGACTCCAATAAATCTCATGTCACAGTTTCTGGCACATAAGTAGTTGAAATTATCTTAAAGGATGTTAGAAACCATCATCACTTTTGAAATGTACACCCCTAATTGAGGGGTAGTTTAAATCTGGTCTGTTCATGTGTTAAAGTCTTAAGAAAGTATATATTCATAGATTCATAGATTCATAGATTAAGGGTCGGGAGGGACCTAGTAGATCTTCTAGCCCGCCCCCCCGCCAGGGCGGGAGAACAACAAAAAC
>NW_017729006.1:47259526-47259758 GCF_001723915.1 Gavialis gangeticus | reverse complement strand
TCAGGTCCCGCAGTCTCTCACTGTAGGGTCTGCCTACACAGACAGGCTATGACACAGGCTACTCAGGGGGTGGGCAAAATATGGCCTGCGGGCTGGATTTGGCCTGCCAACTGGCTGGATCCAGCCCATGGCTGCCTCCACAGTGCTCCACATGGGGTTGAGCCCCACCCACTCGAGCTGGCTCCTAAGCAGTGCCCCCATCCCTCCACATGCCCCCATACACCCCCCCGAG
>NW_017729006.1:47250853-47259515 GCF_001723915.1 Gavialis gangeticus | reverse complement strand
CACCTCCCCCCCACAGGGCAGGGTGTGCAGGGAGCAGATCACACCTGTCCTAGTTCTGAATACTGCTCCTCACCTATGCATAGGGAGTTTTGGTGAGCTGTCAGGGGGCGGGTGGGTGCTGACCTGTCCTGTGACAGCTCATCAAAATTCTTTATCTGGCCCTTGGGCCCAAATAATTGCCCACCCCTGGGCTAGCTTCTTGCTTCATATCTACCATAAGTCTTCTTCACTATATGAAGCTACTACATTCTAGTCTAGATTCTGTCTCCTCATCAGATACTCACTGGGCACATCTACATGTGCCATTAATGTGCAGTAATAAACTGTGGAGCTTATTGCACCAGTTTATTGCTCCCAGGAAGCTCCCGGGCATGTTGTTTACATGTCTGCTTGGACCACTGCACACTGAGTCAGATCAGGGAAGTGTCTCGCAGGGGACCCAGAGGGACAGCCTGCCAGCCAGGGCTGCTCCAGCTAGTCTCAACATGCTGTGGATGGGCTGGCTGAGGTTGGCTCAGTGTCTATATGTGTGCTGCTGCACATGAAAAAACTCTGCAACAGCGTAGTACTTGTATTTACAAGTACTACCCTGCTGCACATTTTATTAATTTCCTGTACCCTAATAGGGGTGCATGTGTAGACTGAGATGTTTACTTACACAGTTAATTAGTCAACTGCACAGTAAATGTCCTGTGTAGACATGCCCGCTGACTTCCTCATCCTATCTCCTATCAAACAAAGGAAGAAGAAAAAATTTATAGCAGGGAAAGGAATGCATTGGGTGAAAGAGATGACATTCGGGGCACTGGCCAATGAGAGACTATTCCTTTTTCCTACCTTAAGCACTTCCATTATGGCTAGTTTGTCATCTCAAGTAAAACTCTTTAGGATTAACCAGTTTTCTGAGGGTTGAGGAGCAAAATTTTACAATATTTCTCAATGAGTTAATTGATATGAAACACATATCAAAGAACAAAAAATGGTCTCTCATGGGCCAGTGCCCCAATTGTCACCTCCTTCATCCATTGCATCCCTCTCTCTGATGTGAATTTCTTCTTCATCCTTTCTTTGATAGGAGATAGGATGGGGGAACCAGTGAGTACCTGATGAGGAGACAGAAAATACTTACAGATTTCATAGATTTCACAGATTTCTAGGATCAGAAAGGACTTTGTAGATCATCAAGTCTGACTTATAAAAATGAATGAAAAATAAAATGGACAGGAAAAAGTCTCCTGCATCATACAAAAGCTGGCAGCTTCTCTTGTAACTATCTATATTATTTCTTTATATCTTTCTGTCTTTAGTTAGAAGTGCATTAGTAATTTTTGGTAAAATGTATATAAATCCTTTTAACAAGACATCTTCCTCTGCAGACAGTCACTTTCTTTAAATGTTCTTTTCCTTCCAGGTTCCTAATTGCAGTTTCATGCTTCATGTTATTTACATAAGGAAGGAGTCTGATGGATTTAAATGTAGATTAAATGAAAATTTGAATGTTTCCATTCATGAAATAATTCCAGTAAAATATCTGAAATTTAAATTTTTTAAGATAACCATAACCCTAAGAAAAAATTAGACAGGATGTACTATATCATAGTGCTAACAGCAGAATTACACAAAGACAATACATTTTAGAGTTACTTTACATTTGCAAAAAAAATGCTTCTGTAAACTGAGAGTTTTAGAAGTCTCTTAAAAACTCACCAAATCATCAAAGATATCCTTCTGGTGTACATGAATAGTGATTAAAGTCTCATATTTTGTGCGCTCCATTCTCATCAGATTGCGTGTTGTCATGTCAATCAAATCATTTAAAAGGTCCAAAAACTTCTGATTTGTTGTGTTCATGATCTTTCAGAGACAGCAAGAACAATTATGTTATACAAACATTATTTAATCTTTCAATATTTACAGGAAAAACAATTGTAAAGACTGACTGATAAACATCCCCTGGTTTATTTATATGACCTGCCAACTTTATTTTGCATGAATGAGGGCTGCAGTAATGAATCAAAATTTGCTAACATAAAGGTCAGCAACATACAGCCTCTGAGCACGGTTCAGCCTGCAGAGCCACTGGATCTGGGTCATGGAGCCAAGGAGGTGGTAAGTCAGGGTAGTGGGGTAGCATCACGGATAGTTTGGCAGCAGGGGGGTTCTTTATTAATGTGTCTTTGTTGCAAACACTTCATTTTAAACTTGCACAGTGTCCCTATCTGGACATTGCTTTTAATTAACCCCAAAGGATTTACTAAGCACTACCTTTTTGTCTGTTTTGGCACTGTTGAGGGCATTCTCTGCATCTCTGGTCCAGATCAATTGAATTCCCAGAAGACCTATTTGTGCAGGAAACATTGCCTGAAAGTCATATAGCTTGAACGCTGAGTCACTGATGGCTACAGATGCCTGTCTGATGATGCTGTGGATAGTTTTCTTAATCCCCTTCAGCAGTTGTCCTAACCAGCATTCCACATTACCCTGAAATAATCAAATAAACAACAAAAGCTGACACATAACTTTAAATATTCTACCCCAACAAAGCAGAAATATCTTCAGAAGGTATTTCTTCCTCAGTCAGCACTTTCATCCTTCAAAGATTCTCCTCCTCAATAAGCCAGTCTCTGCTTCCAGATTCCCCTTAGCACTACTGAGGAAATAACTGGAAAAGTTGCTACAGAACAAGAAAAGACATCACCTTTCTTCCTCTGGGGATAAATACTGTGCCCCATAATTGGCAACTAAAACCTCTCTAAATCAGATTCTCTAATGGCAGTATCAGGTGACACGTCGGGTGACAGAGAACTGGGCCAGTGCCTCTCACAGATCCGTTTTAAATTAGATCTTGGAAAAAAGTATGTATTCTATTACCTGAGCTAGAACAGGTTCAATAATATTGACTTTTTCTCCTTCTTGAGATTCAAACAATAAAATCTGGTCATAGTTCTTTTCATGAAATCCCACTCGATTAACATTGTCAAAAAGACTTAGCAAATGTCCCTAGAATAAATAAAAATGAAACAATACACATAAGATCTACAAACCAATTTCTTACATCTTTTAGACTACATCAAACGCGAAAGACTAAAAAGCTAAACAGGGTTTTCCACAAATGAATATACTTAGCTAATTAAATAGCAAGGGGAAATCAATTTATCAATTATTATACTCAGTATATTGACTATAAAGAGGATTGTTACTACATTGTTAATACCTGAATAGTGTGTGAATCCGATGCCTGACCAAGTATTTCCAGAAGAGCAGGATCAGAGACAAAGAAAAATCTGGGAAATACTAATCGTTTCTTTTCCAAATACCCAGTTAGTGATTTTTGACATATTTCCAGTTGTTCCAGTAAATGTGGTAACAGCTGTGCCAACATCTCATCTCCAACACAGCACTGTACTATGTTTGATGTCTCATGTGCTCTCTGCATAATCTTCTGCCAAGATTTATCAATGTTGTGAAATCTTTTGGCTTCCTGAAACACATTAAAATGCATTGTCTATTCCTTCTACTTGCCAAAATACTAAAAAAGATAAATGGTGTCCTGTAAAATAAGGTAATGCTTTAAATTCCCTGTGCTGCTTAGGTCTGCTGTAGCCTCCGTGCTGAGAAGTAATGTGTGAATACTTCAAGCATGGCTTTTCCAGACTGGCAGTACAACATGAATGAGGGAAGTCAACGGGATAGCACTGGCAGTGACTTTTGGCTTATGCTGCCTGGGACTGAGCACTACAATGGTACGTCTAGATCAGGGGTTCTTAACCTGGGGTCCATGGACCCCCAAGGGGTCTGTGGCTAGATTTCAGGGGGTCCATGAACTTGGATGGGAAAAAAATTACATCTGTATTTTCACTAACCTGTAACTGAAATTTAGCATTTCCTTCAATTATGAATGTAGGCAACAAACCACAGTAGTATTAGCAGTACCTGTGACTTTGTCACCAATAGAAATCACAGATATTTTCATATCACATTACAGTTGTTGCAGTTATCTCGAAATATCATTTACACTCATCACTACTTTGAAACTATGGTAGTTATTTGACCCACCGCTAGATTGCACGTGATCACAGTCTTCCTGTCTACAGACACTCATTATTCTGAGAAGGGGTCCATAGGCTTCACCAGACTGCCAAAGGGGTCCATGGCACAAAAAAGGTTAAGAACCCCTGGTCTAGACATACCTAAATTAGCTAGCTCTCATCAACTAGGTTACATCTCAGAAACAGGTTAGTTCACATGGAGCCACAGCAAATTTCTCTGTTGAAAAGTCTATGTCACCATAGGGGTGGATCCACAGGGGTGCACTGGTGCACATGTATCCCACTTCGATTCCTGCTCCACTCTAAGTTTAAAACCAACTGACCAGTGGTGGTAGCATCATTTCTAGTCAGGCAGTGTTGAGGGAATCACTTGATTGCATCCCTCATTATAAACTACTTGATTCTTTCTAAACTCTTTATTTCACAGATGTTAATGACCTTCTTTTCTTTTTAATGGTCTTGATGTTCCACCAATCAAGATATCCTTTGTTCTGCCATTTTCCTGTCTTAGCTGCTCCTGATAATGAAGATCCTATTGCATGGCCCTGCAGATTGTTTTGAACTCATTCCAATAAAGTTATACATGTTTTTACTTCAATCTTTAACCTGAATAATACAGCCCCAGGTCCCAAGTATGTCAGTAAGGCTTCTAGTTTAACTGGAGCAAAATGTACATTGTTTTATATGTGATGGTGCTCCTCGCTACCTGCATCCCTCTTTTCAAAAGTCTAGATCCACCCATGCTGCTACTGGTACCCAACCTGGCTTGTTTTGACCCGGTCTAAGTATTTCTACAATCCAACACGTTGTGCAGCATGAACTTATCCCACATAATTATATAACAGGATTTCAGTCAGTTTCTGACTAGAAAAATCAAACTGCATCCTCCTCACAAAAAGGCTATTGACTTCATGGTACTGTGTTTTTTTTCACTTATATTATAGTATTTCCACTGTAGCCACTCCTCCAAACAATTACTTACTTCTTTACTCCAATTTTAAATAATTAATTATTTGATGATGATCCATTCATAAAGTGTTGTGAATGAAAAAAAATGAATTATCATACCCTAAAAGGGCAAGAAAGTACTATTTTTCTGAGTTTGGTCATGTGACTTTTTTGTACTCTTTCTTACTGTATAAGAATAACATTCATACAGAATTCTTACAATAGTAAGAAGAAAGTAGCTTCTGCAGTTACCAAACTCCCTAGCTGTACTTGGGAATTTAGTCATCTGCAAAAACTGACCATTGCTTCCACTATGACATTATCCTGGAAATATACTGTAAAGTCCAAGAAACAATTTATCATAATCATATGATAAATCCAATGCTCAACCTAGTTTCCATACAACCTGATCTTCAGTACAAGTTCTGCTTCTTCCCCAGACTCCTCCTGTTTCCTGACTTTGGTGTGAACTGCATGTTTATCACCTTTAGCTCACTTTTCACACTTTGGTTCTGGCCCAGACCTCTGACAGCAACCCTGGTTTAATCACTGCTTTGGACCACCTACATGCTGGTCATACACACTTGCAAAACAGTAAGCAGAAAGAAAGGTTCAGTAAAAATGCATTGCTTTGATTCTTCCTCCTCCAGAATGTAACAGAAATCACCTCCTACATTTTGTATAACTAATATCATGGAAGTGCAGAAAGGGCTTTTGGGTAACTGAAAAATGGCCTACATGTGCAACATGCACCTATGTATCTACCCAGGGCTTGTAATGTTCTTATGCACAGACTCCTGAAGAAGTTATTCCTTCTCTTAACAGATACAAAATGCGTGAAGATTGGTCTCAGGCAGAATGGGAGCTCACATTATCATTTATACTGTCCATAAATATCTGGGAAAGGGAGGTATGTGGTTGTATGTTAGTTTCTTTTGATTAGCCAGAAATTACTCCCCCTCCCAGGAGCGGGTTACGGTCAGCATTTTAGGCTTAATTCTAAATTCTGATTTTATCAGTTTGATTCAGGTTCTAAAAGCCCAACCCTACAGACCTCAATCAGGTAAAACACCCTCTGAATTTCCCTGTGGTAGTTTGCCTACGTACAGACAGGAAGCTTGGACTTTATTATTATTCAAGAGGTTTAAGAAATTCTGTGTTCTAACCAAGCTCTTGTTATAATAAGTCTTTGAAGACGGTTAATGTAAATCAACAGACCTGAGGCAGTTGTTTTGCAATGTCTCCACCAACAAACACAGCTTCCAGGTAAATCCAGAGGTTTTGTACTATAATCCAGTTTTCAATTATTTCTGTGGTACTGGTCAATTTCTGAACCCACTGTTGTATTATGGGCTTAAATGGTGCATTGTACCTGTAATGTTAACATGAGCAAAAAACAGTATGGTCATAGGATGTTCTTAGTAGTATATAAATTATATAATATACAGAATATTTGTTTGTTACTTTTTGTACCTGTTGCTCAAGAGGGATCCCAACATCATGAGACTGTCTTCCATCAGTGCTATCTTCTCTGATATATCCGATCCTTTCAGAAGCAGTTCTCCTCTTGTTTTGAACTGGCTGAATGTAAAGACATGAGTACTCCACTCATTGATGGCATGTTTCAATTTTGCTTCAATATCCTTTTCTTTAACAGCGCTGATACAGATATCCTGCGTAATATTAATTTACTATATTACATTCCACCGAAGCCATTATAAAATATATGTTCACGACCACAATTTGAATTCTAGGGTTATATCTAAAGTTCAGAGAAAGAGAGTTGTAGCAACTCTGAGCTATATATCAAAATGACTTAAAATTAGAATTATTATTATAATAGTGGAATATGCTTGATTTGCTTTATGGCCAAGCTCTGTTTTCAGTTCCATTTAGCCCATCACAATTTAAGTTACTGAATTTAACACAAGTGTGCCTGAAGACAGAATTTGTTTTTGCCTCTGTAGTCAAATATACCTTTGCATTCTGTGTCAGGGACTGGGTGAAAAAGGTGTAGTATGAATATTAAACCAGGTATTCATCACAGACTAGAGAACAGAGTCTATGCTGCATTCTCCTCAGGAACACCACTGAATGAACACTGGTATATGGGTCTCAGTTAGGAGTGTGGGGACATGACCCTGAAGGAGGGCAGACACTCCATATGGATCACCCAACATCCATACAATAGGGTTACAAATTATCACAAACTGCAGGTTTCCTTGTGAAAATAAACTGACACGGCTAATTGAATAATCAATAAAACTGAATATTAAGGTTGAATAACCAACAGTCTTACCTCTTGTGAAAAGCAGCATACATACAAGGCACTTAACTTTGTTTTCTCCTTGCCCTTTTTTTAAAGAACAAGGGATCTTAGTGCTTATCTACACTGTGGAGCTGCTGCAGTGACAGCTGTGCAGGCATCATGGCTAAGCCCCCAGGTGGAGATGTAGGATATGGTACCAGGAAAGTTTTTCTGCCTATGTAGCTATAGAGCCTCCAAAACAACTAAAGTGTTATAACTCCACACAGGGGGTAGGAAACAAGGGGAAGAAATGAGGGGTTTCTACAAACTAATTCATAATGTAGACTAAGCTTTAGTCCTCAGTGTTTAAAGGACATCTGTCTCGGCTGACCAGCACCCAGTAAAACCAAGATAAAAAAATATGATTTTTTACTTGTAGCCATCCTTGCAAAGTTTACTAACCTTACAAATCTAATCTAGCTTCTGGGAAACTCACCCCAACAAATATAGGGGGAAACAGATCTTTAGTTTGTCGGAATTGCAGAAGCTGTTTTGTCAGCCTCTTCCATTCCTCTGAAAAGACTGGCCTTGAAATATATGCAAGAATCCTGCTCTCCTATATTCCTCACGTGTACCCTCCACTTCTACAAAGTTAGTGGAGTGGAAGATGCTCAGTGGGTGCATCTACATGTGCCCCTATGGCTCCATCATTACTGCGCCATCATTTAGTATTTCCAAAAGGATCTTCTTTTTAGAAATACTAAATGACGGCGCAGTAATAGCCCATACTGCACTGTGCCAGCATCGCACAGTTATTTTTAACCACCATGTCACCATAGCAACACGCTATACTGAGGGTGAGTGTTGCTACAGCGATGTAGCTGCAGCATCATGGTTTGTGCCTGTCAAAGCTACGTCCCCATAGTGCGTTGCTATGGCGACGTAGCATCATGTGTAGCTGCGCCCAGTGTCTCACAGGATCATGCCTAAAAAAAGACTGATCTCTTGAAAGACAAACAACGCTATAAATAAGTAGCAATAAAAGAACACAATTAGTCTTATAAGTAGTAAAAAAAGGAATTATTTATATCAGCCATTTATATCAGCCAGATTTATATCAGCCATTCATTTTCAGAATCATAGAACAATAGAAAATTAGGATTGGAAGAGACCACTAGGAGATCATTTAATCCAACCCCCTGCTCAAATCAGAACCATCCCCAACTAGATCATCACAGCCAAGGCTTTATTTACCCAGGTCTTAAAAACCTCTAAGGATGGAGATTCCAGAACCTCTCTGGGTAACTTGGTCCAGTGCTTTACTACCCATCTGGACCAGCACCATGCCACACCACCTATCCACCCAGAGGCCCTGCCGGCGACCCCCCTCTGAACAACATCTATTGGATAAGGACCC
>NW_017729006.1:47243103-47250319 GCF_001723915.1 Gavialis gangeticus | reverse complement strand
CCCAAGCCTCAGTTCCTCAGCCAGCTTCTCTGTAGTCTACTGGTTCTAATCCTGGCTCTGGCAACTTTCACTCCCTACACTTTAACTCTCTCTCTCTCACCTGAACCTTCCCCCAGATACCCCAAGCACACACACACACTGTACCATCCAAGTTAGGAACTTACCTGTGTGTATGTGTAGGTGGGTTGTGTGGGTGTGAACTGGTGAGTGTGTGTATATATGTCATTGTGTGCATGATATATGAATTAGTGATCTGTGTCTAACTGTTGCGGTGCATAGTGCATGTGCTTGAATTGGTGATAGGTATGCATGTGCCTAGGTTGGTTTGGATGAGTATGTGCCTGAGCTGGTAGTGTGTGTGTATGCAACTAATTGATTTGTGTGTTTGTGTATGTGCAATTGTGTCACGCCCTCCTGTCTAACAGCACAATATTGAGATCCTGAGTTGGCCTGACCCCACAGGGCAACACAGATGTGGCCTCACCACTGTTGAATAGAGGGGAATAATCACTTCTCTTGCTCTGCTGGCAACACTCCTACTAATGCAGCCCAGCATGTGGTTAGCCTTCGTGACAACGAGATTTTGTTTCTGTTGTCTCATATTCATCTTATTGCCCACTGTAACCTCCAGGTCCTTTTCTGCAGAGCTGCTGCCCAGCCGGTCAGCCCCCAGCCTGTACTGGTGCATGGGATCGTTCCAGAGGCAACTGTAGCAGGATGCGGGGCCCAGGGCCCAGGGCAAATCAGCCTGTGCGGAGACTGGACATGGCAGCAGCAGGGGATAGTTTCATAGTTTCATAGATTAAGGGTCGGAAGGGACCTAGTAGATCTTCTAGCCCGACCCCCCGCCAGGGCGGGAGAACAACAAAAAACCCCAAAAAGAGAAACGGGACTCAAACGAGTCCAGCCAGGTAGGCATCCAGCCTCTTCTTAAAGACCCCCAGGGTAGGGGCCAGCACCACTTCCCTTGGAAGTTGGTTCCAGCTCCACTAACCGTGAAGTAGTTTTTGCGGATGTCCAATCTATACCTCCTCTCCATCAGCTTGTGCCCATTACTCCTTGTTATGCCAGCGGGCGCTAGGGGAAACAGCGTCTCCCCCAAACCCTTCTGGTCCCCCCTAGTGAGTCTATAGACAGTCACCAGGTCCCCCCTTAGCCTTCTCTTGTGGAGGCTGAATAGGTTCAGGATGGGGGGGGAGTGGCCCAATGTGAAGCCAACCTGGCTTTGCAGGGCCCCCCAAAGCATGGGGCCCGGGGCAGTTGCCCCGATTCACTCCCTGCTTAGGGACAGCCCTAGACTGTTTCATCCTAAGCGCAGAACTTGGCACTTGTCTTTACTGAACCTCATGAGATTTCTTTTTGTCCAATCCTCCAATTTGTTAAGGGCTCTCTGACTGCTAGTCTCACCTTCCAGCCTATGTACTACGCCATGAAGTTTTGTGTCATCCGCAAACTTGCTGAGGGTGTGCTCCATCCCATTCTCCAGACTGCTGATGAGGATACTGAAATTATGAAACAAAAAAGGCCCCAGGACCAACCCCTGGGGCACTTCACTTGATACTAACTGCCAACTACACATCAAGCCATTGATTACTACCCTTTGAGTCCAATGATCCAGCCAGTTTTCTGGCCACCTTACAGTCTATTCATCCAACCTGTACTTTCTTAGCTTTGTAGCTCGGGTGTACACAGGTTTGTACTTCTCTCTTCAACTGAGGGAATTATTGGCAGGGCAGTGTGCTGTGGAGGGACACAACAGCCCAGTGGCTGTCTCTGTCCCCTATAGAGTCAGATCCAGTCAATCAATTACTTAACTATATACAGATTATCAAAACAAAACCATTAAAGGTAAGGACATATATATATATATATATAATCTATGTGCAAGTTTACAAAACAATAAACCCTATAATATATATACAGATATACCACACCCAGTTTGGGGTGGGAGGGCTCCCCTGCGGGGACCCTCTCTCCAGGGTAACTTACTACTACTCCACAGTCCCGGAGGGTTGCCTCTTGTTCTCCAGGTCAAGCTCTGTCCCTGCTGGCGTTTTTTCTGCCGCCTGACTCTGCTGCCGCCCTCCTGGCTTAGGGCCACAGGCACCACTGTGTGTAGTGGGTGCTCCGCCTTATGCTAGGGGTTGGAGGCCTGGACAGCCTTGTGCAGCACTGGGCCTTGGTCTGTTCCTGGACCCTCTGGGCTGCGTCGTCTGCACTGAGATGCTGCCCCATGTCACCAGCTGTAGACCCGAGCCACCTCAAGCAGCTCCCAGGGTCTCTCACCCTCCGTGCAGTGCCTCCTGCACCAAGCTCCTGGCCTCGTTCTGGGGTTTGAGGACCTGTGCCACCCCAGGGGCTCCAAAGGTCCTGCTCTGTGCACTGGCCTGTGCACTGTGTCTCTGGCCGCACACAGAGGTTGCAGACCCGAGCTGCCTCATGTAGTTCCCAGGGTCTGGACACCATGTGCCGTGCTGCGCACTGAGAACCTAACCCCTGGAGCTGTCCCCCACTCCCCGCTGATATAAGTCTTCAGGGGCTCCTCTTGGGCTACTGCTTTGCCCTGCTGAGTCACTCTCCTCAGCTCTTCTAAACCCCACTCTTCTCTCTTCTCATTCCTTGATGCATCTCCCCTTGTCCTGGGCGCACAGCTCCTTTTATATGCTCCAGGGCTCCGCCCCTGAAGTCTTCTGGTCCTGACAGTTTGCAGTCTTAAATCAGGTCTGGGAGAGCTCTTCTCCCCCTCCCCTCAGAAAAGGGGCGTGATGTTATTTCTCTTGCGGCCTCCTGATTGGTGGATGGGCTCCAGCAATCAAAACAGCAGGATCTCAAGCCCAGGACTCAACCCAAGCTCTGACAGGTAAGCCTGCTACAGCTTCTTTGCAAGAATATTGTGGGAGACTAACGATTCTAGAGCTGGTTTCTATCCAGCTTTCACTGGAACATGTGACAGGGACCTCAGACTCAATTTATGGCTTGCATACAACTTCCCATCAAGCTTTCTCATCCTCCCTGCAAAGCACCCTTTGTGTGACGACAGGATCAGCTGGATTTGTTTTTACAGCCTATGACCAGAAGTAGGCCAACGGCCCTTCAAGTTGGATTTAGTGCACAGATCACTAGAAAAAGAGTTAAGGGCTGGGGTTGAACCTGTGGCCTTCAGCATGCACTGCTACCACTTGAGTCACAAAGTAAGAGAACAAGCCACAGACTAAGAGAATGTTTTGATATGTTCAATCAAAGGAGGTAAGCTAAATACTATTGTTATAATCAGCTGCCAAATTCCATGCTTCAAATGAATGTTATAAGGAAAGTCATATTTGTTTGCATTACAAAGCTACATAGAAATGAAGAAAACTGAAAAGCAGAGAATCCAAGACCACAAAGCCAATATTTAAAAATGGTATGTGTGTCTACCTCAATATCTTCCTTATACTTTAACAAACAGGCATCCATTATGTTCTTCAGAGAGAAACTTTCAGAGTTAATATCAAAGCTATGTCCAGTTACTTGTGCAATTCTTTCCCAGTGTCTTGGCATCATGGCCTAGAAAAGTCCAAAGTAATTAGATGTTTTTTTAAAACACACACACACTTAGAATAATCTAAATCTTCATTCCATTTAAATAATTACCATTAATGAAACTAAACCATGAAGTCTTTTGTTTCTACTTTTCTGTAACTACCCCATATCAGATCTTACCCTGCATAAAGTTGTTTTGATCTTTTACAAAAATCAAAAAGGTTGAAAACCTCTTATATTCATAAAAGATTCTTTTATATACAGATTTTCAAATTAATCTCATCTTTAAAGAATTATACTGAACTAACTTTATTTGCCATCATTTCTAGCAAAGGACAACTCTCAGTGAAATCATCAATCTTCTTTTTGAGGTCATAAAAAGCCTGCCATTCCTTCAGTGCTCTAGGCAACTTACGAATTCTAAAAAAAAAAAGAGAAAGGAATATTAGATTAAATGTATCCATAATTCATCTTCTCGAGATGCAATTATTATAGTCTCACCTTTCAATTAGCAGACCAAAAAGCTGTAAGAAAACACTGATAGCAGCTGCCAACTTAATACCAGTGTTTTCTGTCAATTTTGCAAGAAAGTAAAAAGATATCTGTTTTTTCAAGCAACGAGACACACATTAAAGTGAAAACTGACCTATTTTCAACATAAAACGTGCCCAACTTCAATAAAAAAGACCTGTTTTTTTATCCAAACAGTTTTGCACCAAAAATATTTTTTAATCAGATTTTATATGTGATTTCAAGATGAAAAGGAGGAGATGAGAAAAGAGGGGACAGAGTTTCAGCTGGTATGCACTTAGTTTTATTTGCTTTGAATAATATACGACAATTTTTACCAGCTAAGAATCTGGACTAAAAAGAGTTAACAATTCACTTGAATTAAATCTAGGGAATGATAAAGAGCAATATATTTAAAGGGAAAATCCTAAAAAATGTAATTAATTTTTCACAGCTCTAAACCAGACATAACTGTTACACAGTAATTAATGCCTATGTATTTTTACTACTTATTGGTACATGATGATTAGAAATATAAGAATTCAGATAAACAGTCTAGCTGGCCAGGTTTCTTGAGCCCAACAGTGGACAGTACCAAATTCTCAACAGAAAGTAGAGAGACCCTTAATGAAAAAATGTGCAACATCATGCCTGTTTAGGAATGTTTCAACATCCAGCAGTTTATGGTTTATGTGCTAAAATATCCTTGTTGATATTCCCATAGCACTTATTTTAGATAATAATATTAAAATTATATTCTTATTTTTTTACATAAATGCATATATATACTTTCATGTAAACAGCCTATTTTTACTAACATCTCAGCATCAATAATATCCTGTGACAATGAGTTCCAATGGTTATATGCCATGAAGAAAAGTATTTGCTTTATTCATTTTTTACTGTATTATTTTTTCATTTCATTCACTGTCTGCTTGAACTTTTATTATGACAAAAGGTAAATGGAACTTTTCTTTCCCAGTCATTATTTTCATAATATCATAGTGCTTAGGGTCGGAAGGGACCAAACAGACCATCCCGGGCAGGAATGGGTGCCAGGGTCATATCACCCCAGCCAAATATCTGTCCAGCCTCCTCTTGAAGACCCACAAGGTAAAAGAGAGCACCACCTAACTTGGGAGCCCATTCCATAGCCTGGCAGCCCTAACTGTAAAGCAATGTCTCCTGATGTCCAGCCTGAACCTTATCTCTAACAATCTGTGGCCGTTATTCCTAGTAACCCCAGGTGGTGCCCGGGGGGAACAGAGCCTCTCCCAATTCCCACTGGTTCCCCCGGTGAGTTTGTAAACGGCCATCAGATCCCCTTTCAGCCTGCTCTTGAGGAGGCTGAACAGGTACAGGCCCTTTAGCCTCTCTTCATAGGGCCTGGCCTGCTGCCCCCTGACCATGTGAGTGGCCCTCCCCTGGACCCTTTCAATGCTAGCCACATCCCTCTTGAAGTGCGGCGCACAGAACTGGACACAGTACTCCAACTGTGGCCTGACCAATGCTGCATAGAGGGGAAGGATCACCTCCCTGTACCTGCTTGTGATGCATCTGTAGATGCACGACAAGGTACGGTTAGCCTTACTGACCACTTCCTTGCATTGGTGGCTCATGCTCATCCTGGAGTCAACAATGACTCCATGATCCCTTTCTCCAACCATGTTGACAAAAAGGGTGTTCCCCAGTGTACAGGTATGTTGCTGGGTCCTTCTCCCTAGATGCAGCACCTTGCACTTGTCTGCATTGAATTCCATCCTACTCTAATCTGCCCACCTCTGAAACCTGGCTAGATCTAACTGGATTCTGTCCCTCCCCTCCACCATGCCCACCTCGCCCCACAACTTGGTGTCGTCAGCGAATTTGGACAGCGTGCTTTCCACTCCCACATCCAGATCACTGATAAAGATGTTAAACAGTACAGGCCCCAGGACCGAGCCCTGGGGGACTCCACTGCCCACATCCCTCCAGGTTGAAAACGACCCATCCACCACCACTCTCTGGGTGTGACCATCTAGCCAATTTGCCACCCATCTGA
Organism: Gavialis gangeticus; assembly: GCF_001723915.1. Lineage (NCBI taxonomy): Eukaryota > Metazoa > Chordata > Crocodylia > Gavialidae > Gavialis > Gavialis gangeticus. The sequence continues at coordinate 47,244,246 of NW_017729006.1, read as the reverse complement.
CTGTGTGGGCATCAATGCCACAGTCACTTAGTTTTTTTTAAGAGAATGTGGTGGGAAACCGTGTCAAAGGCCTTCTTAAAGTCCAGGAAGATGGCATCCACCCCGACATCTTCGTCCAGGGACTTTGTGACCTGATCAAAGAAACCAGGTTAGTCAGGCAGGACCTGCCCTCAGTGAACCCATGTTGGTTGCCCCTGAGCATTACCTCCCCTGCTAGGCCCTTGCAGATGTGCTGCTTGATAATTTTATCAAAGGTCTTCCCACAGACTGAGGTAAGACTAACTTGCCTATAGTTACCTGAGTCCTCCTTTCTCCCCTTCTTGTAAATGGGGACCATATTGGCCCTTTTCCAATCCTCTGGTACCTGGCCAGAGTCATGAGCACTCATAGAGCTGTGCCAGGGGCCCCACTATGACCCCTGCCAATTCCATCAGCACCCTTGGGTGAAGAGCATCTGGACCTACTGATTTAAACACATCCAGCCCCTCCAAAAGTTCCCTAGCCAGGTCATCCCTGACCCTAGGCATGGCGGTGCCTCTTATTAACTTCTATCATGTCTCCCATCTAAAATAAACATTCCTGGTTTGTATAGTTTTTCAAAATATTTCTTTAAATAAATTTATTTCTATGCTTCTATTTGTGTTGATCATTTCTATTACTAGTATGCAGTTTTTAAATGGGATCACCAAAGCTGAACACAGTATTTGAGATATGAAATGTCAAAAGTATGTAACAGCTTTGTATTTTCAGTATTATTTTCTGGTGTTTTTGTATACTAGCTAGTATCTTATTTCCTCTTTTGAGTGCTGCTATGCACTGAGCAGATGCAAATTTCAAGCTTTCCATAATGAAACTTAAAGGCTTGACTTGCTTCTATCTGCAAACTTGCATATCCACTGGCAGGAGTTCTGTGCTAGAGCAATCCTTAACTTCTGCATTTCCAGACTTATTTTAAATAGGTACTTATTTTCATAGTTTCATAGTTTCTAGGGTCGGAAGGGACCTGAGCAGATCATCTAGTCCGACCCCCTGCCATGGCAGGAAGAGCACTGGGGTCAAATGACCCCAATAAGGTGGTCATCCAACCTCCTCTTAAAAACCCCCAGGGTGGGAGCCTGCACCACCTCACATGGAAGCTGGTTC
>NW_017729006.1:47242486-47242908 GCF_001723915.1 Gavialis gangeticus | reverse complement strand
ACAGTATCAAAAGCCTTCCTGAAGTCTAGGAAAACTATATCCACTGCCACCCCTGCATCCAATGATTTAGTGACCTGGTCGTAAAAGGCCACCAGGTTGGTCTGACAGGACCTGCCGCTGATGAAAATTTTAAAATTTGAACTGTGCATTGGTGGCTAGATTCTCACCCAGCTCCAAACAGAACCCTTCACAGTTAAAACAGACAGCACGTTTCTTCTAATGGGTCACAGGAATTGTCGTGGGAATCCTTGAGGAGATCTAAAGGATAAAGACATAAAAGAATCTGCCACTTTCTACAGAAGGGGTAGGCAACATTTTTTGGCTCGAGTGCTGAGAAAACCACAATGTCTACCTTGAAAGGTGCCAGAGCGCCGGCATGGCAGAAAAGCAAAGGTTCCTCTTCATTGACTCACTTTAAAGTC
>NW_017729006.1:47231464-47237486 GCF_001723915.1 Gavialis gangeticus | reverse complement strand
TGCCGGAGCGCCGGCATGGCAGAAAAACAAAAGGGTGGGGGAGGGGTGTACGTGGCAGGACAGACTGCATATTAATATATTTAATAATCATAAATGTTGCCTTTGTTGTTGTGTATTCCTTTTTTGTTGAGTATGTTGCAATGCAAGAGGAAAAAAGAGACAAATAAGAGAGAGAGAGAACAGAGAGAGAACCAGACACACGCACACAGAGAACCATGTGAACACACACAGAGAACCAAAACACACCCATAACAGACACATGCACACACACACATCCAGAACCAGACACATGTGTGCACACACAGGACCAGATGCACTGGCGCATGGAGATGGGCTCCTGGGCCACTGAACAAAGTTCACTCCGAGGTGCATGTGCACCCACCAGTATGAAGCTAATGCTGGAGCCCAGAGAAGACGTTTGCAACCTCCCAGCTGTTGCCAACCATGTCAGGGCTTGCAGCCTCCCAGCCACCTGCTGGGAGTAGCCCGGGCTTCGTGGCTGGCAGCAGCTGCCTAGAGCCCAGGCTAGTGGTGGCATGCCAAGCAAAATGGCCTTGCGTGCCATGCTTGGCACACGTCGGGGGTTGCTGACCCCTGTTCCACAGTCTGCGAGCATAAAGTTAAGATGATTTCTGACTTCCATTGAAATCAATATTGAGACTGACTCAGCCAAATCAGGAAGTCAATATATTAGTGCAAACATCCATTTGTGCTGTAGTCCAGACCCTTAGGTCTGAATCCTGTTCTGCCTACTAGGTATTAAACCTGTGCAGCTACCTACCCCTAAAGTACACAGCACACTTCAGATAAGTCATCTTGTTTCACCCTATGAAGGTGCCTAGCTTCCCCTTTTTAGCAATGGGCAACCTTAAGTGACTCCAGAATGTAAAAGTCCTGGGGTAGCCAGGCAGCTGCCATGAGATGCAGGGAGCAATTTGTACCACATCCTTGTTAATGATATAGCTAGGGGAGACCCCTACGCATCAGTGACTCAGAAAACAAAAACAGCTCATTCAAAAACAGCTCTGAAGAGATGCTGGAAGCTTCTCCACCCTGGAAAGGAGAGGGCACCTACTCCATCTACTGAAATGCAAAGCCAAGACACACAGGTACATCATTCCCTTTCTAGGAATCCCCCATCATTGTCCTCTCCATATCTCTGTGGACAAGTGAATGTATGGCTTGTGGCATTGGACTCAGGCACACAAGCAACAGACTCTACAGATCGTCAAGTAAACAATGTGCCTCAACTCAAAGAAGAAACATGGGATCACTCAGACACAGGAGAAGGTGCAGCAGCTGAATTAGAAGAGGGGAGCAGAGAAGGCAGAAGCAGAAGCAGCAGCACTACACCCCCAGCATTCTTGCTTGGTTTTCTTCTTCCCTTCCACAGGCTGAGTGGGAACAGGAGCCCCAGTCAGGAAACATTCTCCAGGATGTATCCCTCAGTCACATACTAAACAATGTCAGATATGCCCTTTATCTCATGGGTAACTGCCACTCATTTAGCTATGCCTTTCAGCTATTCAAGTGGCTACTGTCCTCACACTTCCATATTCATGGGGAGGCAGGGATTCTCTCCACTGGGGTAGCAATCAGGTCACACTGGCACTTGACCTGGTACAGGGGCTGCAGGATTTCCTGACAGAAGACTATATTGCCTTACTACAAAATTAACAGAGAAGGAGTAATGCCACCATAACTATATTGCTGCATAGACACCAAGGCCAGACAAATCAGTCCCTAGTTAACTCCTCTCCAGCCCCAGCTCTCATTTGCAGCACCCTCCCTGGGTCACAGGAAACTATGTTAAGGGATTTCCCTGAATTGGCATGCCAGGGCCTGCACACCCAGAAGAGCCAGAAATAGAGGAAACTGACAGGAGCAGCTGGTCATGGTACAACACCAAGGAGAGGTAGTTAGCTGGATTAACTGAAAGTCAGGCAGAAGACCGCTACTTTTCACCCTATAGAGTAACTAAATTAGAGATGTATCTAACATAAGGATTTGTGAGCCTGAGCTCACTACATCAAGGAGCCTTTTTCCACTGACAGTCAGTGCTCTACAGCCACATGGGACTGAGGAGTCATTTCATTCCAAAGAGAGGAGAGGGGAAAAGCTCGCATGTCATGACTGCACGGGGTAGGAGGGATGTGCTCAGGATTCCACCTTTTTTCTATGGTTGGGCTCAAGCATTTTTCAAAGACAGCCTTGCAGCCAACATTTCCACTGGCAGTCTGCAAAGCCAGCATCATTCGGCTTCTGATTTCAGCATCAGGCTGCTTCTGATTTCAGCATCAGGCTAAATGCAGCCTGCTGGGCAACTCCATCCCTCCTCCCTCTCCCCCGCCCCTGACAGATTTGCAGCTTCTGGCAATGCATCTAACTATGTCAAAAGAGTTGTTCTTTGTGTGTTATCTGCCTGGGCAGATCCGCAGCAGCTGGATGTACATCACAGTTGTATCTGCTTGCCAACCTACACAATCCAGGAAGTTTTTGGTACTGGGGACAACTTCCTGGGGCAAATGCTGGAGAGGCCAACTAGGGGCCATGCTCTTCTTGACCTGGTGCTCACAAACAGGGAAGAATTGGTGGGGAATGTAGTAGTGGATGGCAACTTGGGCAGTGACCATAAGATGACAGAGTTCAGGATCCTCAGGAAAGAAAGGATAGAGAGCAGCAGAGTAAGGACCCTGGGCTTTGGAAAAGCAGACTTCGACTCCTTAGGGAACTTATGGCCAGGATCCCCTGGGAAGCCAGACCGAGGGGGAGAGGAATCCAGGCGAGCTGGCTGTACTTGAAAGAAGCCTTACTGAGAGTGCAGGAACAACCCATCCTGAAGCGCAGGAAAATAGCAAGCAGTGGCGACACGCAGGGAGTGCACAAGGGTGCATATGCACCCCCTGTCAGGCCACGCTCCCTGTCTAGGTGATGGGCAAGGGGGCAGGCGGGAGTGCCTGTGCCCCCCTTGGGAGCACCAGCCAGGGAGTGGGGCTGCCAGCAAAAGCAGCCGTGCCACTTCCGGACATGGCTGTGGAACTTCCAGAAGTGGCATGGCTGCTTTTTGGTGAGATCATCTGCAAGGGGACCCTCCCTGGTCAGTGCGATCGGCTGCTGGAGGACCCACCCCTCTGGTCAGTGAGATCAGCCACTGGGGGACTCCCCGCCCCATCACTGACTAGTGTGGGGGGGGCACCTGTTACTCATAGTAGCAAGTATGGCAGAAAACCATCTTAGCTTAGGGAAACTCTTCAATAAACTAAATCACAAAAAGGAAGCTTATAAGAAGTAACAGCTTTGAAACCTGAAGAAATGACTAGGGAAGAATATAACAGCATTGCTCAGGCATGCAGGGATGAAATCAGGAAGGCTAAAGCACAATTGGAGTTGCAACTAGCAAGGGATGTGAAGGGTAACAAGAAGGGTTTCTACAAGTATATCGGTAGCAAGAGGAGGATCAAGGGAAGTGTGGGTCCATTACTGAATGGAGGAGGCAACCTTGTGACAGAGGATTCAGAAAAGACTGAAGTGCTCAATGCCTTTTTGCCTCATTCTTCACAGGCAAGGGCAGCTCCCGGACTACTGCACTGGGCAGCACAGTTTGGGGAGGAGGTGAGCTGAGCACCCTTCAATGGTGAAAGAACAGGTTAGGGACTACTTAGAAAAGCTGGATGTGTACAAGTCCATGGGGCCAAATGGGATGCACCTGAGGGCACTGAGGGAGTTGGGTGATGTGACTGCAAACCCACTGGCCATCATCTTTGAAAACTCACTGAGATCAGGAGAGGTCCCAAATGATTGGAAAAGGGCAAACATAGTGCCCATATTTAAGAAAGGGAAAAAGGAGGATCCAGGAAGCTACAGACCAGTCAGCCTCACCTCAGTCCCTGAAAAAATCATGGAGCAGATCCTCAAGCAATCCATTTCTAAGCACTTGGAGGAGAAAAGGGTGATTAGGAACAGTCAGCATGGATTCACCAAGAACAAATCATGCCTGACCAACCTGACTGCGTTCTATGATGAGATGCCTGACTATGGATGCAGGGAGACTGGTGGATGTAGTGTACCTTGATTTTACGAAGGTTTTTGATACAGTCTCCCACAACATTCTTGCAGGCAAGCTAAGGAAGTATGGGCTCGATGAATGGACTGTAAGGTGGATAGAAAACTGGCCAGACCGTTGGGCTCAGAGAGTAGATAATCCACGGCTCAATGTCTAGTTGGCATCAAGTCAAGTGCCCCAGGGGCTGGTCCTGGGGCTGGTTTTGTTCAATGTCTTCATCAATGACCTGGAAGATGGCATAGAGCGCACCCTCAGCAAGTCTGCAGATGACATCAAGCTTGGGGGAGTAGCAGATATGCTGGTGGGTAGGGCTAGGATTCAGAGTGACCTAAACAAATTGGAGGATTAGGCTAAAAAGAATCTCATGAGGTTCAACAAGTGCGAAGTCCTGCACTTAGGACAGAATAAACCCATGCACAGTACAAGCAAGGGGCTGACTGGCTGGGCAGCAGTTCTGCAGAAAAGGACCGGGGGGTTACAGTGGACAATAAGCTGAATATGAGCCAGCAGTGTACCCTTGTTGCCAAGAAGGCTAATGGCATACTGGGCTGCATTGGTAGGTGTGTTGCCAGTATGTCAAGGGAAGTAATTATTCCCTTCTATTCAGCTTTGGTGATGCCACATCTGGAGTACTGAGTTCAGTTTTGGGCCCCCCACTACAAAAAGGATGTGAACAAATTGGAGAGATCGCAGCAGAGGGCAACAAAAATGGTTCTGGGGCTGGGGGACATGACTTAAGAGAGAAGACTGAGGGAACTGAGCTAATTTAGTTTAGAGAAGAGGAGGCTGAGAGGACACTTAATAACAGTCTCCAACTACCTGAAGGGGAGTTCAAAAGAGGATGGAACAAAGCTATTCTCAGTGGTGGTAGATGACAGAACAAGGAGCAACAGTCTCAAGTTGCAGCAAGGGAAGTTTAGGTTAGATATTAGGAACAATTTTCTCACTAGAATATTAGTAAAGCACTGGAACAGGTTACGCAGAGAGGTGGTGGAAGCTCCATCCTTGGGGGTTTTCAAAACCCAGCTAGACAAAGGTTTGGCTGGGATGATCTAGTTGTGGCTGGTCCTGCTTTGAACACGGGGTTGGACTAGATGACCTCCTGAGGTCCCTTCCAACCCTAACTTTCTATGATTCTATGATAATTATTTTGGCTGGAGGGCCACTTAATGAGTTTTGGTGAGCTGTCGAGGGCCACAAACATAGCCCTACCCCTTGACAGGTGCCCCACCGCCTGGTCCCTATCTTGGGACCAGAAGTCCTACCCTCACCCCTGACCTTTGCCAGGAGAAGTTCCTCCCCTTTCCCCAAGAAGTACTCCTTTTGGGAGGGTTTTGCCATCTTGGAACCAGACAAAAAAACAAATCATACACTAAAAGCCAAACACAGACCATAACATATTTTAATTTTATTAGAAAATATACGTTTATCATCATTTGTGTTTGTGTAGTATATATAGAGGTGATTGCATAAGAGTTGCAAAATAAAATCTTACTCTTGTATGTTGTGTGTGATGAAGCGTGTGGGGTGTGGTTGGGGGTGGGTCTGTGCGTATGGTGTATGGTGGTGTGTGTGTGTGTGGGGTGGGGGTTGTGAGAGGATCTGGCTGTGTGTGCGTGGAGGTGTAGGTTATGCGGAAAAGGTATGGGTGTGTGGGGTTTGTGGGGTGTGAGGGGAAATGGGACTCCCCACAACTGCCTCCTATTGTACAGCCCCTGCCAGCGGTGGCAGCAGCAGCAGCAGCAGCAGCAGCAGTTGGGGGCCCTCAAGATGCTCATGTCCTGTGAAGGCACTGCTGCCCGGCTCTGGCCAGAGCTGCACATGGCAGTAAGAAGTGCAGCTTGCCCAGCCCACCTCAGTTGTACGGGCTCCCCATGGTGCATGTGCAGCTCCCAGCACTTGTGCACCACCAGGGAAAGCCCCACATGATGGAGCTGGCTGCCTTCCCCACTCCCTGCC
>NW_017729006.1:47228626-47230464 GCF_001723915.1 Gavialis gangeticus | reverse complement strand
CCATAATTTAGAATGATAGGGCCACTGTAATTTGTACTGAGGCAATACTATCAGTGCTAATTATAGGTGCTCTAAGAACACCTAATGGATCATACTTCTCTTGGAATTTAGGGTTTGTAATCCCAGGCGTAATCTCCAGAGTTCTGTTGAGATAAATCCCACCCACACCCTGCCCACCTGTGCTCCATGCTCCCACTGCCTCCACTGGGCATCGGCTCTGCATTCCCCCCAGCCCCATGTTCCCTGCCCCTGCCCAGCTGCAGCTCTTCCTCTCTCCCCTTCCTCCCACAACCCGCTTCCCTACCTGCTTCCCGTTGTAGCAGGGACAGGAGGAGGAGCTGCTGGATGCTGGGGAAGCTGAGCAGGTCCCTTGGTGGCTGAAGCAGTGGCATCAGCTGCCCCACCCAGAAGCTCTGTGCTGGATGGGCCAGGGCCCTTCTGTGCATGAAGGTGGGAGTGAGGCACATAGGCTGGACAGGTTATAATTACCCACAGGCCAGATGAAATTGTCTGATGGGTTGGATCCAGATCATGGACCATATTTTGCCCACTTCTGCTATAGTAGGCAAACAAGCCCTGAGACCTGAAGCAATGTGTGTTCCCTCTCACTGGCTATCTAGTATAGTCCAGAAAGTTAAACAGAGAGATGGAGGCTCAGGAACAGGGTGGATATTACAGCAGCTGTGAAGACCCCAGAGTGCCAGCCCCAGGTTACACTAGAGGAGATACAAGCCCTTAATATCTATATGAGGGAGCACCTGAAGGAGATCACAGCACAAATGCACTTGGATTTTATTCTAGCATACCAGGACCACTCCTAGGGACAATTCTAGGCTGCCATAACACTTTAGTGGGCTAGAGAGGGTGGGTATGGGGCACTGAACCCCTAAAAAGGAAATGGTGGGAGCTATACCACTAGGCTGTTCACCAGGATTACTGACCTCTACAATAAGGATGCACTGATCCCACAAGTTGCAGAACACCTGCAGGTGAAAGCCACCATGATCACTGCAAGAGTGGAGAGAGGTTGACCAATCTGGAGATACATCAGCAGCAACTAAGTGGCACAGTATGAAATTTGAGCTAAAGTCCATCATGCTACAAAAATTGTCACAGGTGACACCTGCCCACAAAGGATCCTAAACTGGCATCAGGCCACCTGCACTCTGCAATGCAATGTTTCTTTTGTATACCTCCAACACCCTCCTTCACTCCCCTGACATACTCTCCCTGTCTGCACCCTTTTTCCCTTCCCCTTTCCACATCCAGGAGAACAGATGTCTCATGTGCCTCCAGTGTCCAAACAGTGGTCCAAATCCAGAAGCTGTCTTGTCCAAGGACTTTCTGCATGGGATATAAAACAATCTCACTAGGAAAAAAGGAAAATTCCTTTCACTGTTCAGATGCTGCAGCCTCCTTCTTCTCTTCCTCTCAGGAGGAACAACCCGGACCACTCCACCATCACTGAAAGGTGGCTTCATCCACCCCTGCCCTTGCTATCGCCCTGAGTAAACTTCATCAGAGCTTGGAGGACCCTGAGCCTGACCCACAGGACCAACATATTAATAGCAAGTCCTCAATGTCCCCATGAGGCTGATGACCATTTGTGGGACCCTAAGGATTGATGCCGAGTCTCCTGAGACCCTTGGGGTTCAGTGTTTCTCACTCAACTCTTTGCCATGGAACATCCAAGGCCAGACCATTACTCCCTCCAGAAGACCTCTATCATATGTCCTGCACTTCACCCCATTTCCAGCAATGTGAGTCAGAGCCTCTTAATTTGTTCACCAGTGTGGGGTGGGATACTGTATTGAAGGTCTTCCTGAAGTCTAAGTAAA
>NW_017729006.1:47227889-47228140 GCF_001723915.1 Gavialis gangeticus | reverse complement strand
GGGGAAGGCAGCCAGTTCCATTGTGTGGGCTACCCCCCTGGGGATGCACAAGTGCCAGGAGTTGTACGAGGGCCATGGGGAGCTCCATGCAACAGAGGTGGGCTGGCTTGGCTGCGCTCCTTACCGCCCTGTGCAGCTCTGGCCAAAGCCATGCACTTATGGGCAGCAGTGCCTGCACAGGCCATGAACACTTTGAGGGCCCCCACCTGTTGATGCTGCTGGCAGGGGCTATATACAATGTGGGAGAGTGT
>NW_017729006.1:47225867-47227702 GCF_001723915.1 Gavialis gangeticus | reverse complement strand
CCATAATTTAGAATGATAGGGCCACTGTAATTTGTACTGAGGCAATACTATCAGTGCTAATTATAGGTGCTCTAAGAACACCTAATGGATCATACTTCTCTTGGAATTTAGGGTTTGTAATCCCAGGCGTAATCTCCAGAGTTCTGTTGAGATAAATCCCACCCACACCCTGCCCACCTGTGCTCCATGCTCCCACTGCCTCCACTGGGCATCGGCTCTGCATTCCCCCCAGCCCCATGTTCCCTGCCCCTGCCCAGCTGCAGCTCTTCCTCTCTCCCCTTCCTCCCACAACCCGCTTCCCTACCTGCTTCCCGTTGTAGCAGGGACAGGAGGAGGAGCTGCTGGATGCTGGGGAAGCTGAGCAGGTCCCTTGGTGGCTGAAGCAGTGGCATCAGCTGCCCCACCCAGAAGCTCTGTGCTGGATGGGCCAGGGCCCTTCTGTGCATGAAGGTGGGAGTGAGGCACATAGGCTGGACAGGTTATAATTACCCACAGGCCAGATGAAATTGTCTGATGGGTTGGATCCAGATCATGGACCATATTTTGCCCACTTCTGCTATAGTAGGCAAACAAGCCCTGAGACCTGAAGCAATGTGTGTTCCCTCTCACTGGCTATCTAGTATAGTCCAGAAAGTTAAACAGAGAGATGGAGGCTCAGGAACAGGGTGGATATTACAGCAGCTGTGAAGACCCCAGAGTGCCAGCCCCAGGTTACACTAGAGGAGATACAAGCCCTTAATATCTATATGAGGGAGCACCTGAAGGAGATCACAGCACAAATGCACTTGGATTTTATTCTAGCATACCAGGACCACTCCTAGGGACAATTCTAGGCTGCCATAACACTTTAGTGGGCTAGAGAGGGTGGGTATGGGGCACTGAACCCCTAAAAAGGAAATGGTGGGAGCTATACCACTAGGCTGTTCACCAGGATTACTGACCTCTACAATAAGGATGCACTGATCCCACAAGTTGCAGAACACCTGCAGGTGAAAGCCACCATGATCACTGCAAGAGTGGAGAGAGGTTGACCAATCTGGAGATACATCAGCAGCAACTAAGTGGCACAGTATGAAATTTGAGCTAAAGTCCATCATGCTACAAAAATTGTCACAGGTGACACCTGCCCACAAAGGATCCTAAACTGGCATCAGGCCACCTGCACTCTGCAATGCAATGTTTCTTTTGTATACCTCCAACACCCTCCTTCACTCCCCTGACATACTCTCCCTGTCTGCACCCTTTTTCCCTTCCCCTTTCCACATCCAGGAGAACAGATGTCTCATGTGCCTCCAGTGTCCAAACAGTGGTCCAAATCCAGAAGCTGTCTTGTCCAAGGACTTTCTGCATGGGATATAAAACAATCTCACTAGGAAAAAAGGAAAATTCCTTTCACTGTTCAGATGCTGCAGCCTCCTTCTTCTCTTCCTCTCAGGAGGAACAACCCGGACCACTCCACCATCACTGAAAGGTGGCTTCATCCACCCCTGCCCTTGCTATCGCCCTGAGTAAACTTCATCAGAGCTTGGAGGACCCTGAGCCTGACCCACAGGACCAACATATTAATAGCAAGTCCTCAATGTCCCCATGAGGCTGATGACCATTTGTGGGACCCTAAGGATTGATGCCGAGTCTCCTGAGACCCTTGGGGTTCAGTGTTTCTCACTCAACTCTTTGCCATGGAACATCCAAGGCCAGACCATTACTCCCTCCAGAAGACCTCTATCATATGTCCTGCACTTCACCCCATTTCCAGCAATGTGAGTCAGAGCCTCTTAATTTGTTCACCAGTGTGGGGTGGGATACTGTATTGAAGGTCTTCCTGAAGTCTAAGT
>NW_017729006.1:47197908-47220867 GCF_001723915.1 Gavialis gangeticus | reverse complement strand
AGCAATGTGAGCCATAGCCACCAAGCCTCAGACAAAGACACAGTAGCCCTCAGTACCCAGAATGCAGCCATAGCGCAGGCCACCGAAATTCTGGAGAGGGAAGCAAGGTGGGTTCGGTCTACTTTTGTGATCTGTGTTTTGCAGACCTTGAACCATACATGACAGTGCAAAGCACCAGCACAGATAAAACTAGACCACTAAATACCCCAGGGCATCACTAGATTGTGAAGCTGATAACAGTGCCACTAATGGTAACAGTTTATGCTTCTGCACATGAGGCTGTGCACGTGACTTCCCAGCTGTGAGGGAACTCTCCATTTTGGAATTATCTGCAAAAACAACATTGGTTCCACAGGAGTCATGCCTGGAATCCAGGAATTTGGCAACATCAATGAACTCCAGGTGGGCACTGCAGACCACTATTGTGTTCATGGTATGTCCCATTCCTGTTCATGAGCTCAAAGGTCTCTGCTATGGGCTTGCAAATACTGACATAAATATAGTGTACTGCCCTCTAGACAGGGGCAAAGTTCATGATCTCCTGAAACTCCAACATAATTATCTTTGAGGCATCAGGTTCAGTAGAAAAAGAGATGTATTCTGCTATGACAAGAATTAGGGAATTCAGGAATTCTCCAAGGACCCTGGACAATGGTTCAATGTCCATGGTATGACCCACAGCTTGGTAGAAAGACAATAGGCTGCTTACAGATGTGGGAACCACCCGCCCCCAGCACTTTACTGAAGACTCAGTGGGGCCCCTGTGCCAAGTGCAGTGCGTGCCCAGAAGAGGCATTGTGTTAACAGAACCCAGCTAGCCCAAAATCTGTACAGATTGCACACTGCATCTTTACAGACACTGGGAAGCTGGGTCAAATTAATGCACTTACTTTTCTGGTAAAGCACTGTTTTTTTTCACATCTGTCAGCAGCCACAATGCCCAAAGGCAGCAGTGACCTTCTCCAAGAGAGAGACTATAATCTTGCTAAAATTAATATCCTTCAGATTATGTTGAAGCACATTGCAGAGGTGACAGAAAACCACAGGCCCAAAAAGTTATGGCTGGAAAATTATAACAAATTTATACATTTTCCATATATAAAATCTAATTATTGGAGGGGTCATCTTATAAGCAGGGTTGTCTTGTATTTGAGTAAATATGATAGCATGTGCAAGAAGCTACCTGCAAATTCAGCATAAACAAACGAGGAAGGAGGAAGGAAAAAACTATTCACTGGAATGTATAATAAACAACTTACCTGTTTTGAAAATCTGTAAGTTCGTTGTTAATTTTTTCAATGTCTAAGTCACTCCAAAGTATTTCATAGTATCCATTAATTTTATCAATAGCTGAATTGTAGAGACCATAAAGTTTCTGAAGCAATGTAAGATCTCGTTTTATTTTTTGCAATTCTGGATATTCTGTTTCAAATTTTAAGAGGGGCAAGTTGTGATTATTGTTTAGGTATCACGATAGTTATGTAAATTATAATCCATTCTAAAATGAAGATTTAATAAACATACGTCAGTTTTTGCCTCTTAAATTGATTAGCATCTTACTCCTCACATAGTCCCTTAAACAGTCACCCTGAGAAAAAGACTAGCCTATAGTATAGTAATACCTCAGCTTTCATCCAACATATGACTACTTATTTATATAGTAAATATAACCATATTATGTGGGTAATACTCACCCCTATTTCTATTTCATCCATTAGCCATCTAGGACTAATTCCTATTTCACTTTATGTGTTTAAGTGGTATGTAGTCAGATATGCAACTGCTGTTTCTGGCATCTAGGCACAGGTTGCAATTCAGCTGCATGCCCAAACATGCTTACCAAAATAGAATTACCTTGGTAGACAGGTAAGGTTGGTAAGTCCCACAGTAGTAGTTGTTAGCAAGCATTAGCAAGCCTTCTCACCTTTTGGTCCACTAGTTTAGTAGACAGAGCTCTTGCCTAGGGAGCAGAACTGGTTTTCAGACCCCTTCATTAAGTGTGAGATTGAACTTGCATTTCCTACTTTCCAGCATCAAGGGGAGGAAGGTTGGGATCTAGGGTAAGGCTCTCCATCTGGCAGTCCAGAGGCCACAAGCAACCTGTAAGGGGTCAGTGTGTGGCCCAGGGCTCCTATCTGGCTGCTGCTACCACCAGGGTCTCTAGGCTTTCCCTCCCTCTGTCAGTTTTTGCTTTTTCCCTTCTTTCCTCAGCACCAGGGGAATCTGGGGAGCATGGCAGCAAGGGAGCTAAGTTTGGAGCTATCTGTGTGCATAGTGGGGGCGGGGGGCACCGCCTGCATGTGCGGTACAATGGCCACCCACATGTGCAGCAGTGGGAGGGAGCATGCAGTCTGGGGGCCCATAGCTTGCACTACATGGCAGGCAGCCTCTAGTCACTAAGAAGTTGGACAGCCCAACTAGGGTTGGCACTACCCATGCTGCCCTCAAGCTCTCCTCTTGAGGTTGGTTCCCTGGGTAGCCAAGAAAGGGAGAAATATTGGGCTAGGGAAAACAAGTCAACAGGCTGGAGGCTCAGTGAAATGGAGGCAGTCATGCAAGGGAGGTGGCTCTGGGTTTTAACACAGGCCACTGCTCAAGATGGGGCAGGAACTTCTCCAGTGCCTCATCCATTTACTGAATAGATTGAATTTTATTAGTAGATGTTTAGGATTGTGAATCCAAAAAGATGACAAAGCTGGTAGGGAAATACAAATCGCCCGAGTGAGGGAATAACATTAGAGGGATGGGGGTGAGGAGGGGAATACAACTAGGTTACAGAAAATACAATGTTAGCCAACTAAGCCGGGAGGTGGGGGTGGGGTACTAAATGCATTTAGATGCCTCTAGAGACACATCCACAGTGATGCAGGTAGTGTGCAACTCTAATGGGGAATTATAACCTGTGGTAACATACATTCAGTTACTCCAGATTCTACTTAATGCTCTGCATATACGGTATATTCCATTTGCCCTGGACAGTGAGATATTTACACAGACAACATGGGGCTCCTCATCAATAGTCTAGTGGTTAAAGTATTTGCCCAGGATATAAGAGATCTGAGTTCTAGGTCCTTCTGTGTCTTGAGGGGAGAAGGGGCGGCAGGGAGGACCCCAGGCAGGGAAGGAGCCCAGGAAAAAGCAGCTTGGGGAAAAGCTGAGCCTGGGGAAAAGTGGCCCCTCCCCCACCCCGTGGCTGGTGCTCCCTGCTGCAGCCGCTTGCAGCCTGCACGGGGCTGTCCTAAGCAGGCAGCCCCATGTGGGTTGCAAGTGGCTGTAGTGCGGAGCGCCGGCCGCAGGCGGGCAAGGGGCTGCTTTTCCTATGCTCAGCACCAGCTTGTAACCTGCTCCCACTGCCAGCCTGAGCCCTGCGCCGGCTCTGGGCTCACCTGTCGGGGTTGTGCCACAGTGGCAGCAGCTGCAGCACCCCCTCTTGCCAGCAGTGGCAGAAGGTAGGCCTCCATCAGAGGTAGTCATACGGTCTATATTACAGAAACAAACTCCAGAAGAATATGCTGTTGAAGGCATCTCATAACAATCCAACATTTATGGACAAAGCTACTAGAAAGACAGCAATCCCATTAATTCCTGACTAATATTATTTTGCAGTGGTATTGAATTCCAGTTATGACATTTTTACCTGTGACAGAAAGACCAAATAATTCTTCCCCACCAGAAAAAGTGATGTACTTCCTCCATAGTTCATCAAACTTGGCTTGGAAGATTTGTAATCTGTCGCTTGCTTCCTGTGGGGGAAGGTTTTCCACACCAGGGCCACTGTGAAAACCAAACCATACATATCTGAAGTACAGACATCAGTTTTCCCAAGAAGGTGCAACAGAACAATTGTTTTAATGGAAAATCCCCCTGCTCTGAACACTACCAAATACTTTTAAAATATTTTTTCCCCGAGGAATAACTTTTATGCCTTGACATCAGATGCCTTGTTCTTCTTGAGTCAAAACTATATTGTGGTAAAAACATTCATTATGGTATCTAGCATATTGTGTTACTACAAACCCACAAAATCTAATATTTTATTTTTCTTTATTATTTCACTTTATTTTTTATTGTTTTAAAAAAATATTGTAATAAAATTCCCACTTCTAGTGAAAATGGGGAGAGACAGCAAACATAACTCAGAAAAAAGAATGCAACAATTGGTAAAGGAAACAAAATAGAGCAATTAAAATATGGGTTTATTAATTTTAGACCTAAATTAAAATCTGCGTGCATGCATGGCTCAGTGCACTGAGAAGCATGTTCCAGAGGGCTTTATGCTTTAACTTTGGAAGAGCTACTCATAAACTTAAAATTAAGATTTTTAATCTGTCACTTGCTTCCTTTGAAGGAAGGTTTTCAAGACCAGGGCCACTCCAAAAATCAAAACATACGTATCTAAAGTACAGACATCAGGTTTCATTTAGATTCAGTTTCTTAAAAAGTTTTTTCTTGAGATTATGTTGGATGATTCTTCTTTTTTTCCAAACTTAATAACATTTTTGCAATTTCATACTTGAACCCTCCACTAAAATTACTGTTATAAGAAATTAACCTATGACAATAACTATCTAACCATGTTTTAATGGTCATACATATCTAGATTTTTTTTCCCCCTCAAACTGCATATTTTTTCCACATGAAGCTTGTCTTTTGCAATTCTTTATTTGTTTCCTGAAACATCTGTATAGCACTTAAGAACTGTCACTAGTGTACTTTGTACTACATCATAAGTCACTCACTTATCATCATAGTCTTTGTAAAATTCCACAGTATCCACCTGGAACTTTTTAACACCATCCAGTAAATCTTTTTTCATGGCTGGTTGTGCTTTAAGTAGTAAGTCCTGAGTTCTCAGTGCCTGCCATGCACAAATACATGCATAAAAGTGAAAAAAATTGGAAGCTTTTTAAGCAACTATTTAAAATAAATTAGCTCTTTTCCAATAATTTGACACAAAAATACTGATAAGAATAAGAACAACTTCCATTTAAAATTTGAGAAGTGTTAAAGATACGGTACCTGAGTGTTTAGGCTTTTCCATGCATAAGACAACCCGTCAACTCTCTCTGCATTTCCATCTTGAAAGAGCAGATCATATTTATGTAACAGAGAGTAAGATTCTTCTATAGGTCCAATTGTTGTATCTATTTTTATCTCAGCTTCACGAATTTCCTTTAGTGCTTCCATTGTGCTGCGCACATCATCAAGATCATTGATCGGCCTGATTAATTGCTTGCTGAGATTGTCAATGAATGCATAAATTTCATCCATGTTTACAGCAGATTTTTTATTTAAAGCTAATCCAAATGTTCTCTGTCTCAAACGACATTCCTGAATTAAGGCCATTTTCAAAGATTCTGTTGCAAAATCCACTGATTCCAATATACAATGACTTGGCAATTCTCTAATTTGGATTTCTAATAGCTAAAAATAAAAACAAATATCATCCTTACCGCACTACAATTTTTCTCCGTACAGCAGAGATGTTTAAGGTACTACTTACAGAAAAGTAACTAAGCTGAGTGTGGAATTCAGACATCACTGGATTTGTTTCTAGAAACTCTTTTACTTTTTCTTCTGGCTCCTAGATAAAATGGAGATTTTTTGGTTATTACTTAACATTTAAATTATAGTAGCTTCCAGATCTCCCAACTGTGTTAGGTGCTATGTTAACACATATGAAGACATGTTCCATGTCTCAAAGGGCTTAAGATCTAATTCAGATTTTATAAATTATTTGACCTAACTTACTTTTCTTTTTCTTGTCCTTTTCCTATTCCCTGTGTGAAGCACTTTTTTATATCTATGCAAAGAAACTGATAAAAATAAGAATGCCTGCCACCACTTCAAATGTGCCAATTGAGTCAGCCAGTCAGCAATTAAGCTGCTAAACTTGTACTGGGAATAATTACTTCCCTTCCTTTTCCGTTCATCCCTTGCATAATGACTAAAATCCACCAACAGCAAGGGTATCATTTTGCAGTTGAAGAAACTATAGCCAGTCACCTGTCACTGACTAACAGCTCAACAGCCTCCTTTCTTCTTATATGTTTTACCTGTACTTTATGACTACTAGTACAGATTTGGGGCATATTTGAGACTTAATCATTTTGGTGCACACATGTGGAAAAGATGCCATCTATTAATTTTATAGGAAAAAGCTGTGTGCTGTTTTTTCTTTTAATGAGGCTGTTTCCCAAGTTCTGCACAAAAGGTTGAAGTTTCTCTGTCAACTTCAGCCTCAGGGATTTCTTTGGTTCTTTCTAGATTTACTTTTAGCCAACTAATTTTCATCTAAGTGCTAATCTGTTGCTGGCCTTCTGAGGTTTGTGTGATGACACTGATTGCAGATGCTAAGATGGAGACAGAATGGTGTGTCATCAAAGTATCATTGGTGATGAAGACCATGGTTGAGCCATTGAAGAGAGACAGTACTGATGCTTGAAGATCTCCATATACTATTGTTTGTGAATAAGAAGCAGCTGTCAAGAAACTTTGCAGTTTTGTCCATATCAAGCCTTGGTCTAAAGTATGATTGCAAAGAATCCAGAATGTCAGCAGATGCTAGGTATAGCTGGAGATTGGTTGTCACTATTCTGTGATATGAATGTTGTTTCATTTTCTGTGAAGGTTGGAAACAGTCAGTATATGGCGTGCTTCGTGCTCATTCTCGAAGATCAGGCTGACTATAACATTTTTTGGTAGGGAGGGTTGGTAGTTTATCTTTCCTGCTTAAGATGTCACTACTTATGTGAGGAGGCTAGATGAACACCTTGCTGGGGTCATTTGACTCCAGTACTTTTTCCTGCCATGGCAGGGGGTTGGACTTGATGATCTGCTCAAGTCCCTTCCGACCCTACCAACTATGAAACTATGAAACTTAATATTACTCTGCACTGGATTTCACTAGTCAGGAGGTACAAAGATCTACATCACAAGTCATTGTGAGACCTAATTTATCTGTAATATGAAAAACAAACCAATTGTTCCTAGAAAATGTTTACAAGGGGAAGATGCACAGGACAGGCAAAATCATGTAATTTCTAAAGGACACAAGTTCTATCAATATAACTAAAAGGAGCTTCATCAGTAAAAAAATAAATTTTCAATAAAATGATAAAGTATATTTAATAGGTAGCTAACCTGATTCCAGATGCTTGAGAATTTACTAAAACTCTTCAAAATTTTCGTGGCATCATTTTTAAGAGATGAAATTATTGTGCTAAGCTGAATTATGACTTTGTTTACATCTTTGTGTTCACTGATCTGTTTGTCCAAAGGTTTCAGTGTTACCATCTTCGTCAGTTTGCTCTCATCCCCAAGCTCTATGGCAGCAGCCTGTTCAATCTGATATAGAATAAGTAAGTCAATATGTGTCTGGCAGTTTTACCAGCATACTAAAATAAGAATGACTGAATTATAAGCGCAGTATCTCATTTATGAAGGTTGATAAAAACTGTAGACAAAAAAAAATTATGAACAACCACCTCTCTCTGATTGGATCATTTTGACGGATTATAATTCTGTTCTTAAAAGTGACTTCGTAAAAATGGCATTATGGGGTTCCACATTTATTATCTCTCAATTAAATTTTACTGGTTCTTTTTATCCCTGATTGCCAGCCGCAGGAATTCTGCCTTGAATCTGAGATGAAAATTGAGTTAATTATTTCTTCAAATAAAAAGTGATATAGGTTGCACTGAGTGACCCTTTGAAACTAAGGGCATTTGTACACATGCATGTGCCACAGTGGTGGGCACTTTGAAGAGCGCCTGGTGCTGCAGCACATGCAGTTGTATAAGCAGTAAAATGCATGTCAGTTCTGAGAAAATGGAGGCAGCGTGCTTTTGAACTAAAACACATTGGAGATGCTTTAGTTCAAAACTGCACCACTGCCATTTTCTGTACGCTGGCATGCATTTCGCCACTTATACAACTGCACACACTGCAGTGCAGTGTGCGTCAGCTCGTGTCCAGAGCACACTGAATTAATCAAGTCTGCTCTGACATGCCAGATCTCTAGCACATCTCTGCACAAAAATGTATGCGTATAAACACCCTTAGTTACCAAGTCTTTCCTGGTGATACACAAGGAGAAATTGAATCTCTGGGCTGTTTTAACTCCACAAGACTAATAGCAGCAAAGAGTAGTAAAAATGTTAGTTCTGTGACTGAAGTTTATCAGATATAATTCTAAAAGCAAGCAAAGAAAAGATCTGATGTATATGTTAACATGATTTTTAAAAGCCCCTTTTCTGAGCATATCAGCACTTTGAATACTAAAATAATAGGTAAAGGTAAACATCAAAGACTAGAAGTCAAATCTTAAAACATTGTTAATGTTCAAATTTAGGAGCAGATTGTAAATGAGACACATTTTCTTTCCCTTCCCTGGTACTAGAGCCAGCTTTTCCCCTCATTTGAAGGGTGAAGTGATCCAGGCCATGTCTAAACTTTCTGGGTGGTGAATCCTGGCCAGGCCATTCCTGAACTTGTCACAGCCACAGATTCAGGCCGGTATGGTCCAAACCGAGACTTGCACCAATAAGAATGCTTTGGGTTATCCCTTTTGAGACCACAGTCTCTGGCACGTTGGGAGCAGCTGTTGCGAGTGACCCAGGAGAGACCTAACCAGTACATTCCAGGTTTGCTGGGTAAATACAGATGTAGTTTTTGCTTGAGAAGACAAATGCTGTTTTATTATGCATAATTAACTAAGAAAACATAATGTTTGTTTTCTTCTACAGTTTGTATTCACAGTTTCATAGATTTAGGGTCGGAAGGGACCTAGTAGATCTTCTAGCCCGACCCCCCGCCAGGGCAGGAGAAGATTACCCCTGATGCATAAGAATTATTTGTAAAAGGCAGATTGAAACTTGTGTTGCTATTTTAATAAGAAAAACATTTTCAAGAAACATACTGAAATAGCCTTATATTTAACTAATTATTTAAGGTAAAGAGTCCCCATAAATATATATTCATCAAATTATTCTATGTACCTCACTAGTTAAAAAAGAAAAACTACAAGTCTCAATAAGAAAAACTTTTTCAAGGGAATTTAGAAAATCTAGATCTTGAACATTTAATTTTTTTTAGACAATACTCTACCTGCTGCTGTCTATGATGCAAATTAGCAAACTTCCATAATGGTATATCTTTGGCCATTGACAACATGATATTTACTGCTTTGTTTACAGCATTCTGAAAACAATAAAACATTCACCATCAACATAAATAAAAGTCAGACCTAGCTAAAAAGTGTTTAATATCAAGGTTAAAAAACATATCTTTCACATTTTATATTTTTTTCTTTAACCATGAATTATTCTACCAAGTGGCATGTTGCAGGGTACCCCAAATAATTCCTATACTTGTAAAAGAAAGAGGTGTCCCATAAGGTCCTATCTACACCAGAATAAATTTAAACTAGTTTAAAAATTGTTTAACTTAACATGGATTAAACTACTTACTAATAATCCTAGCATATTTTTTATCTGAAGATACTAAAGGACTTTTATAGCAATTTAGCCTTATTGGGGACTGTGATATAATTACTATATTATAACGAATTTTGAACAGGAGTAAACAGAGGCAGTTAATATTAACATAATCCCTTTTAACAACTGTGTTAAAATGCCCTTTTATATTTATCTGAACAGCTGAACATTCATCTCCAGCCATGTAAATTACGGCATCTTACAAACTTTTCTATCTATAGTATCTTTAAACTACATTTCACTGTTGGCCTTCTTGTCGATAAGCAGGGATCCTGGTTTTCTCTGTTTAAAAATAGCAAATTCTCTGATAAAACTTCACAAAATCTCTGATTAAAAACATCAAAATCTGCTATTAAAATGAAACGCCACTATATACAGGCATCAACTGAACACAATGTTTTATTGATATATTTACCATTTTAAAGGAATTTGGTAAATTTGGTTTAATCACTTTACTAAAAGTACCTATAAATATTGGTATTTGATTTTGGGTTTTTCATCACGGAAAATCTAAGAGCTCTTCTAAGAGCACAGGGAAGCCCAGGGCTTCCAATGGCAGATTTAGCTGCCTGTACACAAATGCCAGGAGCTTCAGGAACAAACAGGAGGAACTGGTCCTTCTGCTAAGCAAAAATGTATATGATCTCACAGGGATAACAGAGACCTGGTGGGACTCCACCTATGACTGACCACAGGTATTGATGGCTATATCTTGTACAGGAGGGATTATGTTGCAAGAAAGGGCAGGAGTGTAGCTCTCTATGTGAAGGAGTAGTACACTTCCCTACAAGCAGAGATGGCTCCCAACTGATTTGAGACTCTCTTGGTTAGAATATGAAGAAAACATAATGAAGGGGATATAACTGTAGGAGTCTATTACAGACCTCCTAACCAAGAGGAAGAGCTTGACCATGAATTCTCTCAGGAACTGGAGAGGCTGCATGCTGTCAGTGCATGGTCGCCATGGGTGACTTCAACCGCCCTGACATCTCATGGGAAAAGCAAACTGCCAAATCTGATCGGTTGCGAAGCTTCCTCACTTGCACTTACGAGCTGTATTTGATTCAAGAAGTCTATGGGCCAACAAGAGGTAAGACGCTACTGGATCTGGTACTGGCCAAAGGGGAAGAATTAGTGAGTGACCTGAGGATCGAAGAGAAGCTTGTGACAGTGATCACGAGTTGATTACTTTCTCTATCCATTGCAAAGCTGGCAAATCTGTCAGCAATGCAGAAATCCTTGACTTTAGGAAAGCTGGCTTTCACAAGCTCAGGAGGTTGGTTGTCGAGTCCCTGAGAGACCATGATCTGACAGGGAAGGGACTCCACAGTGAATGGTCACTCCTTAAGGATGCGATCCTAAAAGCGAAAGGGAAGTCCATTCCAGCCTGTAGGAAAGGTAGCAAAAGGGCTGGGAGACCCCCTTGGCTCAACAGGGAACTCATGGACCTCCTGAACCTGAAAAGAGAAGCTTATAAAGGATGGAAGTTGGGACTGTAGAAGTAATTAGCTTACTTGACTAGAAAAACAGACAAAGATGTGCTGATACTGCTTAATTCAAATGTTCTGAGATAAGGAATCCATATTCCTACATTTCTTGAGTTATCTTGATATCTTGCCCTATGCATAGATAGTTTAAGTAAAACTTTCTACGTTTCTGTGTAATTTACTATTGTTTTGTTTCTCCAAGGTGTATTTTTTATGTCTTTCTCTGTCTTAAGTATAAATACGCTTGTAACCTTAGAGAGTCTGAGAAATCCTTTGAAACAGACAAGTGGGTGATTCCCCTTGCTGTATGGAATTCTCTCTGTGATCACAGTATAGCCCTAAATAAAGAAAAGCTGGCTCTGTCAGTTCTGATTCAACCACAACGCGAAGTTTGATTTCTTCCACAGGACATACCTCAAAAAAGGATTACACAGCACTGGCCCACACCTGTAGAGAGCGGACCAGAAAAGCTAAGGTTCAAACTGGCTACAGGGATCAAGGACAAGTCCTTCTTCAGATATGTGGGAAGTCGGAAAAAAAACAAAGGCAACACTGGACCCTTGCTGAAGCAAATGGGGAAGCTGACAACTGACACACAGGAAAAAGCTAATCTCCTCAATGATTACTTTACTTCGGTTTTGCACCAGCCCAAAGGGATCATCCTGCCTGATAGGCTGCAGGATTACCAGGGTAAGGGTGAACATACGCCTATAATTGGTGACGATCTTGTGAGGGAACAGCTTGTGAAGCTGGACATCCACAAGTCAGCTGGTCTGGATGGAATGCAGCCAAGAGTGTTAAGAGTTGGCTGACATCACAGCATGACCAAAGGTGAGGATATTTGAGAACTCATGGTGCTCAGGAGAGGTTCCAGAAGATTGGAAAAGGGCCAATGTGGTGCCTATTTTCAAGAAAAGAAGGAAGAAAGATCCAGGGAACTACAGGTCAATCAGTTTGACTTCAATCCCTGGAAGGATCTTGGGGGAAAAAAAATCAAAGAAACCATCAACAACAGGCTAATGGAACATGACACTCCGAGACCCAGCCACAGCCACCCCGGCTTTGTTGCCGGTAGGTCTTGCCTGACAAACCTCATTTCCTTCTATGACCAGGTGACACATCACCTGGACAAAGGAGAAGAGGTTGATGTCATATATTTGGATTTCCACAAAGCCTTTGACTTCGTCTCCTATGAGGTCGTCATGGCAAAATTGGGGAACTGCAGCCTTGACAATGGTCGGACCCAGAGAGTAATAGTTGATGAAACCAAGTCAACATGGTGTATGGTGAACAATAACGTTCCCCAGGGTTCGGTACTCAGACCCGTACTCTTCAATATATTCATTAATGATCTGGATTTGGGTGCCAGAAGTGGACTGGCTAAGTTCACAGGTGACACCAAATTATGGGGCAGTGCAGTCATGCAATTCAGGCCAACCTGGACAGGCTCACAAGGTGAGCAGATCAAAACCTGATGGCATTCAACTCAGAGAAGTGCAAGGTGCTCCATCTCAGGAGAAAAATCCCACATCATACTCATAAGCTCGGCAGTGCTACACTCACTAGCACCACGGCTAAAAGAGACTTGGGGGTCATGATTGACCGCAAGATGAAGACAAGCCACCAACGCAATGTCACAGTCAGCAAAGCAAATAAAACTCTGGCTTGCATCTATCAGCACATCTCAAGCAAGACCCAAGAAGTCATTCCCCTGCTTTACTCAGCCTTGGTGGGGGCTGCAGCTGGATTACTGCATCCAATTCTGGGCCCCACACTTTAGAAAGGGTATAGAGAAGCTTGAGAGAGTCCAGAGGAGAGCCACACACATGATTAGAGGAAAGAGAACAGGCCTTATGAGGAGAGGCTAAGAGGCATAGGACTCTTCAGCCTGGAGAAGAGAATGCTCAGGGATGACTTGATGGCAGCCTATAAGTATATAAGGGGTGTGCATCAGGAACTGTGAGAATGTCTGATCACCAGAGTACCGCAAGGGAAGACAAGGCCTAGCGGTCACAAACTGCTGGAAGACTGTTTTAGGCTGGACATAAGGAAAAACTTCTTTACCATCTGAGTCTCCAGAGTCTGGAACAGACTCCTCGCAGAAGTGGTGCAAGCACCTACTCCAGATACCTTTAAGAAACTCCTGGATGACTACCTTGCTGGGGTCATCTGACCACAGCTGACTTCTGGCCCCTTGGGCAGGGGGCTGGACCTGATGATCTCGTGAGGTCCCTTCCTATCGTCTATGAAATCGATGAAATCAGAGCTCCCCTTGCCCCCTTTGTTTGCCAGGATGCAGGTCCAGGCCCCATCGCTCCCAAGCCACAGCCACCCAGCCCTGCTGGTGCCCTTCCTTCCCACCCACTGCCCCCCAGCCCTGCTGGTGCCCCTCACTCCCCACCCATAGTCCCCCACTCCCCCATCCCTGCCAGAGGAGGCCTCCAGCTGCCATGGCTATGAGGCCAGGGACCCAGGTCTGCAGCCTCCTGCCCCCCACAGCAGCAGCTGAATCCTAGCTGCCACCTGCAGAAGGAAGCAGCTGCTGTGGCCTTAATGGGGAACAGGGTGTGGAACCCGGCTCCCCCTCCCCCATGGACAGCATGGCTGGAGTGGAGCCCATGAGGGGGTGGGTGGGGACTCCCCACCCTCCTGCCCTCCCCTGGGGCCTCTGTAACCCAGCGAGCAGGACCTGGCCCAACAGGACAGAGCAGGACTGGGAGGGGAAGCTCTTTGCTGCTGCAAGACCCGTGCTGCCCTGGCAAGGTGCCCCGTGTCTGTCTGGCAGTAGCAAGGGGCACAACCCTGTGCTGGGTGAGCAGGGAGCCTGACTGGCCCTACTGAACCAGGTCCCTCCCACTAGGCTGTGGAGGCCCTGGGGGAGAGCAGCAGGGTAGGGAGCCTGAGCCCTGAAAATGCAAATGTGTGGCAGTGATGGCCTCTGATCCTTGCTGCTACACATTTGCATTTTCACAGACCTACATTTTACATATTGGCTTCTATTCCACCCAGGAGAACACAAAACACCACCAGGCTCTCCCCCTATGCCTGAAGAAAGGTGTTTGTGCCCGAAAGCCTGCAAAGAACATTGTTTCCAATTATTTAGTTGGTCTAATTAAGATATCACATTTACTCAAAGAACCTTGTCTGGTGATATCCTTAGACCAACATGGCTACAACCAACACCCCCTAAAATTAAGCAGCTGTTTAAAGGTACTGTGATACTTGAAAGCTTGCCTATGTCTATACCAACCATACAGTTGGCACAATAAAAAATATCCTCCACAAGGATCCTTGCCTTTTGCAAGTGTTTATTCTTTGAGTTGGGCCTCAGAGGGCAGCAATATTTTTCATGTCTCTCAGTCCTATGGTAGTTACACTTATTTACAGCTATTGTTGCAAACTGATATGCTAAAGCAACAACTGGAATGAGCAGGCTGAATAGGTGTTTACTGTTTGCACTAAATTTAACTCTTTTGTCTTGTGCACACCTTGTGAAATATTTGCCTTGTTCTAATGGAGAATTACAGATCATTACCAGTGTAAGTGCTGTTTTTACTGGCCATTGTAACAAGTTGGTTGTTAGCTTCAGTTCTCTTCTCTCAAGATGTAACCTCATGTACCACTGATTTTTAAGTTTAGTCTTATTTTTCTCATTAGTATCATTACGTGTGATTTAAACAGACACGCCTATTTTAAAGTAACTTATTGAAATTACTGTAATGTTCTTTTTTCTGTTACCTGGATTTCATCAAGACTTGGTCTCAAGACAACATTTGGAATGGCCAACTGAATTTCAGCTTTGAATAATGGAACTCTTTGATCCTTTATCAATTTGGTTATCTGATATTTAGAGTTGGCAACATGTAAACGACGTTTTAGAGCTTCTAAAGAAATCTGGGTGCCTAAGTAAATATAATACGTATATGCAATTATTGTAGTGACCACAAACAGCTGAGAACTTTAAAATCTTATAAAAGCTTAAAATTAAGAATATTTAAAAATGGAAACCTACATTTGACTACAGAGTCTGTGTTTTTCTGACAAAGCTGCCCCAGGAGATTATAATAGCTGCAAGACAGACATTCCTGGCAGCGTGTTTTTTGTTTCACATCAGGATGTTTGCAGGCAAACGTATCCTGAAGAGTCAAAGAGAAAGCAAAAAAATAAAAAAGTTTCCAAATAATTCCATTCATACATGAAGTACAGGCAGTGTTAACAGCTTATCAAATAAATCTTTCTTGCTTACATTTTACATCTTACCTGAAGACTACTTTTGACTTCTGGCTTCAACCTGTGCTTAAGAATGTCTATCAGTTCATACACAGAATGTTCCACCTGCTGGCTTTGTCTACAAAGAACCATTAAGGATATCAGATTAAAATCGTCAATGAAAGAACTAAGGAAGCCCAAAACCAGAGAAAACATGTAAATGCTGTTTTTCAGAGGAGCCTATAGTAAAAGCCTCTACGTGCAAATAAACAAATGTAAACTTTTCAGTTCGCTCCAATTGCTTGGGCATACTATAAAATGGAGATGTTAAATTATGCTATATCAGGCAGCCCATTCTGTACCTTGTAGTCTATACATACAGTATAACTAGATCCCATGGCCATTTAAAAGAGGATTACTGGTAATTTTTAAAAGGGGTGAGCTAATGCTTTATCCAGCTAGATTTATTGCGTTTCAGTGCAAAAAACCAAAAATAAGTAGTACAGTTACAATGTAAAGATGCAACATACTGTAGGTAACACCTTCAGTTTTATTACAATTGAAATAAAAATGCTAAAGTATTCTGAATTTAACCAGTTACAGGCTAGAAACAGAAGTATTTGTGAAGCATGATCAGCTGTGCTGCAACATGTTGTAGCATGGCTGATCATGCTGCAGAGACATCTAGTGACTTACTGCTTGCAGACCCACCTGTGTTAGGGAGTGAAAGAATCTTCTGCAAGGGACTTCCCCCCGCCATGCACCTACCGGCACAGCCAGGGGGTACTTGCAGAGGGGTCCCCCTCCCCTTCTCTGCATTTTCAGGCAGATATGGGGAAATCCCTCTGCAAGAGATGGGGGGGAGGACTTGCACTCCCCACTCCACACTTGCCGATGCTCAGGGGGAATTTTTTTACAAGGCTGAGTGGAGGAGAACGAGGTTTTCCCCATCCAGCCAGACCTTCATGTCTACTGAGCACAGAAGCATTTTTCCCCACTCAGCCAGACCCAGGGCACAGGCCTGTGTGAGCAGAAAAAGCAGCAGATAAATAGCGAGACATCCACCACCATGGGCGACTGGTGCCTCCCGAGTCTGGGGGGGGCGGGCACAAGCAAGGCATGACCTCTGTGCTGCCGGTGGAGCCAATTTCAGGGGGGGCACTACAAGCGCTCTCCATGCCCCCCTACCAGTCGAAGAGCTCACTGTCAGGGGGGCACCAGCACTGTCAGGGGGACATGTTCCCCCTCTACGCATCACCTATGTCCACCACAATAAAGTGGCAGAGTTTATTACCACCTTTTGTTGAGCCACTGATTTTCCTTCGATGTGGTGCAACCAAAAGTAATGGGCGTTTTTACAGATGCACATGTCGCACTGGTGGGCACTTCAAAAAGAAAGTGCCCAGCTGAGAAAATGGCAGCAGAGGTGGTTTAGGTCAAAAGCGCACCACTGCCATTTTCTGCACACTGATGCATATTTCACTACTTAAACAACTGCACGCGGTGCGGAGCAGACTCAATTAATCAGTGAAGCAGCAAATCTCTACCGCGTCGCAGGAAAAAAGTATTTGTATAAATGCCCGATGCCATCTATATGCTCAGCATTTGTGCCACCAAAAAAATATTTTAAAGGTGGCACAAATGAGATGTCAGGTTACACACATTTCCACCCATAGATTCCACAAACTATATGAGAGTTAAACCTACTGAGACAGAATACCAGCTGCTGCAAAGGTAAGCTTTTGTGTCATCTCCAGGAAATCAGGTACTTCAATGGGTTCATCTTCAGGCAGAATTAAAAGAGGAGTTTTGGCCATATTCTGCAGAATTCTTTCAATTCTGCATTCCAGTGTGTCAGATGCTTCTTTGACTATATGGCCCACATCTTCAAGGGAATTATATACCTCCTTGATAACTAAACAGCAAGAAAATAAAGACCATATAAAATATAGCACCATGTCTTTACTTTTTAAATATGTGACGTGTTGGAATACAAAAGAGTTAGCTTTTTCAGGTGTGAATTTAATTTAATAATGATTCTGTACTGAATTAAAGGCCTGAAACCAAAACCAGAATGTGAATCTTAAAACTATTTTAAAGAAAAAGAACAGACAAATATGATGATTATGACTCGGGGAATAAACTTGGCTGCCCAGGAAAAAATAAATTTGGTCACCCAGGTAAAAGTTCCATATACAACGTAAGCTTCTGAACGAAGTTCAGTATTCCATCATCACAATCAGCTTATAAATGTAATGGCTGGAATTTCTCAAATGAAGTTCTTAGTATATTAAATTATTAAATTTCTTCTTGCAGATGTATGCTCTGATTTTTTTCTGGGAAGAGAGCAGGTGAGCCCTCTACAGACTTTATGCTTGCTGCTAAACCATCTTAGAGGACAAGGTCTTGAACAAAAAGAATGAATGTTCCTCTATTTCTTCAGCTTCTATTTACCTTTCCACCCCTATAAATCAGCCACAAGCAAGACGAGGACTGTACTTTTTTTATACATTTTTGTATTTGCATAATAAAGAGAAGCATAAATAAAATCAAAGAAACATAAACAAAACCTACTTTTAATGCAATAATGCACTCACCAATAGTAAAGGTATATCACACTATAGGGATACAGGGCATTTTTACATGTGTTCCCGATGCAGCACCAGGGACTTCTAATTAGTGAGCCACACTTATTGAAAGTGCCTGCACATCAGGTACATTGGCAGTGCAGCACGTCCCCACACTAAGAAAATGGCACTTTAAACTAAAGCACATTGAACACGTTTTATTTCAAAGCGTGCTGCTGCCATTTTCTCAGTATGCAGACACACTGCACCACTGATACAGATGATGCATGAGGCTACCATAGCACGTCAATTTACGTGATCCAGCAGACTTAATTAATCATCATCATTTTTCAGTGCAGGGATGCTAATACATGAGATGCTGAAGTCTGCTGGAGTGTGAGAATTACTATGTGCTGGTTCTCCAATGTGCTGGATTTCCAGCATGTTGGAGCAGGCTCCCCACAGGTGTGTAAGTGCCCACAGTTGCCAGAGTTTGTAAGTTATCATTTATCTGTACAAATGGCCCCGATAGATGCTAAAGTAAATGTGCAATAGGATCTGATGCAAGATCCCAACAATCATGCTTCCTACCATGCTACACATGCATGGCAAGAGACATAATTACTAGATCCCATTGTGCCATATCACCAGTGCAGGGGGCCCTGGATCTTGACAAACTTGTTACTGGTAGCCAACAGCTGCTGGGCTTCATTGGATCAGGTAAATAAGGTCATAGGACATGTGTAGACAAAATGGGGGCCCTAAATTGAAGCAGTGGGTTTTAAAAAACACTGCTTCAATTTAGGGCCAATTAAACCCCCGGGTTGTACACATACCCCACTGACTTACCTGCCTTTCTGGTGGAGAGAGGAGGGCAAGCTGCCAGCAGGCAGAGCAATCCCTGGGCTGGGGGGGGTAGGCCTGGCGTTTCCTTCTGCGGCAGCGGTGGCACCTGGCTCAGGCGGTCCTGGGGGGCACCGCAGCCACGGAGGGAAGCACCAGGCCCCCGCACAGCTCAGGTAGGCAGGCAAGCTCAGGGGCAGGGGATCAGGTATGGGAGGAACCTGCTTTCCCAGGCTGCTGCCAGGCTGCCTGCAAGGCTTCCTGCAGAACCACAGAGCTGTACAGAGCCCAGGGCTTCACTCCACGGCTGTAGAGGCAACAAACTAAAACTCCTCTTCGGAGTTTTAGTTTGCTGTGCCCCAAGTCATTCAAGGTGCATTACGCTGGCGAATTTCCTACAGCGTCTGGAATTAACGAGCAATACGCTGCTGAGACATGCAAACACCGACACCATTAAAGCAGTGCAAAAGCATTTAGCCCGCTTTAAGGTGTCATGCACACACGCCCCTCGTTTTGTCTACACATGGCCATAAGGTCTATATAAGTTAATGACTGCCCAGGAAGGGGGGCAGCAGCCATAATAAGAACTCTCAGAGAAGTTGGACCACGTGAAACTCTCTCTTGAACCTCATGGTCAATGAACTGCTTGACTCCAGAGGAAATCTCCACCTGCCTCTGGATGATACTTGTGTGTAAGCTACTTGAAATCTAACTAGATATACAGCTTGCAGTAACTCTGATATGTGATCAAAGGCTACCATGCCACTGTTTGCTCTAAGGGATTTCTCTAATATTACTCTGCCTTGTACCCTATTCCAAACCTACTCCTCGTAACCAATAAAGTTCTCCTTTGTACCTAGCGTGGGAGATTCATTGGGAGAGGGTCTAGATTTTGCCTTGGGGTCCCCTTGGTTCAGCTGACTAAGGGAGACCACTATTTGTGCTTCAATCTGAGGGAAGCACGCCAAGTTCTTGTAGTGGGTCAAGTACTCTCAAGGACCACTAGGCCTGTTTCCCAGAGGCTGCAGGTCCACGATCAGTCCAGACTCTAGGTGGTTGCAGTGTTACCCCCAGGCTTGCAGGTGTGCTCCAGGAAGTGGGTTGGCTGGATGTTAGGCACCCCCAGGGAGGCACTTGGAGCCTGGAAGGTGGTCGGGCACAGTGAGGCAGGTGGCTCAATGCACGAGCACCCCCT
Organism: Gavialis gangeticus; assembly: GCF_001723915.1. NCBI lineage: Eukaryota > Metazoa > Chordata > Crocodylia > Gavialidae > Gavialis > Gavialis gangeticus. The sequence goes on along the minus strand of NW_017729006.1, from coordinate 47,201,069 downwards.
ACTGGCCCACCACAGTCATCATAACTGAAAAAAGGACAAATGAGCTACTCAATATGTTAAACAGCATGCATTTAAATTAAGCAATCCTACATGCACTTTTTCCTCACTTCCCAAGTTATCCCAGGATGCATCCAATATAAAGAATTCTACCTAACTAGTTTTCTGATATTCTAAATTTGTTTGGAGACTTAAATTGAACATGGTTGTGCTTGCGCAAGGGGGGGGGAGGAGTCTTGCTTCAGACGAGCTTTAGTTAAAGCACCCCCACTGCTATTTTTCAGTACGGGGGCGCTAGTACACGAGACACTGGAGTCTGCTGGACAGCGATAATTATCACGCATCAGCAGCCCTGATTAATCGAACCTGCTCCAACACATTATAATTACATCGCATTGGAGCAGCCTCTCTGCATATGAATAGGCATCCATGCTGCAGAGAGCTAGATTCAAATCCCAGTTTTCTCATAGACTTGGACAATTTGCTTAATCTGCACCTCATGTCTCTATCTCCAAAAGGAAGACACTGATTTTTGCCTGCTTTACAGAAATATCTTGAGGCTTAACTCTTTAATGTGCTCAAACGTAAGTGACAGGTATCATGCAGTATTAAAGGGAAATGCTCCTTTATCCAGAAATACTAATTTGTGCAACACTTGAAGATTCCAGACAACTTTAAAATCCACTTATTGTATTTACCTGAATCCAAGAGAACTGAATTTAAGATGACTCCCCAATAATTAGATTTTAGATATGGAAAATTTACACATTTGTTATATTTTTCTATGTCTAGAACCTAATTTTTGGAGGGTCATCTTAAAATTTCTGTCCCCTCTCACTTCTGGGGGCAGGCAGGAAGGAGGCCCAGTGGTCTGCTCACCTGGTGGCTGTATGCCCCACACATGGCACCTGGGTGGTGCCCATAGCCCCTGCCCCCCTGCTGCCTGCCTCCCCAATTGCACCCCTTCTGCCTGTTCCCCCAACACCTGCCCCCCCACAGTGCCTGCATCCCTGGCACCTTCTCTACCCCACAGCTTGCCTGCTTTCCTGCCTGCCCCCCTGCTGCCTGCCTCTCTTCACAGACCTCTCCTGAATTGCTCCTCACTCGAGCTGGAACGGCTCCCCAATCCCTTCCTCACTGTGGGGGCATTGACCTGCCCCCCCACCATACTCCTGCCTTCCCCCCTCTGCCTACCACAACAGACTTACCAGCTGGAGGCAGCTGTGTCCAGCGTGGTCACGGACTGCTGCCTGTTTAGTCTGTGGCCAAATTTCTGAATTGGCGCTGAATCTTTGAATCTGATTCAGCCAAATCGAATTGGGACAGTGACTTGAATCACCAAATGGAATCACTGTCCCACCAAATTGGCCGAATCCAAATAAAATACTTGCCACTGTGAACAGGCCTACTGAATAGTAGTGTACCTAGGGTAGATAAATGGAGCAGCTACCCTGGGTGCTGACTTGGGAGTGGGAGCAGAAGAAAACTGCTGCTGCTGCAGCTACACAATTGCACCAACAGTACAGCAGCAGTCAGAAGTTGCCACTGCCTCCATGGCCGCATCCCTATGAGCAGGAATATGTGGTTTGCAGCACCTCAAAGCCTTTCGAGCGGCTGCAAAATACACACAGTGCACATGAATCCAGTGTGGCAGCAAAATTAGATACTGGGAATAGATACTGGGAAATCCCAGTATCTAGAAAAAACATCGAAAAAATGAGGCTGCAGCATGAGCAGCCCCAAACTGGAGCCTGTCTGGTCAGAGCCATGCTCCAGTTGTTGGCCAGGCTCCAAGTGGTTGGATGGTCACCCCTGCAGCCCCAGGAGTGGCATACAAATATGTGCCACTGGTATTTGGCCCTGGGGATATGCACATTCCCACTCTTGGGGACATGCCCCATATATTGCAGCTGCCCCAAGCATCCAGCAACCTTATTATGCCTCTGCTACTGAAGAGATAAATCCTTCCTGCTGACATTTTTGTTAGGTTTAAAGTATTCCTAATGATAACTCAGGATGAGGGAATTCTAGTTAGAGGGCATTATGACAAACAGAAATGAAAATTATACTGATATCAAAGATACTCCTTATCAGAATCAGCTGCAAAATATACTGGATAAGGAATATGTTGAACATCCAGTTTAGAAGTCATCAGATTTGACATCCTCACTCAAACAATATTTTCTTCTAGGAAAGATTATAATCCTCACATCAGCTCCTTTCTAGCCACAGGAAGACCAGCAGCAACCTGCATGCCCCTCCTATAACTACTGGCTCAGCAGATACAGAAAAATGCTGCTCAAGGGGAAACTGACCCAAAGAGTCAACACAGATCTTGCCAGTTCAAAGCTTCAGTAAAAAACACGGCCTTTTCTACACAGAGTATGGGCACAGCAGCAGTCTTCTGGCAGCTCTGCAGGCCTCCACTACAACAACTGTACTGTCAAAGTGTAACTTGCATTTTGGCAGCCAGCACAAGAATGCCTTCATGGTCCTTCAGCCGGCTGCTGGGAGAAGCCTTGCTCCAGTTCACAGAGGTGCAGTAACTGCTGGCAGAGTGGAGGGTTCTGCCACCACAGAGGGGCTTGGAGTTGTGTATACACTTCCAGTTCTGCCAGCAAAACTTTGGAGGGTAGACTAAGGCAAAGTCCCAGTTAATCAAGATTCGTAGTATTGAGAAAGTTTATATTGATTAACATGAGGTAGGAACAATTCATAAATACTTTAAATATTATTTGAAGATCCTTCCTAATAATACATTTTATAAGATGTTGCTGTATTTACTAAACAGTACTAAAGCATATTTTTTTGGCTTTTCACATCCCTTCCTTGATCTCATGTTGCAATCATTTCCTTCAGTACAAGAATCTAGTTCATGCTTACATTTTCCATGGAAAAATAAAGCACAGTAAAGGCATGCTATGAAACTCATAATTGTCTCATTGTTTGGTAAATTTGTTAGAAAAAATTGAAGTAATGCTAACACGGAGAAATGGGAGAAAAATGTGTCACTTCAGTTCCTCTAATTTAAAAAAATGCAATGTCACAGCCACTTTAAACTCAGTAAAAAGATGGCATATAATTAATGTGGCATTATAAAGTATAATAAAAACCTCATACATGTGTGTGTGTGTGTATGTACACATACTTTTTATATATATATA
>NW_017729006.1:47196677-47197886 GCF_001723915.1 Gavialis gangeticus | reverse complement strand
ATTTATATATATATATATATATATATATAAAATTAAGAAAGTCATCAACTATATATATTAATTGCTAATTGTTACAAAACTAATAAGAAAACTAGAATTGGGGTGCTAAAGCATCCAAATCACTAATAAACGATTGTGTATATAGATATCTGTGGCAAAATTTTACTTTGCCCAACAGGATTAAGTTTTCCTACAATGCATGCTCAGAATCATTTTTCTTCCCTAGAGGATATCCATGTCCTGGACAAAAATATTCTAACCACTAGCACAATTATGGAGAAGTAGGAGTTTGGTAAGCAGATGCAGTTGTCCTTTATAGTCATTATCTGCTCAGATCAGAAAGTGACATCTTGCTAAGATGTATATATCTTAACACAATCTAGTGGAAGTAGAATTTGGATCGGACAGAAGTGTCTTAGCACAGTTTTCAGGCGTGTTGGCTATAGCTGTGTTGGTCTAAGGACATAGGCAGACAAGGTTCTTTGAGTAAATGTGGTATCTTTTATTTGACCAATTAAATAATTGGAAAATTGCTCTTTGCAATCTTTTGGACACAAACACCCTTTTTCTGGTATAGGGAGAGTCTGGTGTTGTTTTGTATTCTCCTGGATGGAATAGAAGCCAATATGCAAAATACAGGTCTGTGAAAATACGAATATGTGGCAGTGAGGATCAGAAGTGATGGGAGGCAATAGGTGTAAAACAGGTAGGTGGTGGGGATGGGGAAGAAGGGAAAGTTGACCTGGTGATAGAAAGTAGCTGGTAAAATGTAGAAATGTTACCTGGGGTTATTGGATGGCAGGCAGGTTATAATATACCATAAATCCAATGTCTATATTTAGTTCATGATTTTTTGTATCCAGTAGATTTATGAAGTGAAGTTCGTAGGCTCACCTACAAAAGGTGTTTTGTAAATGCCCTTTGAGGATTGAGAGATTGGGGAGAGCGTGGCTGTCTTGTAAAAAGTGTGCACCCACAGGTAATTGGGTATTTTCGTTTTTGATAGATTTTAGGTGTGTGTTCATTCTGATATGCAGTTATGGTTTGGTTTTTCCTATATATTTTCCATCAGGGCATTTAGTGCACTGAATGAGATATATAACATTTCTGGAGGTGCAGGTGTAAGATCCAGGAATGGTCATAGCTCTGTTGTGGGGTGTAATTATTGTGGGAGTGGTGAAGATGTGCTAGCAGGTTTTACATTTCTTG
>NW_017729006.1:47190723-47191677 GCF_001723915.1 Gavialis gangeticus | reverse complement strand
CACATCAGCTCCTTTCTAGCCACAGGAAGACCAGCAGCAACCTGCATGCCCCTCCTATAACTACTGGCTCAGCAGATACAGAAAAATGCTGCTCAAGGGGAAACTGACCCAAAGAGTCAACACAGATCTTGCCAGTTCAAAGCTTCAGTAAAAAACACGGCCTTTTCTACACAGAGTATGGGCACAGCAGCAGTCTTCTGGCAGCTCTGCAGGCCTCCACTACAACAACTGTACTGTCAAAGTGTAACTTGCATTTTGGCAGCCAGCACAAGAATGCCTTCATGGTCCTTCAGCCGGCTGCTGGGAGAAGCCTTGCTCCAGTTCACAGAGGTGCAGTAACTGCTGGCAGAGTGGAGGGTTCTGCCACCACAGAGGGGCTTGGAGTTGTGTATACACTTCCAGTTCTGCCAGCAAAACTTTGGAGGGTAGACTAAGGCAAAGTCCCAGTTAATCAAGATTCGTAGTATTGAGAAAGTTTATATTGATTAACATGAGGTAGGAACAATTCATAAATACTTTAAATATTATTTGAAGATCCTTCCTAATAATACATTTTATAAGATGTTGCTGTATTTACTAAACAGTACTAAAGCATATTTTTTTGGCTTTTCACATCCCTTCCTTGATCTCATGTTGCAATCATTTCCTTCAGTACAAGAATCTAGTTCATGCTTACATTTTCCATGGAAAAATAAAGCACAGTAAAGGCATGCTATGAAACTCATAATTGTCTCATTGTTTGGTAAATTTGTTAGAAAAAATTGAAGTAATGCTAACACGGAGAAATGGGAGAAAAATGTGTCACTTCAGTTCCTCTAATTTAAAAAAATGCAATGTCACAGCCACTTTAAACTCAGTAAAAAGATGGCATATAATTAATGTGGCATTATAAAGTATAATAAAAACCTCATACATGTGTGTGTGTGTGTATGTACACATACTTTTTATATATAT
>NW_017729006.1:47169458-47185723 GCF_001723915.1 Gavialis gangeticus | reverse complement strand
GTGGTATCTTTTATTTGACCAATTAAATAATTGGAAAATTGCTCTTTGCAATCTTTTGGACACAAACACCCTTTTTCTGGTATAGGGAGAGTCTGGTGTTGTTTTGTATTCTCCTGGATGGAATAGAAGCCAATATGCAAAATACAGGTCTGTGAAAATACGAATATGTGGCAGTGAGGATCAGAAGTGATGGGAGGCAATAGGTGTAAAACAGGTAGGTGGTGGGGATGGGGAAGAAGGGAAAGTTGACCTGGTGATAGAAAGTAGCTGGTAAAATGTAGAAATGTTACCTGGGGTTATTGGATGGCAGGCAGGTTATAATATACCATAAATCCAATGTCTATATTTAGTTCATGATTTTTTGTATCCAGTAGATTTATGAAGTGAAGTTCGTAGGCTCACCTACAAAAGGTGTTTTGTAAATGCCCTTTGAGGATTGAGAGATTGGGGAGAGCGTGGCTGTCTTGTAAAAAGTGTGCACCCACAGGTAATTGGGTATTTTCGTTTTTGATAGATTTTAGGTGTGTGTTCATTCTGATATGCAGTTATGGTTTGGTTTTTCCTATATATTTTCCATCAGGGCATTTAGTGCACTGAATGAGATATATAACATTTCTGGAGGTGCAGGTGTAAGATCCAGGAATGGTCATAGCTCTGTTGTGGGGTGTAATTATTGTGGGAGTGGTGAAGATGTGCTAGCAGGTTTTACATTTCTTGACATAGCATGGTCTGGATCCATTCTTTTGAAAATGTGAATTAGGGTACTCGGTCATTTAAATATTTTAGAAAATGTTAATTGCTCCCATCAACACAAAACTTGACAGAGAGATGGATTTCAAACAGATCTGGTGGAATGGGTAAAGTTTGCTTCTTTGTTTCCCTAATTGTCACACATTAAACATTAATAACTAAACGAACTGCATTGTAATGCCATTAAGTTGCTATACATATATGCACAACAAACTCACAAACACAAGGAAGTGAAAAGGTAAGGTTCCCGTTTTTCCTAGAGGTCCATTCATCGCATTACAGTATCTATACACCACAGACCACACACAATAACCTTAATCCTGCCACCTAAAAAGCCTAACTTCTTATCATATGCTTTGACTACCCTTCTGAATACAAACTTCATCAATACCTTTTCTCAATGTAGCCAACTACTACACAAATATCCAAACCTAGGGGAATAATGATATGCTAAACTAATACATGGAGAATGGAGAAAAGGTGTCTAAATCAAGGTGGAGCGTGCTCTTTGTGGTAATGGTCAGGTGTATCCTTAATTATTACCAAGGGTGGATTTTAAAAACAGGATCTACATTATGATGAGTGATGCCAATTGTTCTTATTGGCTGATAGAGCTTTGGGGATCCACCTCTTTATTTAGTATTTTACTGGGTATGTCTACACATGCGCTTTAATGCACATTAGCGTATTTCAATGCACATTAAAATGTCACAAAAAACCACGCGGTAATTTTACACATGCAAGTGCTGCAGCGCCAAATGCTTTGAAAAGCACCTGGCACTGCAACACATGCAGTTGTATAAGCAGCAGAATGCGTGACAGCACTGATAAAATGACAGCAGCAGACTTTTGAACTAAAATACAATTGGAAGTGCTTTAGTTCAAAAGCACTCTGCCACCATTTTCTACATGCTGACATGTATTTTGTTGCTTATACAACTGCCCGTGGCGCAGCACAGTTCGCCTCGGCTTGCATGTGGAGCAGACTCGATTAATCAAGTCTGCTCCCAAGCAGCGGATCTCCAGTGCGTCATGGGACAGAAAAGTATGCATACAAATGCCCATGCTCTTTAGCTAATGCACATTAAAATAGACTAACATGCCTTTTTTAGCATCTCACAATGGAGGTACTAGATTTAATGCACATTACCTAAAGCACATTAATAAATGTGTAGACATAAGTATATCCTACCTCACTTTGGATGATGTACTGGTAACAATATATGAGTAACAGTATCATTAGCAAATTAAAGTAGTAATTAAAAAAATATATCTTACTCCTGCATGTTTGTACATAAGATTAGAATTATTCTCCAAGGCAAGACTCAACTAGTATAAGCAATATCGTTTCTATATGCTTGTACAGTAGAACCCAGGTCATTTGCATCCAGGTGGTTCACAACTTGCTTATGATTCAGCAGGTTGCTGAATTAAGAATGATCTGCTAAGATTTTGTTGTGGTTTTTACTTCAAGGGGCCCGGATACGCCCCCCCTCAGCTCAGCCCTATGGAAAGGAGGGGGGGCTGCTCTAGCTACCCACCGCATTCTAGCCCGAGCCCCTGCAGGCATGTACCAGTATTTCTTCAGTCCAGAGGGGATGTCTGTGTGGTTACAAACTGGTTTAGCCTAGCCAGGTTAGACTAGCCTGCAAAGATTCAATTAAATCAGGCTCAGGCTTTATGAATGTCTGCCCCTAGCCTAAATGTCTGGCAAACATCAAACAGGGCCCTAAACAATTCACCCAGAATCCCTCTGTCAGCTCCTCTCTTAGCCTGGCACATACAATTATGAGGTGGAGCTGGATGAGATTGCCCTATGTCTTATCTATATATCAATTTATGGAGCATCCTAAGACTTGTGACAAAAACACCTGGTTGCAGTCATGGGGCGGAGGGAGGAGGGGGGCAGGGAGAGCTAATCAGCACATGGATCCTTTGTGTGTGATTGCGGGGGAGGGAAGGCTGCAGTACACACATACTGAGCAAAGCTGAAATGTGGGGTCACCATGGCTTGATTATTGACTCTGGTAGGGCCCAGCTCAGTGAACTATATGGTAAATCATAAGCTTTTTGGCTTTGAACTAATAGCATGCAAAGTTTGTACTATATGCAAATGAGTGCTAAAGTGCTACTTAAAAGCGTGTTTATAAACTACCAGTGCTAAAACTTACAGCAGTTTCAAAAGAAGGTAAAATGCATCAATTTTGGATGAATTTGGATGAATTAAGTCTATGGGTAGTATGTGCAAATTGCTATAGCTACATTTATTCCAGGGTCAGTTTTTTCAAATTTGCTCCTCACCTCCATGTGCTCAGGGAAAGCAGGGTCTGAAAGTAAGGAGAAGGGGAAGAGGTTGCACAGGGGAAAAGATGGTAAGGCAAAGAGGCTATCTGACCCCCAAGATTTACCTTTCTTGCTGTAGCAGTGGGAAAGAGACAAATTCAAGGCAAACCTCCAATAACTAAATTCTATATATGGAAAATTATATCAATTTTATGAATTTCCCATATATAGAATCTAATAACTGGGGGGGGGGATCTTATAATCAGGGTAATCTTATATTCAAGCAAATATGGTATATTCCATTACCAGTAGGAAGGATTGGATGGTCTTTTCAATCTCCCAATGCCATGTCTGTAGAATACTGTGATGGGACCCTGAGTGCAAACTCCTCATGCAGTAAGATATTTAATTAAAGGAAGCCAAATTTCAGGGATAAAAAACCCAACTTTAATACTTAAGAGAAAACACTACAATAGAATCGGGGAAGGCAGAACAGATAATAAACGTTCAAAACACACTACTCCTAACATTTCACCCTCACACCTCGACCAAGCTTATTTTCAAGTCCACAGCTGGTTCCAGTGGCAGATAGTCTGTTTCTGCAGCAAAACTCCCCCCTCATCCCCAGAGGTCTTGGCTTCTCTGCTGGCCCTCAGCAGGTTGCCTCTACCCCACCACTCCAGTCTTTTCAGCCTCAGTCCCCACGTGGCAGACTCCCTTTGTCTCCACTCTCTGGGGCTTCACACCAGCAGACTTCAGTATGCTCCAGCAGGCCAGAAACCCACATATGGCAAGCATATGCACTCTCCCGCTCCCCTTATTATATCCCTTCACCCAGTTTTTAGAAAGAGCTGCAGTTCTCAGGAAAGGGGATCTTCCAGCACCATCCTGAGGGCAGAGAGTAATAAGCTAGGCCACAACCAGTCCCTCTCCAGCCATTAACCCCGCCAGAACAAAACCCATCCAAAAAACCCCCTAACTTTCAACAGGGAAAATCAAAACAAACAATACAACCACACAATTGTCACAAATACAGATAGAAAAGAAAAGATCCATACATTTATCAATGTTTGAAGATGTCCACGACAGCTGCGTCAAACCTGGTGTGAGAGCATCCTCAATTTGTCCTATAAATGGTTTCATCAGTGGTTCCAGCATAGTTGGAATTCCATTAAAAAAATTACTGTAATCAACCACAAGATCCTGAAGCCTGCAAGATATTAGCACATTTTTTACAGTTAGCAGGCATTTTCATAATTTTTTCAATACATTTAAAATATACATAGCTGTAAGCATACACACACAACAAAAAGTCTGTACACTCTGGATCAATATTCAAAACAAGAAACCATACCTAACTTAACAAATTAAGAGCCTCTTCTCTCCTAACCCATCCAAAAAAAAAGCTTGGAGAATAGATTTGCAATGACTGAATGTCACTGATTTTGAGCATAATGTACCAAAGGGAAAGTGTGTTCCAATCTAGAACTTCAGATCGAAGACACTCCATACACATTTGTATTTATGTATTTGATTGCTCCATCCTAAATGCAGGGCTGTACTTTGCCTTACTGAATTTCATCACTTTTATTTTATATCATTTCTCCAATTTATCAAGGTCATTTTGAATCCTGTTGCTATCCTCCAAAGCATCTGCTCCCCAAAACAATTTCGTGTCACCTGCAATTTTACTGTCTATGCACTTACATCCATACTGCAAATCACTAATGAAGATATTTAGTTATGCCAGGCTCTGGACAGATCCCCAGAGAACCCCACTTGGCAGCTTCTTAACTGCTGCAGCAGCCCTAACCTAGAGTTATTGCCATACAGGAATTAGAGTGTCATTATAGCCACAGCTGCCCAGGAAATTCATAAGTGACAGCAGGGGCGGGGGGAGTTGATATCTTTTAGGCCCCTTCCAGGTGTTAATGTAATTGCAGGATGGGTTCTGAGGAATCTTATTCTGGGTCCCAAAACTTGCATGGCCTATTATGCCACGTTCAATGTCTGACATGAAAGGATGTGAAATTTTGGGGATCTGAAATAAAATTCCTCAGATCCCATCCGAGGTATGCTGGTATGCTGAGAGGTCAAATGCTTCCTGATCTTAAGTTCTGTGTGCCCCTGGTCGTTTAAAGCTCATACGTGATGCCCAGAACTGGGGAGCTGCTCCCCATGAACCCAGACACTTAAAGGGTGTGTGTGCAAATTTAGGAAAATCTGCAAATGAAAACAAAATCCAGAAAGTGTTGACTTACTTCATCTGATGTGTTTTAATCTGGTCTTCTTCTGCAATCAAGCCAAGCAGAACATCTGGAACTTCAAAACTAATTTTTTTCAGGTATTTTGTTTCATAAAGTACTTCAAAGACCATGGAATCCAAATTCACAAATAATTCCTTCATGTGCCATAACACAGACAAAAAAGAAAGCCATGTGAACAAAAGGTGACAGCTTCAAGTTCATGCATAGTATAATTTTTTTGGAAAACACATAAAAGGTAGCAAAGATGACTGGCTAAGATGTTGAAAACAAGAGTTTACATTTCAGATAAGATCCTATTCTACTTTATTCACCAGGTAGATACCTGACTTCACATGTATGCATCTGGGTGGGTATTAATCCCGAAATTGTAGTCAGGTAAAAATGTTCTAAGTGCACAAAGTGACAAAAATGTTAAGTAATCTGAAATATTAGGCTCTAATCATCTTTCATGAGGTCCAATTAGCAAAGCATCCAGAATGGCATATTTTGGCCATTCTGTGGTACAGCTCCTAATCTTTACAATATGGGTAATAATATTTTCTTATCTAACCAGTTGTAAAGGCAAATTCACTAAAGTCTATGAGGTTCTTGAACCGTGATGATCATGGAAAACCCTTTGAGGTAGTTAAATACTGCATATCTATTGCAAATTTAGGTAGCATGTTACAACTAACACAAGAGACCAAACAATGAATGATAAGGTTAAAAAATAATAACTATCTTCTTTGCTGAATACTGTTCCTTATGTATGAGTGGGTTTATGAAAAAATACCTTGTGAACAAAGTCTGCATTGTAACATGCATACAAAGGGAGGAAAAAATTAAGATTACATGGATTAATTTTAGAGTGCTTGACTTAGCAAACTTGTTGGCATTCTTTTAACATAGTTTTCTACCTGTGTATGTGATATGAATAATATAGCCTACTTATGATAAATGAATCAACTGTTCTTCAAGAAGTAAATCCTATGTACCACTATTCTATTTATATTTATTATTTTTAAACATCTTTACCTTGGTTTCTGGGTGTCTGACTAGTAATGAAGCATGCAGTCCATTCTTAGCTTGGTCAGCAGACTTGTACCATACTCTGTGATAAAGGAGTTCATACTCTAATAGAACTGCAGCCATTCTGTTATAGCTTTTAACAACCTTCTTCATCTCTGGAGTCTATAAATCATAAGAAATTCATTTTAATAACGTTATATTCTTATAATGAATTAAGTTGTGTCCTAAGACATACACTCACTACGGTTGATGAAACAAAATGAATGTGGACCATAACATTTAGATGATGAGAAAAAAAGAAAAAAGAATTGAGAGAGATTTAAAATTAAATGAAAGGAATATTTTAAGCCCTCTAGTAATAAAATTTCTTTCTTGATTTTTGCCATTGCTGTGTAGAGAAATTCTACACTATAATTGCAGCTGGCATGTAGAATTTCATGGGAATCAGTTTCTTTTGGGGAAAGCTAGGATGGCCGTCTGTCTTCACAGATCACATGAAACAGCGCAGTATTTCATGTCACTAACCATAGGCCTATTGGGTGCAGCAGGCAGAATCCTGAATGTGTGTACATGTGGCCAATGAGAAAGCTGGCCTGGCAGCCATGATGGGGAGACTTTAAATGGCAAATGGGCTACTGTTGAGGAAGCTAGGGAGTGAGCCCATAGAAAAGTTATTGTGGAAGAAAAGAGCTAGTTGGGAAAGGAAGCTAGGCAGAGAGTCTGATGAGGGTGTAGTTATACATTACCTTTTCAAACATGTTAAATGCTCTTAAGGTAGAAAACTCCACACATTAAGGTGGGAAAAGTTGAGCTAAGTACCCTCTGAGCATCTCAGTGGTCTCAGGACCTTGTTACACATTAATTTTAGGTGGCTCCTGGAGCTCTTAACCCTTGGATTTTCCACAGATTAACACCTGAAACTCCAGAGCAGATTTACCTCTAATCTGTGTTACCCAGCTTGTGTTCCACTAATGTGGAGGACTGCAACTTGGGTAACTCACTTCCACATTAGTGTCCCAGGATGCAATATCTCCTCTCCCACCCTCTTGTTCTGTGTGGACAAACTTTCCACCCCTGGACTCAATTATCCAGGTGACAGTTCTGGTACCAAGCCAAATTCCCCTCCTATTCGCAGGGGTGTGACCTTCCCAGCCCCAAGGGTGCAACCCCATGCAAATGCCTGCAGAGCACACGCCAGCTAGCTAAGTCTTTGAGTATGAACAGGTCCAGGAGTGGAGTCTGAGGGGGGAGAGGGAGAACAAAGTATGGGCATGATCTGGAGTTTCCTTCCAAGGGTAGGGGCAGTAGCTCCCCCCAACAGCACCTTACCTCACCTCTCCCACCTCCCAGCCACCCCAGGCAGCATGACTAGCACCCCCCCCCATATCCCAATCCCAAATTCCAATTTATTAAAATATGAGACCTTCTTTAATTTACTTCTGCCTTATTTCTTTTCAAATTCTTTTTGTTTTACTTTTTATTTTATCCTTTAGCTCAGGGGTGGGCAAAATGCAGCACGGGGGCCGGATGCAGCCTGCCAGGCCATTCTACCAGCCCGCGGGGCCCCTAAAAATTTAGAAAATTAATATTTATCTGCCCCTGGCTGCCTGTCATGCAGCCCTTGATGGCTTGCCAAAACTCAGTGAGTGGCCCTCCACCTGAAATTACTGCCCACCCCTGCTTTAGCTGCTGACTTCCTTTGTTTCACCACCCTTCCTCCAACCCCATTTCCTTTCCACCTCCCATTTTATTACCTGCCCCCACCCAATAATTCTCCACCTCCCAATTCCAAGGCCCCCCATCCCAACCAACCTCTCACACACCCCCACCTAGAGCAGGGATAGAAGCCTATCCTGACTCAGGAGCCCTGTAGTGGCAACTCACGTCCGTAGTTCTGTCAGGCCCCTGCTCATCAGCCCTCTAGTGGCAAGTCACAGCTGTGCGAGCGGGGGACAATCAGAGAACGTTTTTAGCCTTATGGTGTGACTGCTCCAAACTTAAGTAAGCACCATCACCAATCAACATTTGAGCAGCTTGAAGTGCAATGTGTAACAAAGAGTAGAGAATGATGTCAAAGCCTGGAATACCAAGGGAAATAGCTGTAATGAGCCCCAGACAAAACTCAGGTAGGCTAGTAAGGAGACATTAGAGTCTGAGAGTCAGAACTAAAAGCTGCAGAGGCTTAGAAGTATGAAGTACTAAAAATAAGATACAGTATTGGTACCTGTTTGAAGTTTAACATAAATTTCTACCCTCCACCTGTTACATTTCTAACCTGCAAAAGCATGGTTTTCTTTTTGAGGATTTTCATCGGGTGTTCTATTTTTCTGAATAGTTGCTGAGCCCACATAATCTTCCCGGTTACCTGAAAATTAGTGAGATTTAAGCGTATATGTCCATTAACAAAAAACAGACATAGAAGTAAGAGTTTTTTCCTGTGTCATTAGTTTCATTCTCTTACAGGTGGTATGTTACGAAGGATAGGCGGATTTTCCTTTTGCTTCTGGTAGAGTTTTCGAACGAAGTCTAAATCTCGGCTGTATCGCTGAAGGACAGTTATATACTTCTCATTAAGATCAATGTGGTCTTTACCTAATTGTTCAAACTGGATCAACAGTCCCAACATCTGTTCAGTCTAAAAAAAGAGATGGATATTTACAGTAAATGTTCCATCCAGGAGAGAATTGTTTAAGAAGTTGTAGTCATTGTGTGTCTCTAATACTTTCTATTTATAACTGATAATATTTTGAATAGAGAAAAATCTGATCTAAATGAGACAGTCAACTCAATTCCCATTTAGCTGATATTTATAATAGTGTGAATTGTTCAAAAAAAGGCCTTCATAGGATAAAAGGTGACATTTTATTTCCTGCAGACACTTCCCCAAATGCTCAATCTTATTTTTATGCACAAAAATCTGTGCTTTGGGTATAACTATGCCCTCAGAAAGTTTTTCCTTCTGCAAAGGAAACAGTGTGGGCAGATCCTGGGCATCAACTATGCAGATACTGGGATCTGCCCAGATGCCCTGCTTCAGAGTCAGGGCCCAAAACAATAAACTGTTCCAACTTTAACAAAATGGTTGGCAGTATTGATTTCAGGATGTGGCAGGGTGAGGGGTAATAAGGAGGAGGAAATCCCTTGCTCACCCTCTCTCATTCCCTGCCATTCCCTGTGATATGCAAACAGGCAGCCAGTGGAGAGTTATTAGCACGGCCCTGAATAGGCTGACCATAACCTAGCAACACAGAGAAAACCAGGAGATCCTTGCGAGGCTGCACGGGAGAGGAAAAATTTACCTAAGATATCTGAAAGCCGACAGCTGGATAACAAGCAGGCTGACTGGCAGCCTGGGGAACTGATGTGAGACTAAAGATAGACTGTTACCTACCCGAAGGAGATGAAGAGGACATGGAAGTTCCTAGATGCTGCAGACCTAAAGAGATGGTGAGTGTGTGGCTCCCAGATTTTCTGTTGTTGTTTACTTTGCTGAACTTGTTTCAGTCATCAGCATGGAGGTTATTGCTGGAGTGTAGGGGGAGGAGGAGCTCCCACTTGCCATTGCTCTGCTACAGGTACGCAGAGTGCCATTTGCACATTTACAGTACCAGTTGACTAAAGAGAGTTTTCTTTGTTCGAGGCAACACTGAGTTTGGGGCCAACCCATTTTATGGTCTCAGACACAGAGTGAACTCAGACTATAAACATACCCGTTCCCCTTAAAGGAGACTGTGCTAGGGCTAATGATAGAACTGTCGAAGGGGAATAAGCAACCCAATTAACTGTACTATACTGAAAGGTGAAGCGCCTCCATCTGTACTGATGAAGCAAGTTGTGGTGGGCAAGAATACAGAGGCAGGGATCACCTACAGGGCAAACTGGGTCAGGAATAACAATTCACTTGCACCCACCCATGACCCTTTCACAAATATCCTTTTTGATTTGGTAAGAAGAGCACTTGAAATACTGTTGAAAAAATGTTCTGAAAGAGCCACTGATTAAAGTTTTTAAAACTGAACACAGGTCTTTTCTTTTTTAATAAGCTGGATTTTAATTGCTTAAATTTATTTTCACCATCTGATCTTCAATAATTCTTACACTGAAAATAGCTGAGATAAAAAAAAATTGGAAACAGAATAGGCCCATTCTATAATAAAAACAAAAAGCATGGCAAGATGTTCAAGAGGGATTGCTGCAGCTTAGCTCTTCCAAAGAATAAGATATACATTTTTTACTTGCCAAAGTACTTACAGTTAAGGGTTTCTCAAACCAGGAATCCATGAATTCTTGGACTGTCTGATACAGAGCTTCAGTTTGCTTTTTAAATTCAAGATAATCTTTTTCAAACTGGAGAAAGGAAAAAATGCAATTGGCTATATTTTCCCACAGACTTAAGTGAAACCACCCTCTTGCATTCTGGCTGTAAAAGCTTGGACAGTGTCTCTTGAACAAAAATGCAAGACAGGGTCTGGGGCAAGACTGGGTTGTGGTGACAAGTCTGCTAAAAGAAAAATCAAGTCTCCACGATGGCTGAAATCCATTAAGACATAGAGACAGGGGAGCTTCAGGTACCCAATACCAGACCCAGGCCATAAATTAATAAGAGTGATGGTTCCTCTAAAAGGAAAATTGTTGGCAGAGACCTGACACACTCATCATATGTGTATCTCCAAGCTAAGACAGCAAGAAAGCAGCTATGCCAATGTAAACAGAGAAGGCAAGAAAACAACATACAATATAAAACTACATAAAACTTAGAACTTCATACAACCTGGATACCAGAAAACTAAATACATTTCAATTGAACTAGCAACTAAAGAAGACAAAAGACGAAATATACATTTCAAGAAAAACCTGTAAAAGATGCCCTGTATGTGACAAATGCATCTTAATAAACCTTAATAAACATATTCTCACATTTCTCAAACAGGCATCCAATATCTAAGGTGTTACAAATGTCTCAATCATTCAATGTATGTCTGGAGTTTTGTAAATAGACCATCGCCGGTACAAACTATTGCAAATTTTCCCCATTGATAAACAAATACCCCAAAACAGGTCTGGTAACCATTGCCTCTAGTTATCCACTCAAGACCCACCACATTTAATTAACCTATAACTTCAGTAGCTATGAGAAACACAAGTCTTCACACCTGGACAAATCAAACAACAGGAGCCAGACAGTTTAACAATTGTAACATTATGGTTACCCCTTTTCCTCCCTGTTTTGTTTGGACTTGAATCGACAAACCATCAAGGAAAAATGCTTTGAAGCCATACAACTTTTAAAAGGAAAACAAAACTGCCAGCAAGGTGTGCAATCCAGAAAAGATTGAGAAGCCATTCTGCACCCAGCCCATGAGTAACGGGCCCATACTCTGTAAAGGTGGCAAAACGGGACCAGCTTCCCTGCCTGCACTGGTGAGAAAACACTGCTGCAGCTAAATATGTACTAAGACTTTCTGTAATAGCTCATTTTATATTGGAAAAGAGTATTTTTCTGTCATTTAGTTTTGTAGTTTGTTGGTAGTTATTAAAGGAAGCCTTTCTGCTATTAATCACCTGAGTGTTGTGTCAATTCTTAAAACAGTAGGTTTAAAACCCCACTTTTAAGTACAACATTGCACTTAGGGGGAAATTTGCCTGGTCAGCACTGGCTCCTGCCAGAGCTCCATGTGAGCAGTGAGCTCTAAACTCACCAACTGACCTAGGTGAGTATGGCTAGAGCCTCTACTTGCATGTAGCCCCAGAGCCCTGAGGGTGATGCTGTTCACCTTCCTACAGAAGTCAACAGCAGGGGAAAAGAGGGGAAGAGCAGCAGGGCAGCACTTACTACCTGAGCTCACAGGAAAGCAGAGGCTCTGGCCAGACCCCATGCCCAGAGCTCACCTGCAATACAAGGTGGGGTACAGCTGTACTACTGCATCCCCTCTGGATTTGCCCCTGAACTCAGATGAACACAGAAGAGGAACTAAAGCTACTTTGGATATTTATCCATAATTATTTTTTCCTGAAAGCCTAGTGTGAAGAATCCTATGAGGTACTGCATGTCTTCTGCTTGATTATAACATATTCATCCTCTCACAGCAGGCACTCATGCTGCTGGGTCCTAATGCTGTAATCCTTACTCATGCAAGTAATTCCATTGACTTAAACGTCATCATGGGACAAAACCTATTTCATCTGCATGTACCTACCTACATGACATTTAACTACAGTTTTTGGCACTTACACAGTTGGGGATTCAGCATAGCTATCATATTCCCGTTCTGCTTAAGTTCAGGAGGATGCAGTATGACTACATCGGTGCCTGGGGGGAAGAACTGCCTAGAGATGCACATATCACCAGGTGGTCTTGACATTTTAGTTGTAGAAAAATCACAATCAGTGGGTGATCAACAAAGGAAGAGGGTAAAGGCCACCCCCTTGCCTCCTTTGAGACCAGTAGTTATGGCACTTATCCATGAAGTGAGGGACCCAGGTTTCTATTCTAGCATGGACTTAAGTCTGCATCTCCTGCTTCCCAACAAAGTGTTCTAATCCCCAGGCCATGACCTAAACATTGCAAAGAGCACCCGTTACTCCTCCTATGGAAGCTGGCACTTTTTGCAAATTAATTGCCTGAAGGATAAATAGGATTTAGCCCTGCATGCACAAGGAGGGTTTTCCACATGTCTCAAGAGAGAAAATCCTTTGTTTTCTAGTTCAGATAAAGCAATGGCTTTCAAATGTTCTGTGAAACCCTGGGGTTCCACAATGGTCATCAGGGGTTCCACAAAGAGACTGTGGGTGATGGCAGAGCAGGCCAGGAGGCAGTGCATAGCCGTTATGGGCCTGGTTAAAAATGCTTAACATATCACTGATAATACATACCTCTTGTTTCTTGGGATCCAGGATATCATAGGTTTTTGACTTGATGTTTGTAGCAATGGTCTGGTAACGAGTATTGATTTTTTCAATCCCTTCTAGTTTTACATCTTGTAGCTCTAAAAGATCTGTCATGATATTACTTATATCTGAAATCTTTTCCAAGTGCTTACAGAACGCATCAAATTTTCCAAATATATAGTTTTCACTAATGATAAAAGAGATAGTAGAGAGATTATCATAAAATATAAAAAATAATGTAAATATTTGTAAGAGTGATGGAAGGTGTCAACTTTAAAGGAACTGTTATAGAAGTGTTAAAGTACAAGTGTGGAACTAAAACACTGGGAAGCAAAGTGAATGAACGTAGGGGTTATTACATCCTGATTGCTTTGTACAGTTCAGACGCGTGAGTTCTACCGAAGAGGGATTCCAAAATATTGCAAATTGCAGAAATGAGTTTTTAATGGCAACTGCTGGGAAATTAAAAAGAGACCAGGGGCATCCCCCTTTGTTTCCTGGTGTACCCAAAATCTGAAACCACTGCCTGACAGTGCAGCAGCATTTCTATTCTGGCAGCAGCGAGAAAGTCACTTACTTTTACAGCTTATTATAATCTACCTGATTCCTTCTAAACTCTTCATTGCACAGATGTTAAAACCCATCTTTACTTTTCTTAATGGTCTTGATGTTTCACTAATTCAGCTATCTTTTCTTCTGTAATTCTGCTGTTAGCTGCTCATCTTAATGTAGCTCCTATTTTACAACTCTGCAGACTGTTTTCAATTCTAGCTAGAAACATTCACTCAGGCATGGAAACATTAACTCAGGTGAACATCAACTCAAGTGTGAAAATAACTTCCAGTGAAGCACTAGATGCATAGTCAGGATACTCAAGAAGTCTAGATTTTGTTTTATGAATTTGAAAGTGATATACGTTCAGTTCTAATGACCACAGGACTAAAGGAACAACATCTCTGCATTATTTTTGCCTGGTTTGTTATGTTTTTATCAGCATTAGTAAAGCTTAGCTTCCAGTTTCTTTTCACCTGGAGACCGAAGTGTTGTATTGTGTTATATGTGATGTGCCACACCACCTGCACCTTTGTTTTCAAAATCCTAGATTCACTCATGAAAGAAACTAAGTGAGGAATGATAACCTAAGAAGAATGATAATCAGGAGAGATGGAAATCAACAGCAGACCACAAAGATTAATGTGGTTTGGGCAGGTGAAAAGGACGCACAAACATAGGATATCATATGAATAGCTGAGCCACGAGGTCAAGGGGAAGACCACAGGAAGTTGAGAACACCAGGTGCAGAAGTACATATTTTTGCAAAAGGTTGTTACTAAGAGGACATAACAGCAGACATGTGATGGGAAAAGGCAACTTTAATATATTGCCATACCAGGTGAAGTGCTAGAACCAGAGACTGATCATGAGTGTGATTTATCTGAAGTAGATAATATCTTTCACTACTTTCATAGTAGTAAATATTGTCTAAGAATGTATGCATAAGTAACTATAATAGTCCAGACTATGGAACAAGCTCCCCCCAGAGGTGGTGCAATCACCTACCCTAGAGATCTTCAAGAGAAGACTGGACGGTCACCTGGCTGGGGTCACCTGACCCCAGATGTCTTTCCTGCTCATGCAGGGAGCTGGACCCGATGATCCTTTGGGGTCCCTTCCAGCCCTATGATTCTATGATTCTAACTAAGGAATGAGGCCAAACAATCTTACTATGAATATGCAATACATCATTTTTAATTCTTACACATGCCACTTATAGGCCTATTTGTAATAACTTATTTAAAAATGTAGCTTCATACAAACAACTTTTTAAAGAAGATCATAGTTTGACCCTATAATACTAAGACAAGCCCATAGCTTGTTCTGCTATGCTTAGCCAAAACTCCATTTGGCAATAGTGTTAAAAGTATAATCCAAAACTTGCTGAACTAAGTGAAAGTCTTTCCACTAACTTCAGTGGTTTTTGGACCAGTTGGGATTCAGCACAACATGCATGCATGTACATGAAGTCCATCTGCATCTATTTATTTAACAATCTTAGAACAAATTCTGCCAGGGAGTAAGGATGTAAATATTGCTTTAAAATATTAGTTTAACCTCCTCTAATTATACTGGTTAAATGATTAATGTATCACACAGCAGCTCAGACACAGCTGCTGCTGGAAGTGGCTCCTGGAGCCCTTTGACTGGGGAGAGGAAGGAAGGAGGCAAGACTTCACTGAGAGTGGGGGAGCACCTGTGAATGGAGCACCTAATTGCTTGACTGATGAAACATTAGGTTGCTCCCTTTTTTCCTCTTAGGCTATGGGTACTGGCCTCCCTCCCTCCTTCCTCTTTCTCACCAGCCCCACTGCCTTCTGATTCTTGATGGGGCACCCCAAGGCTTCCCTTCCCACCTTCCTTGCTCCAAGATAAAGGATAACCAGAATAGACGGAAGGAGAAAAAATGATCGGGGGGGTTGAGTGTGCACACACATGCGTGCACGCCACCCACCCATGCAGGTAAGTCTGTGGGGGAAGGGGCAGGGGGAGGCAGATCCAGGCCCCAGCAATGAAGGAGGGAGTGGGGCAGGGGCCAGGGCAAGCAGGGCCCCAGCAGGACCAGGCAGCAGAACAACCGGAGCCCAGGAGGCTTGTCCAGGGACACGGGGGGCTCCCACCACTGCACACACCCCAGCAGAGGCCTGGGGGAGATGCACCCCACATTTGCATGTGGGGAGGAGGTAGCCATCACCGCGCACCACACCCCGGTCCCCACTGCTGCTGCAGCTGCCCCAAGGGCCATGCAATGCCACATGCCTCCCACCACAGGGCGGGCAGGGGGAGCAACGCAGCCCAGCGGTGGCAGGCACACAGCACATGCCACTCCTGGGGCAGCTATAGCAGGGAGAAAAGCACAACATTTAGTGGCAGCTGCCCCCACCCCACACACAGACAGGGGGTTCACATACCCCCTGGACCTCTTCTGGGGCACGCACAGCAGCGGGAACCCCCACCGCACCCCTGGATGAGCCTACTGGGTGCCGACAGTCCCACCACCCACCCGGCTGGGCA
>NW_017729006.1:47163849-47164458 GCF_001723915.1 Gavialis gangeticus | reverse complement strand
CTTGCCTACCAGCAGGCAGTGATTCACACGCCAGGCTGTGACCCTGGCTGCGTGCATGCCCCTCCCCACCCCGATGCAGCTGCCCAGAGCCCGTAACCAGGCTGCTTTGTGGCCCTACCCACTGTCCCATGTTTGTGGGGGCTGAGCTCTGTGAACACTAGGTCTTCTAGGTTGGCAGACCTCCTCTGGCGGGCTTTAAACTAGACTCGTTGGGGGAAGGGGAAGACAAGGGTGGGGGAATCATCGGACTACCAGACCAAGCAACACCCACAAGTACAGCCCAGCCTAGACCGACAAGCGAAACATATACACAGGTAAGCAACAGGGGTCAGAGTAGTGCCGAAAGTAGGGGGCCAGTACACACATCCACAGGAGGCCTCAAAGGCCTCTACACAAACGCTCGTAGTTTGGGAAACAAGCAGGAGGAACTCACCCTCCTACTAGCTGACACCAACCCAGACATAGTGGGGATCACTGAAACATGGTGGGACTCAACACATGACCGGGCGGTGAATGTCAAGGGCCATAGGCTGTACAGAAGGGACAGGATAGGAAGGAAAGGTGGTGGTGTGGCACTTTACATTAAGGAGGAATACCCATCCTCGTCAA
>NW_017729006.1:47132847-47163838 GCF_001723915.1 Gavialis gangeticus | reverse complement strand
CCCAGTACTCTTTCCTGCCATGGCAGAGGGTCGGACTTGCTTCCGACCCTAGAAACTATGAAACACCCCCAACCCTTCCACCACCTATGATAACCAGTAAGCTAACCTGTTATCACTGCACTTATCAGTTAAATGATTATTTAACCTTTCACATCCCTACCAGGGATATAATCCTGATTATGCTACATTTTATTATTTTAATGAGTTAGACAGAACAATGGTGATAGTGCATTCATAAATTATGTAAATAGCCAAGATTTGATTCAAGGAAAGAATGAACAATTTACCTGAAATCAAACTGCTTGTCAGAAGGGGTTTCTCTTAGCTTCTCCCTCACTCTCTGAAAAGACGTTTGATACTGTTCATTAAGATAAATACACTCTTGTATCCTCTTTAACAATTCTGGCCTAAAAAAAAAGACAAAGCACAGAATACAAACTTAATGATAATAAAGAACCACTCAGAAGATTATAAATAAAATTAGAACATTTCAGCTACAGAGACATATTTCCAAGTCCAGTGGCTGGAAAATATTACATTGACATTAAATAAACTAACTTGCTAAAAGGAGACAAGGGCTTATCAATATATTAACATTCAAAGTGTAAAGAGGGTTAAATTAAAACATGTGTTTTTAAATTGTTTTACAGGCTAAAATTTTTGGCACATGTTCTACTGTCACTGGATCACATTGTGGTCCTATTATGCTTCATAGTACAAACCAAATAGGAGCACTGATCTGTAAAAATTCCTGTTCAGTTCCAGTACTTAGGCATTTTTCCTTTTAAATTGTGGCTTGGTTACCAGCAAAGTTTGGATGTCTCTTTCTGGACAAAAAAAATTCAGAAGAGTCTCTTTCTTCCTTTAAATCATAGATTCATAGAACATTATGGTTGGAAGGGATTTCAGGAGGTCATCTAGTCCATCCTCCTGCTCAAAGCAGGACCATTCCCAGCTAGATCATCCCAGCCAAAGCTTTGGCTAGCCGGGTTTTGAAAACCTCCAAGGATGGAGCTTCCACCACCTCTCTGGGTAACCTGTTCCTCTGTTTTACTACCCTCCAAAAAAAATCTTCCTAATATCTAACCTAAACTTCCCTTGCTGCAACTTGAAACCATCACTTCTTGTTCTGTCATCTGCCACCACTGAGAACAGTCTAGATCCACCCTGTTTTGAACCCCACTTCAGGTAATTGAAGGCTGCTATTAAATCTTCCCTCAGTATTCTCTTCTCTAGACCAGTGGTCACCAGCCTGGGGCTCGTGATCAACCGGTCAATCCCCAAGCCTCCTTAGGTCAATCCTGGGCTGGGGGGACAGCTGGGCGTGTGTGCATGTACACACCCACCACCCCCAGCACCAGAAGTCAATCTCAGGGAGGGAAGGGACAAGGGCCAGATTGAGGCCCCTGCAGTGAGGGACTGATCTGCGGCTCATCCAGGAACAAGAGAAGGTAGGTAGGATGGTGGGAGGATTGGCACCCCAGGGGGGCTTCTCCAAGGGCAAGGGGTGCTCCCTCCTCATCTCTGTGGGGCTGGAGGCAGAGGCAGCTGCTGCTGTACCTCGAGCCCTGCTGCAGCTGGCCACATGTGGCTCAGCTCAGCAGTGGGGACTCATGTGGCATTGGGCCCCAGCTGGGTCTGGGGCTCTCTACCACCCAGGGGCATGTGGCAAGGGGCTCTTGCTGCTGGGCACAGCCTGGCGGGGGCCCCAGGGGCTGTGCCCCCTACCACTGGTGCTCCAGGATGGCCTTGTGAGGGCTGCTGCTGTGCCAAGAGCACAGAGGAAGGGGCATGGACACCAGGAGCATGGCAGGGAGGGGGCATGGGCCCCCAGGGCCCCTGCCAGGCTACGCCCAGTGGTGGGAGCCCCCGATCCATGCACCCCTGGGTGGTGGAAAGTCCCAGACTGGACTGGGCCGGGGCCCGACACCACTCCTCTGCTGCCACTGGGCTGAGCCACACCCACCAGGCGGCCAAAGGAACATGGAGTTGGGCCCCGACCCGGTCTGGGACTCTCCGCTGCCCAGAGGCATGTGGGGGGCCCTCCTGCTGCTGGGTGCAACCTGGCAGAGGCCTTTGGGATCCGTGCCCCTCCCCAACCGTGCTCCGGGCATAGCAGCAGCCACTTTATCCTGGAGCACTGTGGGGAGGAGGGGGGGCACAGGCCCCCTGGGCTCCTGCGGGCTGTGCCTTGCAGCAAGATCCCACCCCCAGCAACATGCAAATTTGCTGAGGGTGCCATCTTCCAGGTCCTTGATAAAGACATTGAACAAAACTGGCCCCAGCACCTGAATATCAGCATCTGAAAAACTGCAGTTCTCAAAGCCACTGGTCATGCTCAGTTTATGTGAAACCATTTAAGTAATCCTGACACAGCTATTGTAAATGAAATGTTGGGAATGAAGAGACTGTATTTTTCTCTTTAAATACCATACTGCCCTCATATAGGCCAGTTAGTCTTAAAGATCATCATTCTGTTAGGAATTTGTCTTCCAGTTCCAGAATGTTGATCCTGCCAAAGAAAATAGGAAGTTAAATCACTACTTTATACTATTGACTGGGAAATACAAAAAGAATGTAGCAAAGAAGTGAAAAACCAAGCAGAATTAATTAAAAATGAACTTTTTTAAGAATGCTGAAAATTTATTTTTAGTCTTACTTACTGTAATTTTTTATAATATTCTGTAGTTTGTTGTGTAAAGGCAATTGTCATGATCTTTTTTGCACAAGTATGCAAAATGTTTAGTGTGATTTAATTTTGTAGCGCTCAAGCTGTATTATGGGCATTATCGTTGACATGGTCCACTCTATATCCTCATAATCAAGGCTACGTCTAATATTGTTGATCCTTTCTGTATAAGGTATCCAAGAACTGGCCTTTGCCATGCATCTAACTCAAAGAAATCTCCCTTGTCTAAGTGCTCATCATCTCGTGTCTTAAATATTGCAACATCCTCTTCTTCAGCCTTGATGTGCAAGCTATGCTGCTGCAAAGATCATTTTCCTAGCTCATCACTGACCATGCCATGGCTGTCTTTGAATCCCTCCACCGGCACTTCCCTCTCTTTTGCAGAAAAATAAACTACTCTTTATTTTCAAGACCTTTCCCATACTATCCCCACTCTCTTGTCATCTTTCATATGTTTCTGAGATATCAGTTCTTGCCTCCACTCTGTCAGTGATTCCATTCTTTATCAGTACTTGCTAAACTTTCAAACAAGCACCTTTGTGTTTTTGACCCATGTTGCACCTCACATTTGGAAGGAATTTCTAACAAACATCCACAAAGTTACTTCATTATCCTCCTTCAAATCCTTCAATTCTCTTCTACTGTGCACCTAAAAAATGTAAAAGTTAGATTGTTGCTGTGCTGAAGTGACTGTCCACTATACTGACCAGGCTCTCTCATTGTTGCCTCCTGCTCCCTTATCTATATCAGTGGTGCTCAGTCTTTTTCCCTGGCAGGCCTGATGGGCAGTGCCTGGTCTGACCACAAGCTGGATGGTGGTTCCAATGCAATGTCAGGGGCCAGTGTGGCGAGCACCATCGGCCATACAGAGGTGGGGGCAGCCTGGCTTAAGCCTGGCCTTGCAGCAGGGGGAGGGATGTGACCCAGCCCCATGGGGACTAGAGGCACGTGACCTGGCCTAATAGGGGGAAAGGGGGCATGACCCAGCCCCACAGACAGAAAGGGGCCATGGCCCACCCAATCCAACTCCCCAGGGGAAAGGGGACATGGGCCAGCTCTGCAGAAGGGGTGAGGCCATGGCCTGCCTCCAACTGGGTGCACAGGGCTTGAAATCTAGGAATTTAGCAGGGGGGAGGGTGGCTGTATTAAATGGCCACCCCTCCCCCACCATCAAGTTTCCTAACCTGTGAAGAGCCCTATGGGCCAAATGCAATGGCTCCATAGGCCGCATTTGGCCTGTGGGCCAGAGGTTGAGCAGTCCTGGTCTATCTCAATCCACTTGTCCCTTGTCTTAGACTACAAGCCCTTTGGGACAGTGCTCATCTTCTCTTTTGTCTGTGTACTGTTCCTGACAAAGTGGGATTTTTGTCCATGAGAAGACCTTTTAGATGAGATGATCTTCATCATCATTACCACCATCATCATGGAACAGCAGAATGAAGAATAAAACTAAGGTCTCCAGAAGGAATCACAGAAAGTGTTTTACTTAACTTGCAAACCTACCATAAACTTAACTCTTTTTGACACAATTAATGTTCATCATTACTCACCCTCCCACCCCACCCCACCCCATACCAGTAAGAGCAAGATAACAGAAGAATATACAGACAGAGTTCCCTCCCCAACTCCTAACCTATTGTATATGATGAGCAAAACATGGCCCAGCCCCAGGCATGCAGTGGGGCTGGGGCAGCACAGTGCCAGGCTCTGTGTCCTGGCAGCCCTGGCGGTAGCAGCTCCTTCCAGCAGCTGTCACCACCAGATCCAGCCTTGCTGCCCAGGCACCCCAGCCCATCTGCCCTGCACTCACTGCTGGGGACACTGGACAGAATAGGCAGGCCTGGTCTCCATGGAGACTGGCCCAGGTCCCACATGGGCTGGGCATGCTTGACTCGGCAGATGGGATGGGGCCGCAGGCTGGCAGGGAGTGGTGTCCAGGGGCAGGGCCAAGGCCAGAATCATGGGGTGGTGACAGCATGGGGCTGGGGGCTGGGCTGGGGGCAGGGCAGAGCCATGATCTGCTGCCCACATGTCCCTGCGACAGGCACCAGTTATGCATAAATGTTGACTTAAGCTTCCCCCACCCCTTGTCCTTATGGTTTTCTCTCTAAATAGTCTTTCTTTTCCTACTCCTAGTGCTCTATTCATGTTTTGCTCCAAAAAAAGTTATAATGATAAAATATGCATCTTATAAACTGTTATCTTTGCATTTTAATAAAACAGTGCACACTATGACCTTGATCCTGAAAAGATTTACAAACATGCTTCAATTCATGTACAACAAGCGGTCTTGATTGAAGTTAATGGGAACATTCACATGCTTAAAATGCAAACATGCTCAGATACTTAGCTGAATCTACTTTGGTAAATGTATCTTTTAGATACTGGTTTAAACTATAAATATCACAGAAGTATTCACTAAAGAAGAGGATAAAAATTAAACGTCACATTACCTATCTAGGTCCCAAATTTTCGAAACGCCCTCCTTTAGATACATCTTGCATGTGCTAATCATTTGGTTGGTGACTTTAAGAAGAAGAGATGTCATATGTTCTGAAGTATTGTAGTAGGGTGATGTACAGTAGATCATACAGATACTGTTCATTAAATTGGGTATGTGTTTCACCATTTCTTCCTGCAACCAGAAAAGATGAGCAAACTAGCAATTCACATTTCCTAAAAACTACTAAATTTGAAAACCTGACCTGGAAATGTGTCTTACGTACTCCTTTCATCCTGTTTTGTGCAATATTAGTTATATTTTTAAGTCATGAAAGCTCAATACCTTGGTGGCTGCTAATGCACCACCACAGTCAAAGCTCCTGGATCACAACAGCTTCCAGTAGTGAAGGAAGCTATGACCAGCTACAGACAAAACAAGGCATGGAATGCATAGTGAGGTTGAGGGGATGGTCTATCAAGATGGGCCAGATTGTGGCATCAGAGCTCTTAAGTATAAATGACGGGTAAATCTCCTGACTGGCACAAAAGGAGAGGTTCACCAAATTATCCCAACTCTTCTGTGCCTGCTTTTCGGGCAGAATAGGGGCAGAAACTAGAGGGTCCTCCTTCTCCAGTCAGAAACCTCTGAGCCATTAGTGACTTCAGAGATTGCCCCATAGTCAACAATGAAGTAGAGCTCTACTGAATCATTCCCCAGACAGAATCCATGACTGCTCCTTGTTGTCAGCACAAGACATCCTCCAAGCATCCATAACTCAATTAGCACCTCAGGCCTTCTTATACCATGCCTTTAAGCATTTTAGTCTTCCTGCGGGACTGGTACCAATGTCAGCTGTTCCCCTGGGTAGTCATTTCAGAGGCAATGCACTTGTAGCTAGCCTACTTGCAGTGGCTCCTCTAAAGCAGTGTTTCTCCACCTGTGGATCACAACCTAAAAGTGAGTCGCAACAATATATGAAAGGGTTGCAAACAAAGTTTTAAAAATGGATCAACTAACTTTAAAAATGGATTCTCCTTTAAAGAAGAAAAACCATGGGAAACTATGGATTTTCCTGTGCAGGTTGGAAGAGGTTCCACCCTTCCAGGGGCTACTTGGGGCCCTTTTTCCCCCCAAACACCCACCCTCACCCCATACACTGGGGGCAGGGGGGCAGGAGTGAGGGGTACTGGGTCAGGACTGGCCATCAATGTTTACAAATGGGTCCTGGTACAAAAAAAAGTTGAGAACCACTGGACTAGAGTAAGTGATGGCTATCTTCATCACCCCACAAGGCAAGGAAGTCCATTATTTCTGCCTGTCTCCAGTTGCTGGAACACCTCCCAGAGATGGTAGATGAGTGTAGTGCTGACATCATGGGAGCAGGCTGCTGTTGACATGCTCCATATTCATTTTCAACACTCCTGACACAGTGAAGGCCAAAGTCCTCAGTTGGGTATCCAGTAAATGAGAGTGTGGTATGCCTTCATGTCTGGCAGTAAACTGTAGAAGTCATAGGCCTGGCAGATCCGACCACTCTGGAGTGGTGGAGTTTGGTTTAAGAGACAGAGACAGCTCCCAGGAGCAGTGTGGGTATAGAGGGGAGGACACGGAGCACTATGGGATACCAGAGGACTGATCAACTCCCTATTATAGTCTGTTGGAGATTTCAAACATAAGATGAAGTGTTTTACACTACGGCACTTCCAAGTTGTTCTTGTTTCTTTCTAATCATTTTTGAGGTGCAACTGCCCTTTTTGAAGTATTTAATTGGCTGAGTATGCATGTACCCTCACTTTTTGTAATGCTTTAAAGGCACTTAGAGTACTCCAGATGTTACAGCTGCCCATGCCTATAGCACAACAAGGTCAGAAGAAACCTGCACTCCTAAACTACTCAGACAGATCTTTGTCCCAGTCTCTTCTTGAAAACCTCCAGTGGCGGAGATTCCACAGCTTACATAAGTAGCTTGTTCCAGTGTCCTACTGTTCTTACAGTTAGAAAGTTTTTACTGACATTTAATTGAAAATCTAAAGTGTTTAGATAATAGTGAAAAATTGATTTATGTAGCACAGTATTTTCCTATCCTATGACTCCCTAGAGACTCCAGAAGAGATAGATAGAAACTATTAGAAACAACTTTTAAAGAAGGATTCTCAGAAGGCAATTACATTTTTCTCAAAAATTTGAAAAATTAAGCTCTTTCATTTAAGGCCTAATAATAAAAAGGGCCGAGCATCTCTTTAGATGTATTAAGCTACTTCAACTCCCATCAAAACCTCTCAAAGCACTTTTCAGGAGGTACTCAATAGATAACAACTTCAAAGAGCAGCAGTACTTCAGCTGGTTTTGTTTTTTAAGATGAAGACAGAAAATTGTGCGTCTTCTCAGTTTGTTGTTTCCACGGTGAATGTTGATGTTAACATCTGTTTTCCAACTATCAGATGAGGGAAGGCAGTGGGCCATGCAGCAGAAATTTTGTAAACTTATATTGTCTTCCTTAGTGGTGGCATCTACAACATTTATGCTTTCATTTAAAGGAAATATTGATTTACTCACCACTTGACTAAAAGGATAAACATCAAAATATGAACCAGGCAAAAAAACCCATCAAACTAAAACTCAGACACATTCTGAATACAGGGGAGAAGGGGGAACCTACCTAAATTCATCTCATTTGGATACTGACTCTTTTAAGTGGAAACACTGCTATTTTTGTAATTTACTCTTTCAAATGTACTTACTCAAATGTAAACGCATTATTTTTCTGCTAACCAAAACATATAAGGAAGAAGACATACTATTTTATTAGACATATGTGCATACTTTACTATATGCTAGAATTCATTTGGGCACCTGGGAAGAATGGGGCTTGGGAGAACATTCTCCCTTTTCTTTTTTTTTTTTTTTCTTTTTTTTTACTGCTCATGTATTAGCATCTGGAATAGCAATCGTTTGCTACCTAAGAAATAGTGTATTTTCTTTTTTTGAAGGCTATTCAAAATCTATACATTCAATTCACTCATGGTGCAGGAGTTAAATTCGGAAATGGAAAGGGGGTACCAGTCTGCATTTGGTAGTAACAACCCTTCTTTTACTGAGTCTCCTACTAATTGCTGCAGTTAAAAATATTACTTACAGGTGAGGCTTTATCAAGTGGACCAAAAAACTTATCCAGTGTATATAAATATTTTACATTGTCTTTAGCTTCATTGGCAGCATTTGTAACATTACCATCCTGAAAAGTAAAAGCAAATAAAATGAATAGTGTTCAGGTTTATTGCACAAGAACCTGGAGACTCAATATTTTTCCAATCCACGCTATAAAAAGAACAAATAGACGGCCAAATTTCGCAAACACCTACTCACACAAATACTCCCAATTATGTCATTAGATTATTCTCATAAGTAAGGACTATTTGCAAGGCCTGACATACTACATATTTAATAATTGCTATCCAATAATTAGCAGTTTTTGGACATGGTAATTGAGGCATCACAAGTAAAGCAAAACTCCCCACTGAACACAATAAGAGGCTACTTTGCCCCCAACTAAACTGAAAATCATGGTTTTGGGGGGCTGGTTCATAATTTCTCAATGTTTAACTTGGCACAATTGAATGTGTTCAATTATTATTACTATCAAGTATTATTACTTTTATGCGAGTCTTGCAAACTTAGGCTGAGATCCACAGGACAAGTCACTTCTGAAGTGATATATGTGTGTCCCTTTTGTCTAAAACTGCTTGCACCATTTAAAACTTAATAAACAATTCTGTTGATGGTGCACAAAAAAAATGAAATCCAGCTCACCATCTCCTCCTTGTGTTGGCTTTGCAGAGCTAACAGCATTCAGAACAACAAATTTCTTCTCACTAAACTCAGCAGATATGACTGAGCAAATACCAAAAAGGAGTGAAAGATTTCAGTGGAATACTTGCTGTTTCTTCCAGTAACTGGTCAACTGGGGCTTTCAAATGGTTTTGACTCATGCATCACCTGCACGTAGCTTGTAAGTTTGCTTTTCTGAACTGCCTGCAGTCTTCATGGCTAAACTCTGGTCACAAGTGTCTTTGGGCCAGGTCCTATTTCTCCTTTATGTACCTGCATGGCACTTAGGCAGCCATGTAACTGCAGTCTTTGGCACTTAACTCACAGTTTTGGGTTCTGTGTAAACATCTTGCCCCACACTTCACTTCTGAGCATGTTCAGCAGACTGTCTTATTGGCTGCATAGGTGCCCCAATTAGGTAAGTCCTGAAACTTTAGTTGGCAAAAAAAAAAGTTTATTTTTAAAGCACAGTAATTACCAGGTCTTTCCACTGCTTTAATATTTTGGATCTTGCTGCCTGAAGAATACTGAGAACTTTCTTTACTCTTGGACTCTTGATCTCATCTAAAAGGCTTTGAGATAAAGGAAATACATTATTTTTTTTTTCAAATGACAATTTATATTTATCAACAAATGTCTTTTAGCCTGCAGGAGAAATAGTACAGTGATTTAACCTGTTAAATGCAGCCATCCTTGACTTCCAATGCTCCAGTTCAGCAGATGGGCCAATGTCATCAGCTTCTTTTCTCATTTGCTCATTTTCCACCAAAACTTGTCCAATTTGTTTGATCCAAATGATTAGTGCTCCCTCAAGTTTTTCAATGACCTCTGTGTTATTGCCTTTAAAATAATAAAGCCAAACTGCATTCTAATAATATCTATCCAAAAATAAACTCATGTTTAAAAATAGTATTCTGTGTCCTTAAAAATAAACATATATTAAGAAGTCAGAGAAGCTACAAATATTTGTTATAATGAAAAAGGTTACATAAGAACAATACATACACACATACTTTGTCATTTTCCATTATAAAAGAAGGTGCAAATATACAATGAAAAAGAGGACAAATACAACAAGATGACCAATCCTGGTTTTAAAAAGAAATGAAATACAACCCCCTTCAAGGCAAGTGCAAATTGATCGAAGTAGCTATGTAACTTACAGTTGTATATTCTATCGGTGTGTCTACGTGAGATGTTAACTGTGCAGTAGCCTAATTTTACTGTGCAGTAGCATGCAGGGCAAAACCCGTGCTAACATGCTACTGTGCAATTAGTATCACTAAAAAGTCATGCGCCAGTGCTACTGAGCAGTAGCACCAGTTACCGTGCATTGATTTAGTACCTGGTTATCCAAGTACTAAACTTAATATGCAATAACTACAGCACATTAAAGGTCATGTAGACATACCCTATGTAATACATCTCTCTATTTCCAAGAGTCTGATAGAAACAGTTCTTGTGTTATGTTAAATTCACACGCAGCTCATTATAAGGCTCATCTATAAGAGATGCTACAGCAACATAGCATTAGTGGGTACGAATCATGACGCTGATGCTACTGCACCATAGCAACAAGCTATGACACAGTAGCTTGTTGCCATGGCGTAGCAGGGTCAAAAACAACCCATGAGCCACCAAGACTGCACAGTAACTGTGGTTATGGCACAGTCATTTAGTACTTGCTAATAAAAGTACTAAATGACTGCACAGTAACAACTGTGCAGTCAGGTATACATGTATACATGCCCACAGAGGACCACGGTCACTCAAATACTAACTTCTTTAGGACTAAGATTTTTGTATAGGTTTTACTTGGTCCAACTCCAAGTGGAAAGAAATGAAACTGAGTAGGGAGCTCACAGTTTGGCCTATAAGCACAAGGGTTGCATCACTTTTAAATCAGATAAACATTTAAAAGAGGACAAAATTTTACCACACTTAGTTTAATACAGAAAGTTTTTATTCAACAAAAATGCAAAAGTGATTAATAAAAATGCAAATTAATTTATTGGAGGATAACAGGGCTGAATTTATGATGTCACAATTTTTTCTGAGGTCATAAACCTGCAATTATATTCTACTTCAGGAATGGAAGACTAAACCCTTTAAAGAAATCTGGCCTTGCAACGCAAGGAACACTTTTCCTAAAGACAATCATCTCTACATTTGCTTGGCAACACATAATATTCCTTATTCAAGAACTACTGGGCTGCTTCTTCACAACAAAAGTTAAGGATGAAAAACATCTATCAGTAGAATGGCCCCCCTTAAAATATATTCTGCAGTGCTTCCTGTAAGTGGTCTTATCTATGTTTGCTTACCAACATATAATATTCTTCCTTCAGGAGTTACTGACCTGCTGTTATGTAGTCAGATGGGTTATGCAAATTGTTGAGGTAACTGTCAATATCCACCTTCTGCAGCTGAATTTTCCCATCCAAATTCTGTCTTGATGATGACAAAATACCCACAAATTTATCCAAACAATACAGAAAATGTTGTATGTGGCTGTTCTTCAAGCCTTCTTTCACAGCTCCCCAGTGCTGATTATTTAAAAAAAATGATTGAGAGAAAAAATATAAAACAAAGGAAGCATTTATTAGAAAATTACAGTATTGCTTTTTCACAATAGAATTTAAGGATTTAAAAAAGCACCCCCTAAAATACATCCTTTGATGCTTCAGCATGACCACCACACTGATTGTAAATATTGCGTGGGGAAATTTTGCTATTGGCTTCAATGGAATGGGAGAGGGAGCAGAAGCAGGCCAACAATAATAAATTCCAAAACACTGGAATGTCTGTTCATCACAGTAAAGCTGGAGCGTACGTGGTACTTATATCAATTTCAGTTACAGTATGCAGTAAGCTATGGGCCTGTGCTTGATAGTCAAATCACTTTTCCATAAACAGGCACAAGGATCTCACAGAAATAAATGGCTGTCTTGAATTCTCTTGCCCACCTCAAAGTGACTTACTGGGCTTTCTTTTCAACTTGACTTCAACACAATGGCTTCTTCTGTGGTGAGGAGGCCAGATTCTAATCTCCCTCTCTGCTTCAGTATGATTTTATCCAGTCAATCAGTATACCCTCAACTACGCCACAGAAGCAGGATAATTCCATTAAACTGAAGCAACCAGGATGTGCCTCCTACCTCCTACACATATACCTATTGATTAAAACATATATCTAATTCTGATGCAACCAAAAGTAATTGACACTAATTTTAATTCAGGTTACTCTAGTTTGAATTCAATCATTGCATTCCTGTCTTCTCAGAGATGTTATACATGGTATTTTTAAAGACGAATGAATGAATGAGAAATAGGAATTGTTTCCTTTCATAGACTTCTGTTTTAGGTTTATCTGGTTTACAACATAGAAAGCATTAGCCAAAACTCAGAATGGTTTTGCAAAGAAAAAAAGTACTTATTGATTACCTGTTGGGATTTAAGGGTTGGGATGAGGACTTGGGCGAGGAAGATTTCCAGGCCCTGAAGAATACTTCCACTGCTACAATCAAACATGCCAAAATTCACCTCCTTTGGAACAAAAAAAATGGTTAATGGAATGTATTGAAATGAAACTTCTGCAACTCCATTACTAGTTGTGTGAACTTCAGGTACATGCAAGACATGCATGCACAAACCATAATCTTTTCAGTTCCTAGAAAGAGACATTTCTTAACTGAACCTGCCTCCCACCTTTGGAATTTGAAGTGATCCATTCCTGTTACTGGAAGATTTAGGACTAAGCTGTGCCCACTGGTCAGACTCCCACAAGAGTCCTTCCAACCTTGCATCAATGCTTGTTCTCTCAAATTATTAAAACCACTGGATACAATGTATTTATTAACCTCAAGGCAATTACATGTCTAATCTCCCTTTAGAGAACAGTCTCTATTTGCTATAGATTGCATTCTGGTGTTTAATTAGACTACTATGGTGAACTGAATGAGGAGAGAATCTATTAGGAGAGAATATTCTCTGGTAAGAAAATTCTCATTCTGTTGGTTCTCTGCTCTCGTAACACATTTTTCCAACTCATAAAAAATCATTATTACATATATAGACAACACTTTACTATAGAAATACTCTCCATTGCTTTATCTTACTCCAGTGTAACTAGCTGAGTGAAAAAGGGTTTGTGAAATCAAGTGTAAAATACATTATTTTTGCCTGACCTGAGAGACATTTGCTGTAGTAATTGCTTTATCTGTACTCCTTAGAAAAAATGCACAAGTTCCTGTCAAGCCCTATAAAAAGGAAAAAAATATGTAAAAGTAAACATAACATATACCAGTAAATATAGTCAACAAGTTGGAAAAGTAAAAGATAAATTGTAATAAAACTTCAATTACTTGAAAAATATTTAGTGAACTCATCATTGAGAATACTGTAGAGTTGCATGAAAACAACTCACCTCTCAACTTCTTCAGCTGCAGCTGAACAAAACTCAATACATTTTCAGTTTTAAAGTATTTCAAGTACTTTCTTATATTTATAGATTTTTTAGTCCAAAAGAGACCATAAGTAGAATGCTTCCTCCTTCTACCCATTTAATTTAAAAAGGCATTAAAAGTTTCACTAAGATGTATTTTTAAATGTCTGACATCAGTTTCCACATTCTCAGCTGTATTAGAAACATGGACAAATTGCTTTAGCAACACCTTAGACAGCATTCAGGTAAACTGCAAAGAGCTATAATTACAATTACTTAAAAATAAAATTAAATCTTATCAATCGCTTTTCTTTACTGAATACATTTTTGTGCTTCATATTCCTCTTGTTTATTTTAGTTATTTAACTTTGTATATATTATATTTACTACAGGAGTCCCAATCAAGGATGAAAGTCCCATTTTGCTGGAAACTATATGGATATGAAACCAGAGCAACTAATTATTTGCATGAAAGTTAAAATTTGCCATAAAATCTGTTTCACCTTTATATGCCTAAATGCCATTTATGTAGCCATATAATTGCAATGTTCAGCATTTGCAATGAGTTTGGCATTTTCTTCACAGGAAGTAAGGACATCAGAAAATTCACAACCTTTAAGTGCAAGTGCTATATGCAATTCTCCAGCCAGGCCTTCCCTAACATAAACACATAATAGCATGTACATTAGAACTGCAGAGTCATAAAAAATAGGGTGGAAAGGGTTCTCAAGAGATAATCTACTACAACACACTGATCAAAGCAGGATCAATCCTTTCTAAAACTTTTCATACAAGTGTTTGTCTAACCTGCTCTTTAAAACTTTCAAGGAGGAAGATTCCTCAACTTCTGTAGGCAAGCTGTTCCAATGCTTAAATCCTTCCTAACATCTAAGTTAAATATCCCTTATTCCAATGCAAAAGGTAAGGATTTGGGCAGGGGGTGGGTAGTATCTTTTACTGGATTCACTGCACAATTGGTCTAGATAGACACAGGCAAGATTTTGGGTATCACAGTAGTCTTCTTCAGGCCTCTAAGACAGAAGAGCTAAGCTAAAGTTGAGCTAAGCAGCAGAAGGTAAGAGACAGAATGAACCATGCATGACAGATTTCAATCAAGTCACTTAATGTACTACCAGAATATGCTCCAAGACTATGATACAGAACAGAAGAAAGGCAAAACTAAAAATATATTGCTGGAAGAATATAAACAATTTTTATTATTTACCTTCTCAAAAACGTAGTATTTTAATGGCAAAAATCCCTTTCTATTATGGACTCTACTTCTAAGCTACAAATAACTGAACATGAAAAGATCATGCACAATAAGCTTTTTTTTACATTATTAAAGCTATCAATACATTTAAAAAATGGTAGTTTAACCAGCTCTTCCAGACAATGAATTCTGAAATCTGTTAAATGCTATTGCCTTCTTGGTTAGCTTTACTGAAGAATTCCCATCTCAGTACAGAACCGAGTGGGAGAGCTTGTGAGGTTGTGGCATTAGCTAAAAAATTAAATATGCATCTAACAACTATAAAAAGCTCTTTTACCACTGCATAATGTTTTGGGGCATTCATCCTTATAGGGTATTTATTTTTACCTTTAAAATACTTCACAGATATAATCTAATGAAATAATTTGATCATACCTCATTAGAGCCTGTAGTAATAAATAGCCTCCTCTGAGAGCACGACTTGCTAGAAGACCCATCCGGCCATGAAGAAATATTCGACTTTTGCTGCTAATTAAATTATAAGTCAATAAAAATAGAAAGATGTGAAAACTGTTAATCATTATTGAACTTATGCCACTTGAGAGTTTGAATAATAACTAGCTTTATGCTGAATCAGGGAAGAAACCACAAGCCCAGACTCACTATTGAGCTCAGTTTTATGATGAGATTTAACTTTCAGTGTTTCCTAGAAACACTCCTTTTATGGCAACAGGTTTGAAGCCTCATGGATAACACAAGGGACACAAATCTCAGACTTTACACATCTACTAGACCCTGCGGAAATTAGAGTCCAACCCTGTGGCTCCTAGGGACAGCTCTCTTTTTGTATGTGTGTGTGCATGAGTATTTGTAAGCATCTCTCTCTGGAAGCTTAGCTTCCTCAGAAGGTGGGGTGCCACTATCTCCCTTTGGTGGGCTGGCATATAATAATCCCATCTCTCTGAAGGAGGCAGAAGGTCCAAAGGTCTGACCAGAATTTACTACTCCAAAGATTTCTTCTGTGACATCTATTAGTGCCAAGGGCTCAATGAAATATAATGGTGATTCCAAAATTCCCTCTCTCTCTTGAGTTGGCTCTGTCATGTCCCCTGTACTGGGGTGCATGAAGAAGTGTGGAAATTCTTCCCATGTAGGCAACTTTAAGGTTACTTTATGCCTTTGGGCATTACACATTCATATTAATGTGAATTGAGAGCTCTTTTTCTGGGTGAGTTTTGCCAGACTCCAGCAAAGGAGAAATATGCCACAGACACCCCTTCCAGCCCTTCCATTACATGAGTACCATCTTGAGCATATTTTCTGTTCCTTGCATGAAACAGATCAGACTTTAGGGCCATTTGTGATTTAAATGAATGGTTTTAGCCTCTTGAATAAGTGTTTCCCCAGCACTAGAGCTGAGCACAGTTCAGACTGGGAGTAGGAGGAAATAGCACTTTCTGACTTCCCTAGTTTTATAACATTTAATTAGGTACCCCAGTTTTTTAGGCCATTTCCACTGTGAACAATCTGGCTCCATTAACTTTTTCAATTCCTTTTGAAATCTGATTCATATATTTACTCATTTCTCATGTCTAGTACTGAAAATCCTAGAATCACAGAAAAGAAGGGTGGGAAGGGACCTCAGAAGATCATTTAGTTTAACACCTTGTTCAAAGAAGGATCATCCATGTCTAAACCACTCTGTTCAAGTGTTTCTCTA
Organism: Gavialis gangeticus; assembly: GCF_001723915.1. NCBI lineage: Eukaryota > Metazoa > Chordata > Crocodylia > Gavialidae > Gavialis > Gavialis gangeticus. The sequence continues at coordinate 47,147,501 of NW_017729006.1, read as the reverse complement.
ACCTTTTCTCTCACTTCCAAGAAGGGAGATTCCTCAGCCTCTCTACATAAACTGTTCCACTACCTAACCACCCTCACAGAGAGGAAGTGCTTATTACTAGCCAAAATAAACGTTCCTTGTTCCTATTTAAGATTATGGCTTCTTATCCTGTCCCTAATGGCCAGAGAGAATAGTCTGTCATCATTATCTTTATAGCTACCCTTTATGCAGTATCAAATCCCCCTTAAGTCTTCTCTTCTTCAGACTAAGTAACTCCTGTTCTTTCAACTCTTCTATAAGAATAGAGTATCTTTCTATAAAAACAGTAGCAAATCACATCTGCAAAACTTGTTCTTGTCACCACTGACGTCAATGGGGAGTTGCCATTGGCATCATAACACAGTACATAAGCATACAGAATGCAGTTTCAGATTTTATAAGCTTTCCAACAGATATGTAATGGCATTTGAAAAAACGTAATATAACTTTGCTATTTACAACAACAAGAGTAGAATCATACCTGCGGTACATCTTGGTAAAAGAAAAGTAACTTTTTCAGTCCAGTAGGTGCAAAGAACTCTCCAAGAAGTTGAAACTACAATAAAATTGCAGTGCTAGTTAAAATAACATGTTTTGAGGAAAATATGATGTGTAGCAAATTTAGGAAAGGTATTTAATAAAATACCAAATTAATATTACCTTATCATCAGAAATAATGGAGTCCTCTACTTCCTGTATGTTTAAGCCTAACACATCTGCTAATCTTGATATCAAATACTTGTGTCGGTCATCTAACTGAGCTCTTCTCTCCTCCTTGGTGACTTTGGCCTGCTTGGCCATTTCTCTCCTGGCTTCACTGGTCAGGACTACATTTTTCTTCCCAACTTGCTAGGAGACAAAAGTTTATTAAAAAATGGTATATCAGTTTTCACAAATTTTACTTAATATTTAAGGGCTAAATTATGGTTTTGATTTTAAGGCAGTTTAATCAATTATTTCAATGGGCAGTTCTGCTGGAAAGTACTTTATTTGGTTAGTACATATGTAAAATTTTTTTTGACACAATTATTGTATTTCATGGTGTATAAGTTGAGTTTTGAAGCCACATTTTTAACTCTTAAAATTCAACCTTGACTAATACACCATCCCCTGCAAGCAGCATTGCCTAGGAGCAGACAGCACATGGCCCGCTGCCTGGGAGCTCAGGCAGCACATGGCCCACTGGCAGCTCAGCCGGCCGGCCCTAGGGGGCCTGCTGCCGTGGAGGAAAGGACCAGACCCTCCTGCAGCTCAGGGGCTGCTTGGCCCAGTGGAAGCTTACACCCCAACCACAAAGCAGGCAGGGAAGCTTGCCTGAAAGCAGGATCAGACCCCTTGCTGCTTCTGCCTTCAGCAGGCACCTGCAGCCAGCAAGACAACTGGCACTACCCAGGAAGGGGCTGGCTTGCCCCTGAGGCAGCATGGGTTGTCGGGAAGGGGAGGGCTGATTCTGATCAGCATCCCTAGCCTCCCCCACTCCCCTGAAAGGCACCAGGAGGCACCAGGTGTCCTGCCAGCCACAGGCACCTGCTGAAGCCAGAAGCAGTGAGGGGCTGATCCTGCTTTTAGCAGAGCCTTCCGCAGCTGGAGGGAGAGCTATCACTGGGCTGGGCAGCCCCGGAGCTGCAGGGGGGCCTGGTCCTTCCCCCTGCAGCGGTAGCACCCCATGCCAGGGCCAGCTGAAGCAGGCTGCCAGTGGGCCGTGTGCTACCTGAGCTTGCAAGCGCCCAATCCTGGGAGCCCACCAGCACACTGCCTCTCCTGCGATCCTGTCTAGGCTTCTAGTGCCTTGCACACCAAGACAGGGTCGACTTACACACCGGACATAGAAAAATCCTAACTTTTTTTACAGAAATATGGGGTGAACTTATATAATATGTCAACATATACACTGTTAAATATGGTAAAAGGAAAGCCTCCCCCCCATTAAAATGTTGCATTTAAAAAAAAAAGCAGGGAAGAACATCAGTTCTGAGGAATACATCACAGCAAAATATTACTGAGTTAACAGACAGTACACTTAAAATTTCAGATCTGGATCCCAGAACCATATCTGGATTCAGATCTAAATTTATAATATAAGCTATCTACATAACAGTCCTGACCCAAAGGTGGGCCTCACTGGAGTAATGAGTAATATAAGCGCTAATTAATGTGAAGAACATTAAACAAAGCAGACCTCACCAAAAATGACCCCATGCCATCTGGGTGCCTGTGGAAGTAAACATACCAGACAGCAGCATTGAAATTAATTATTAAGATTAATCAACAAGGTTGGTGCCAAAGAGTCTAAAACAGTGATTTTCAACTTCTTTCATTTGTGGACCCTGAAAAAATTTTGAATGGAAATGCAGACCCCTTTGGAAATTTCAGATGGAGGTGGGGATCCCTCTGAATTGTAAATGTGGGTATTCACATACTTTTGATTGTTCATAGTCATCTTTTGCTGACCCCTTAGACATATTCTGCAGAACCCGCAGGGATCCACAGACTGCAGGTTGAAAACCACTGGTCTAGGACACATCTGGTGACAAAATCTGAGGTTAGGGTAATTTGGTATAGCGGTATCCATGTTTGTAATGTAAATGCCTGATGTAAACAGAACTGCTTACTTCATGTATAAAAGAATTCCTGGAAATCTTTCAACTTTGCATTAGGCTTAGGGTAGGGACAGACATAACACTTGAACCATTCCAAGTGTGTCACTGATTGGGAACTGGTTCACATCTGTCCCTGGACAGAAGTGTTCACATGTACACTGATAAGGGTTCACTGCTGCCAAAACAGCACCAGGGGGGTTTTAGAGTACTTAGACCCTCTTGCTTCCCAGGGGCAGTGTCTAGAGTTTCCCCAGGATTCCTCTACAGCAGCGGTTTCCAATCTGTGGTACAGGTACCACCAGTGGTACACAGACAGCCTGTCAGTGGTACACATTAACAGATTTATTATCATTACATTATATGACAAAAACTTGCTGGTGGTACTTAAGATTGTATCATTTAAAACTTGTGGTGTGCAATCTGTCAGAGTTTGGGAACGGCTACTCTAGAGGGAGAGGAAGATCCAGATTGGGGCAGGGGCTGGAGTGGAGGGGCTGTCAGTTCTTGGGGGGCAATGCAGCCTGCTGTGTGGGATTCTTCAGGGACTGGGACTTCCTCAGGGACTTCTGCCCCCCTAAGAACTCCCTAACTTTTCCAACTACTCAGGTACCTTGCATTGCTAGCACTTGCATAGAGATTTGTTTGCAAGGTGGAACCAGCAGGGCTGGGCTGGACTGGGCTGACTGTAAGAGTGTAGCACAGAGGGCAAGAATAAAGAACAGTTAAAATGGGCTAATTCAGTTCACACTGAGCATGGAATTGGCAGCCACTAATTGACAGCTATTCAATGCCATAGTGTAATGGCTCTGTTTCTTCCCACCCCACCCAGAAATTGGTGGACTATGGTCTCTTCATGCAACAGGTCATCTTTGGACAGTAAGAATCCTGGTTGCATCCCAGAGGAGCCCCATTGCCCTGCATGGATTTTGAGGGTGATGGACAGTGGAGTAAGGGAAGCTTGGAAGAGTGACTGGACACTAGGCACATAATGGTCTGTCTGCACATAACATTGAATTGGTTCAAGGAGGGCCAGCTCAAAATAATACTTGATTTTCTTGGTGTGCTTCTGAAATATTCCAGGAAGTTTATACCAGTCTAAAGCAGCATGCACATACAGACTTTTGGAGTTTCAAGTGTATGTAAAACATTCTAAGCATTACATCTGTCCATAACCATAGAGGACACAAACAACTGTGCATTATGCCTGTGCCTTACCACCAGTATCCAGGACTAACATCTTCATACCTTTGGACAGGCATGCTAGCATATTGGTACTGTGTAGGTAATAAACCTGGTTGAACTTTTGCCACTGAAGTGAACCTTATGTGAATTCTCTGCATAACATATTTTTGTAGCATGCCCCAAGACCAGCAGTCACAGCACAGACAATACCCTGACAGCATGTTTATACACAAAGAACTACACTGACCAAGGGAGAACACAGAGGAATTTTAAACTTTGCGAATGCATTTTCCAAACTGTGAGATCTCTGAATATGCATATTAGAATCTAAGAACTTTCTGTTACTGAACCTGTTATTGGTAACTGATTTACAGTTTTACTTTATTCTCACAATATATTCTGTATTGCCTAGCAGGACTGCACTCTTACCCACTGCACTATGCTGAAGTCATCTTGTTCCTTACTATACTTGAGGAGAATTCTGAATGTTCATATGCCAGATTTTGATCCAGGCTGTACTCTAAACATTTTAATCTACTGCAGAAGCACTCAGTGGATGCATCTACACGAGACACTTACTGCAGTTGCCTAATTAGCTCCACAGTAATGTGTCACCATCTACATGAATGGTGCTATTAGGCTGAAGTAAACCATTTAACTCTACTGTAGGATACTACTGCCCAACACTAGTACTATTCTATGACAGGGTCATTTACTCCGCCACAATGCAGGTGTAGATGGTGACCAGGGCTGCCTGGGGTACTACAAGGGTTCTACAGTGCAGGGATGCCTACTGGCTAGTGCCACACTGTAGCATCCTTGTGCCCCATCCAGCCCCTCCATACCACACTGAGCTGGAACAGAGCAGCTCCAGGCTGGTAGTCTGACCCCCTGAGCCCTGGCTCAATGTGCTGTACTCCCAGATGCACATATAAACGCTGCACCTAGGAGCAATAAACTTGGTGCGAACGGCACCAGAGTTTATTCGGGCACACTAATTGCATGTGTAGATGTACTCAATATGACTCAATAGAACAAGCAAAACAGATCAACAGCAAAATCACCATCACAATCATTTTCCTCTCCCACTAGAACATATTTAACTGGCCTTTAGAATGTATCTGAGATCAGCGCCATACTAGGAAGGAAAGAGAAAAGTTCACCTTGGGAAAGGATTTCAAAACAATGCAAATATGTGCATAATAAGAAGGATGATACACAGTGACAAAGACATTTTAGAATCAAAAGAAGGCCTTCACCAGGTTGATAAAAATTAATCTACGCATCTTGGGTAAATTCTAAGTAATGGCTCATATGAAAAAGCCAGATCCTCGATTTCACTCCTTTTGTTTGGCAGCTCTTGTGATGTGAAGCTGCATACATCCATCTTACACTATTCTGATCATTCTCTCCCCATAAAGGGAAAAGCTCATGTGGTGTAGGCTCCGTAGAGCACCCACAGCAAGGTGCGTAGCTGGGGAACATGGAATAGAGGCAGCTTGTCCCCTAGGCCCCAGCCCTTCCCAGCTAAAGAAACAGCTGGAGAGAATTGAGACAACAGATCTCATCATTCCTTGGCTCGGGGGACAAAGATGCAACTTACAGTCATGTCTGCCCATTACTTTCTGGTCTTGCACCACAGAGCCTGCTTTTTCTAAACACCCTTTACTACTTTTCAGAAACATTTCCCTTTTGTTTGTCTGAGGCCACTTTGTTGTTGTTTGATACATACAGGGCACTGTGGACAGACATAACATTTAAAGTGCTCCAACTGCCTTTGAAATGCTCCATTAAGTGAAAGTTCATATGCACGCAATCAATTAAGTACTGCAAAAAGAGCCATTACACCTCAACAATGATCATAGAAGAAGCAGGAACACCTTTGAAGTGCTACTTATTATATGTGCACCCTCCAGCAGAGCACAAAGGGGAACTGGTCGGTCCTCCAGCTTCCCCAGTGCTCTGTTGGTTGCAAAGATCAGCTTTGCAAGTCACTGAACTCCACTGCCTGGTAGGTGACCTCTGCTGCTTACTGCAGGGCAGGAAGCCACATTTTGCTAGATGTCTACCCTGAACACTTCATCTGTCCCATGAGAACAGTGTCAAGGATCCTTTGGAACATGTCAGCTGCAACCTAGGCTTAGATTGCCAGTGGCACTAGTGGTCCACAATGCCCTTCAGCACAACAAAGCATCTCATTGACACTCCAGCACCTCACTGATTCCATGCTGTTGTTTGCTGTGACTATATATAGCCCTGGATACCTTGCAACCCCTCTTATTCACAAGGGGGCTTGGAACCTACTCTGAGAAGTATCTGAGTTCTACTGTACTCCTAGCCATCAGACAAACTCTTAATCAAGGTAATATTACTTTAAACCTAGGAAAACAAATAAATGAGATGTCAGTATGCAACACTGATGCCAAAACCAGAAATAGTGTAAACACAAAAAATAAAGGTCTTAGTTCTATACAGTAATGAAGATTTCCTAGCAACTGCTATTCACCGCAGTTAATGGACTCTGAGGGTATTCACCACCTTGCAGAACTAGATCAAAAGCAGCAACAGTGCTTTGACACTGAAGCCTTCCAGAATGATCTGTAAAGGAAAAGTTTTAATACATGAAAGTCAGTTAGGCGATAACATTTTAAAATGAAAACACTTGCCAAAGCAGCAGTTGGCCCTACTAGAGTTGATCCTGGCTCTGTGCTCCTCTTAGGGGGACCTCCACGCCTATGGCCTTTTTCTTCACTTTCTAAGACAAAGAAATTAGAAGATGCAATTACTCTTATCGTGTGTGCGTGTGTGTGTGTGTGTGTGTGTAACAGTATATTTTTAACAAGCCCTAGACATGATAGAAAAGTTGGTGCATGGTGTCTTATTTTAAAAATGGTACAAGGACAACTCTAGGAATTGCAGATCAGTGAGTCCCTGCAGGGTGCAGAGGAAACTGAAAGTCTACTTCAGAAAAGAACAGTACCACACCTGCTAGCATTTTATTTATTTAAATGTTAATTGGAAATGTTGTAATACATGAAGCTCCTTGGGATCACTATTCTCTTTTCAAGGCTGACCTGTTCCACAGTGCCTGCAAGAAATAAGCCAGTTAATAATGGGATGAGGGTCAGAGGTGTATCGAGGCTTATATCAGTTATCTTTAACCAAAATGAGTTTTACATCCTCCTTGAAGAGTCCAGTTCACGTGGTGGTATGCTGCTGGAAGATGAACAGCTTCAGTTGTCAGAGAACTGCTGCAGTTCAGCATCAGCATTTGTGACACCAAGTGAGACAGGAAGTCTGAAGAAGGTCAAATAAAAGAACATAGTGCAGGAAACACTTTTTAATACAAAGGCAAAACATCAAAAAGTCAAACTGCTGTAAAAAATTATATTGTGGCCCAACTAACTAACCAAGATACTTCATGGTACTAATTAAAGTCTGATAACATTTTGACTTCCTTTAACATCCAGACGGCATGTCCGTGTTATCAGTGAATATGCCCCAATAACAACAACACTGGATGAGAAGGAAAATAAATCTTTTACCATCAGTAAACAGCATAAAGTTAGCTTAGCAGGAGATTTTAATGCCAGGGTTGGAAAGATCATATTACCTAGGAAAATATGATCAGAAAAATAAGAGTTGCCAATATGAACAGCAGTGACCCGTTCCTTCTCAGCACATGCACAAAATACAATTTTGTTGCCACCAATTCTGTGTTTGTTCTTCCAAAGAGATGCACGCAAAACCTCCTGGATGCACCCAAGATGCAAACACCGGCATCTAATCAGCTATATCATTTTATGTGCCAAAAAACCCTTCTGATGTGTATATTATTGAACTTGCAACAAGTACCAATGACTTCTGAATAGACTACAGGTTAATTTAGAGAAAATTAATCCCATGTGTTGTTTCTAAAGGAAGAAAGATTAACATTTCAATAGCGAAATTCAGTGTGAACCACCTTGGGTATCCTAAGGGAGTCCTGCATTTAGAATACCCATTGAACAATGGGCTACAACTTCACTAGCTGCACTCTAAAACGGTTCTTCTCCATTTCCATAGGCCCAGCATATGCAGGACCTCAGCTAGGGGACATTCAGAGATGTCCCTCTATCACCTTCCAGACAGCATCAAAGATGCCCTACATCTCATGGCTGACAGCTAACCAAGGCTTATGCCCTACAGTCTGTGAGCCACTTCAAAGACTAGAAAGACAGGGTTTTCTTCCAAAGAAGGGGAGGAACCTAAACTGCCTTCTCATTAAGCTGAGTGCAGTACTTGCAGGATCTTCTGCTAGAAATGTACATAGTCTTCCAGAACATCACTGGAAGTGGATTGCAGAGCTCTGGTTATGGTGCCTGTTCTAAGCAACAAATTGCTACAGCCAAGCACAGCAGTCCTGAGACTCCCGGATTCTAAACCCTCCCTCCCAAAATCCACTTCCTTCCTACATTCCCAAATCTGAGCATCATACTAGTTCATAGCTCTCAGAGATAACACCTGATGCCACTTCTTAACTCCTTATGCCTGGGCCTCAGAGGTACACCACAGATGCAACTGCTAAGGAGCTTCACTGGAACATCTGGAGGCCCCTTGCCAGGGACAGTATCTGCACCCCACATTAGCAAAGACTCTGAGAACCATTGTGTTCCACAACTTGGCATGCAGGAATAAAAGCTTGCTCCTCTGAACACCAAGGGAAGGAAGTCATGCATTCAGTGCCATGTTTCACATTCTAGCACTCTTATAGAAGTGACCAGTATAAGTAGCCTGAGGGGACAGATGCAAGGAAACTTTTTCTGTGTGTGACATGGGAAGTACTTGTTGATCAGAAGAAAGTACTTAAAGTACACTCACAAGTTATCTGTACAGGAAGAGCAGTCTTTTCCAGACATCAGACAAAGTACAGGTCACTAGATGACTGCTGGCCACAACTGGGAAATCTCCATTTACACAACTTGGTACAGACATAAGAGGCAGCTATTGTGTGCCTGGCCCCTGGGCAAATTTTATGCTATTGCTGGAATATCACTGCTCTGCACCTAATTGCAATCCATGGCATGCCCAGTGATTGGTGGATGTGCACCTGCACTTATGTGGTAGGGGGATACATGCCTGGGGACATTGCTGGAGCTCTGGCTGGAGTCATCTGTACTCCAGCTCTCACTGCTTATCTCCAAACCAACAGTATCCAGAAAACAGCATTGTGCAGCATAGTTGAGTTGGCTCTCTAGACCAGGGGTGAGCAAAATAGTGGATCTGGCCAGCAGCCAGACTCCATTTCCCAGCAGCCCCTGCCCACTTGGCTGAGGCCGTCTCCATGGAGATCCCAGCTGCACCTGTTCTGTGATAGCCCAAGGCTGGGGTTGCCATGAAGACCAGCCCCAGCTGTGCTGGCAGGGAGCACAGCAGGGCAGGGAAGGGGGCTGCTCCGGAGCCACTGGGATGTTGCGGCAGGGGCAGTTTGGTCCAGGGCCAGGGCAGAGCCACAATCTGCAGCCTGCATGCTCTGGGTAGGTGCGTGCAGACAGTGGATCATGGTTCTGCCCTGGCTCCTTGCAGCAGTGACAGCCTGGTCCTGAGCTGGGGCAGAGCTGCAATCCACTGCCTGCACGCCCCTGCCCAGAGCGCACAGGCTGCAAGTCGCAGCTCTGCCCTGACCCCAGACCAAGCTGCCCCTGACGCAAGATCCCAGTGGCTCCAGAGCAGCCCCCTACCCTGCCCTGCCATGCACCCTGCCAACACGGCTGGGGCTGGTCTCCATAGCAACCCCAGCCTTGTGGTATCACCTTACAGGTATGGCCAGGGTCCCCATAGAGACCGGCCCTAGCCATGCAGGCGGGGGCTGCTGGGAAATGGAGTCCAGTGCTGGCCCACAGGCTGGACTTTATCTACCCCCTACTCTAGACACTATCTACCCACAGAAATCTTACCCTGCTTCTTAGCCTGGTGCCCAGGAGAATCTCTCCCAGTCTTCCACCCTGTCTAGTGAGGTGCACACTTTCACTGCCTTTGCCTGACTATCTAAGCTGTTCCTAAACAGTTTCTGGCACTTCAAGTTCTTCTCCAAGCACTCTACCTCAGTGGAAGGAAGAACAAGTCCCTCATGCTAAGGAATAGCAAAAAGTGAAGGGACAAAATCAGGAAAGCAAATGCAAAAGCTGAGATATAACTGCCAAGAGATATAAAAGGAAGTTCTATTAATGTATCATACAGAAAAGAAAGATAAAAAAAACCTGTGGGTCCACTGCTCATCAGTGAATGTGATCTGATAAAAGGAAGATGGAAAGAAGGCAGAGCTGCTCAGCAACTTCACAACAAAAGCAAACTGAGACAAAATAGCTATGAAAAATAATACCAGTGAAGAAGAAGACTACAAATCAGAAGTAAAATAACCAACTCTCCCTGTGCTTTTACTAGAGTGTTTGTAGCTGCAATCTTGCAAAGAACAATATTTCCAACTATTTAGGCGATCTAGTAAAAGATATAACAGCTACCCAAAGAACTTCGTCTAACAAAGTTGAAAGAATTTAAGTCAGCAGAACCTAATGAAATTCATCCCAGGGTGCTGAAGGAACTGGCTGAAGAAATCTCAGCAGGACTGGAAACAATGTTTACAAGGCAAAGTTCTAGAGAACTGATGATGGGCTAAAATTGGGCACTCCCATTGCAGCCTCACCAAGCCTGAGTACAGTGGGAGGATGAGCCTTGCTTGAGATGCCTCAGTAGATAATACTGGCATGCAAATTAGCTCTGCTAGCTATGGCATTGCATTGGTAGGTCATGTTCATTTTGTGTTCTATCATGATACCCGGGTCTCATTCAGTCATGGTGCTGGCAAGAGTAGCACTGCCCATCCTGTAAGTGTGTTGGGGATTACTGCTCCCCAGATGGAGCACTTTGCATTTCTCTGTATTAAACAAAATCAGGTTGATGTCACCCCACCTCACAAGCCTGCCCAGGTCAGCCTGTATTGCCAGCCTGTCCTCAAGCATGAGCATGCTCCCCCATAATTTGGTGTTGTCTGTGAACTCTGCCAGTTTGCTCTTAATACCCGAATCCAAATTGTTGATGAACATGTTGAAAAGCACTGGTCTGAGTACTGAACACTAAGGGGCGCCACTGGTCACTTTCTGCCACACTGACTCAGTTCCATCAATCCAGACCATAAGGTAGCTGAGGCTGCATTTTCCCAATTTTACCAGGAGGACATAATGGGAGACCAGGTCGAAGGCCTTTTTGAGCCTTTATAAGCTATCCCATCTCATTCATCAGGGGCCCTATGCTTCCCTTGTTTTTCCCCTGACTTCCTACAAATCTAAAGAAGGACTTTTTATTGTCCTTGATTCCAGTTGCCAATTTGTATTCAGTGTGTGCCTTTGCTGTCCTAATCCACTCCCTACAGGTGCAGGCTATTGCTGCGTACTCCTCTTTGATGGTTATTTCTTACTTCCATCCCTTGTAGGCTTCTTGGTTTAATTTCAGGAGACCCATGATTTCCCTAATGAGCCAAGGGGCTATCCCAGCCCTTTTGCTGCCTTTCCTGTAAAAGGAAATGGATTTCCTTTGAGCTCCTAGGATCGCTTCCTTGAGGAAAGACCGCTCTTCTTGTATTCCCTTTCCCATCAGACCATGGTCCTGCAGGGCCTCACCAACCAATCTCCTAAGCTTGTGGAAGTCAGCTTTCCTAAAATCAAGGATTTCTACCCTACTGGCCAATTTCCCTGACTTACAGTGGATAGAGAAAGCAACCATCTCATGGTCACTGTCGCCCAGTTTCCCTTTGATTCTCAGATGGCTCACTAGATATTCCCCTTTGGCCAGAACCAAGTCTAGGAGTGCCTTGCTCCTGGTCAGCCCATAGACTTCTTGAGTTAGAGCTCCTCAGTGCCAGTGAAGAAACTTTTGAGTAACCAGATCTTGCTGAGTGCTCATTCCACAAGATGTCTGGGTAGCTGAAGTCACCCATGACAACCATGCTCCAAGAGCGTCTCCACAAAAGAAACACATCAGGACTGTTTTTATGAGAATGATAAGGAAACTCAAGCTTAAATTAACAGGAAAAGGAGAGCCTTCAAACCTTGACACAATGACCTCATCTCCAAAAAGAAGCAAGACACTTATTGGCGTGTTAAAGCAGAGACCCAGATGAAAACTTGAGAGTAAAAGAACAACTCATAGGAGGACAAAGCAAAAAAGATCCAAAGGTTTGCTGACAGCCGCAGTAGGTGTAGTTTCTTCAGCACTACCAAAGCTATCTATGGTCCAAGCACACAAGGACATATCCCTCTGAGGCCCAAGGATGGAATAACACTCTTTAGAGACAGCTCTACCATCAATGCATAGTGGAAGGAACCCTTTCAAGAGCTTCTGAACTGAGAGTCTAATGTTGAAGATAATATCATCAAAGGTATTCCACAACACCCCACTAAGGACTACCTTGAAGACCCACCAACCTATTAAGAGGCCTTGAAAGCCATTGGGCAGATAAAGAACAACAAAGCATGAAGTTTTGATGGAATACCAGATGAAATTTATAAGCATGGTGGGGAAAAAAGCTCTCCTCACCAACTACATAGCATTATTCTGAAATTCTGGAAATATGAACAGATTCCCAGTGACTTGAGAGATCCAGAATTGAGAGACGCCAGAACTGTAACCATATTCAAGAAAGGATATAGATCAGATTGCAGCAATTACTGTGGCATTGCACTCCTGTCCATAGCTAGGAAGATCCTTGCCCACATTCTCCTCAATAGACTCACTTCCCTTGCTGAGAAGATTCTACCTGAGTCCCACTGTGGCTTCAGACCATTTGCAGATATAATAGACATGGGTTTTGTTGCTATAAAGCTGCAGGAAAAATGCTACAAGCCACACCAAAATCTTTACATGGCCCTCATTGACCCAAGGGAAAACTCTGATTCAACTAGAAGGACCCTATAGAAGATTTTGATGAGATTTGGATGCCCACCAAAATGTGTTACCATCAGACTTCTTCACTATGACATACAGAAACCGTCCTAAGCAATAGCTCAGAAATGGTCCCCGTGCCCATTAAAACTGGAGTCAAGCAAGAATAGGCGACATGTAGGAGGGGCACAGAGGGGCATGTGTCCCCCCAACAGGGTCATCCCCGCCACTGATGCTGCCTGTGATGTCTGCAGATGCTCGCCAGCTCTGCCCCACCCTGCCGCCACCAGCAGTGTCTGTGAATGCTCACCAGCTCTGCCCACGCTGCTGACAGCTTCTGTGCGTGCCTCCCCCCAGACTCAGGAAGACCCAGTCACCCATGCAAGCAAGGATGCTTAATTGTACCAACATATTTTTCCACCTATATCACAGCTATTCTGCATCTCACTGTGGATAGATTTCCATTCAGAGTCAGCATTCTGCATCTCACGGGGGATAGGCTTCCATCTGGAGTACTGAATAAACACAAATCTCTTTAACATGAACTGATTATGTTCCAAACCCAAGGTAACCAGTACCTCTATTACTGATATTCAGGATGTTGATGACTGTCAAGTGTGCTCACTGACCTGAACTCCTCCAAGTCACTCTTAATTGCTTCTGTGAAGCCTACGAAATACTTGGACTCACTGTAAATTTCATGAATATCAAGATACTTTACACCAACCTACCTCAAACCATCCAGCTGCTCCCCACATCTTACAGTTAAAGGGCAGTCCTTGGAGAATGCTAAACATTTCCCCTACCTGGGTAATCACATTTCCCAAAAAGAAAGCATAGATGATGATATTCAACACTGAATAAAACCTGCCAATGCTGCCTTTGGATGTCTCCAAAATTGAAGATCATAATATCAGGACCCAGCCAAACTTCTCACCTACCAGGCTGTTGTCACCTACTTACCCTGTTGTATGAGTGTGAAACTTGAATGATATTTCGGAAATACCTAAAAGTCTTGAAATCTTACCATCAGCAATGCCTTTGGAAAATCCTCCATATCAGCTGGAAGGACAGAAGGACAAATGCCAGCATTATGGCTCAACCAAACACCATCATCGAAACCAAGTTTATACAGCACCAACTCCACTGGATACATGTCATAAAGATGCCAGACAACCAGCATTTGAAACAGGTCTTATACTCCCAACTTGCCAGTGGTCATTACTTTAGAGGTGGCAAAAGAAGAGATTCAAGGACAACCTGAAGACCAATTTGAAGAAATGCAACATTAAGTTAAATACCTGGGAGACTCAAGCATTGAATCGTCTCCACTGGTGTCATGAAATACAAAGCATCAACAAACAAAAAAAACTGAGGCAAATAGATGAGAGAGACAAAAAGAAAAAGCTGTGATCTGACATTACCAGAATCCACTCCTGGAACAGCAGGCAACCTCTATAGTGTAACATGCAGATCTCCAACTGGCCTCTTCAGTCACCTCTGGATTCACCAATGACTTCCCTATCTGTTGGAAAACTGTTATCTTTGTATCAAGGGACTGTCAATGATGACCTAACTCAATGGTTCTCAACTCGGGTGTCAAAAGACCCATTCAGGTGTGTTGCAATACAGGCACCACTGCCAAAGCTAGATGGAACAGCACAGCGTACCTCCCGCAGAGCCAGATCAGGACCTCTTGCCACAGTCCTTCTTGGTCCAATCCCATATGAACAGGTGCTCCTGCCATAGCTGCTTCCCAATCTGGCTTTGCAGGAGGCCTGCCACACACTTCTAATTGGCCATAGTGGTGGCAGCAACACCCAGCTGAGAACTGCTGCCCTAAGGACAGGAGATACGTTGATAAGAGCACATGGTATTGTGTTAGAATCATAAAACCAGAAGGGACCTGTAAGATCATCAAGTCTGGTCCCCCATTGT
>NW_017729006.1:47130525-47132836 GCF_001723915.1 Gavialis gangeticus | reverse complement strand
GTGACTGCACCACCTCTGCTGGAAGTGTGTTCCAGATTCTGGTGTCCCTTACAGAGAGGAAGTTTTTTCTTATAGCCAACCTTAATTTACCCTCTATTAGTTTATGCCTATTGGTCCTCGTCCTCCCTTGAGGTGCCCTCCTTAATAGTTGATCTCCTAGTTCTTGCTCCCCCCTGACATACTTGTAGGCAGTTATCAAGTCACCTCTCAGCCTTCTCCTCCTCAGGCTGAACAGGCCCAGTTCCCAGAGTCTCTCCTCATGGGGCCTACCCTCCATGCCCTTAACCAAACACATGGCCCTTCTTTGTAACCTCTCGAGCTTATCTACATACCTCTGGAAGTGCAGTGCCCAGAACTGGGCACAGTACACCAGCTGAGGCCACACCAACACCGAACAGAAAGGGAGAGTACCTCCCTGGATCTACTGGCCACACAGCGGCTGATGCACACCAGAGTTTTATTTGCCCTTTTTGGCAGCCCTGTCGCACTGTTGGCTCATATTCATCTTCCAGTCAATTGTGACCCCCGGGTCTTGTTCAGATGCTGTGCGAGCCAGTGCACCGCATGCTTGTTCATAGCCAGTGTTCATATGCTTGTTCCCTCTCAGACACAGTTTTGCTTTTTTAATGAGTTCACAACCTCTTACTTACTGTACACTCAAGAGGAAAAAAAAGTGTTACATAAGCTAGGACAGATCAGGTCAATCTGAATTCATGTAATTCAGTATTTCACCTTTATGCCACTCACAACTACATTCATATCAATGGGAGTGTCTCACAAAGGGAAAATGTAGACCAGCACTTTATTTAGCTGTATAAGCTTCATTCCTATCTCAGTTAATGTGGTGTAATAGGAAGTAATTCCATAGCTACTTCCTGACAAATGTCTTGTATAAGTGACTGAAATATTGGGGAGAGAAGGGGTTGTTTTAAATTTTTTAACATGAGTGTGGACAGGAGACAATTGTGCTGTTGTGGAAAAAGGAAACTGTTAAGAGTCTAATAAACTTCTCACTGAATAAGGAGTTGCCTGGTAAACTGGGTCCATACAACAGTGGTTCTCAACAGGGGTGCCATCAAATTTTAAAAAGTTATGGAAGGGTGCCCTGACAGAGGTTGAGAATGAGTCCTAATTGTTTTCCCTTGTTGCAGAGGGCAGGACATAACATAAAGCAATGAGTTTAAACTGCAATAAAGGAGATTTAGATCAAATCTCAGAAAAAAAATGTCCTTATTTTCAGAACAGTAGGACAATGGAACGAGCTTCCTAGAGAAGTTATGGAATCTCCTTCACTGGAAATCTTCAAGAAGTGACTGGATAGGTATTTTTCAGGGATTGTATAGGATCCTGCATTTGTACGAAGGGTTGGAATAAATGACCCATGATGCCCCTTTTAGCCAGGAATTCTCTGATTTTTTCTCAGTCTCAAACTTAGGTTCTCCCTACATTTGTACACGTGTCTGCTTCTTTCCAATGCCCTTAAATGGGGGCTGGCACTGGTAGTGCACAATTCTGCAAGGGTATATTGCAACATGGGAACACCTGCAGTGAATAGTTAAGTCCTTCTGGTATGCTGATCACAACTAGATGAATTAGGTGATATGCAGAAATGGAGTTGTATCACAATGAAGCATAAGACAGGACCAATGCAGTGAAGTGGACTTATTAAATAGAATCCAAGTATATGTACATCTGCACATCCCACGCATTGATCATTTCATTTTAGTGGCTGCCTTACCACACTTATGCACTGTAGACAGGATAAAGGTAGGGTTGGAAAAGATTCTGCTATATGACTTGGTCAGCTATGACTGTTCTAAGTGCCGCTATTGTGGTAAGGAAGTAAAACTGGATCTGTGCCCAAGTATTTACCCAAGATGAAACCAATGCAGCTTTCATATAAAAAGTCCCACCTCTCTAACTGTGATTATCAAGTGCAAAGGGCAATGAACATGAATTTTTAAGATGGCAAATTTTTACAAATGTGTTTCTCTAGAGTACAATATCATCAGAATTGTCTTTGAACTTAAAGATATATAGGATTTCTTTTCTGCTCTGTTGCTGATGTTTATTTCTCTATATTAATGTAACCTAACTTCAAGGTACTTGTTTAAGCATATGTTTATGAATACAATTACTCAAAATAAAGGAAATCACCAGACCAGCAAATATTGACATCCATTCATATACCCTATACAAACTCACCAGCCCCAGACATGTTATAACTCTTTAGCTACAGTGTAAAATAGCTTTCAGTTCCAGCACACAGTTACCTACAATGTATGTATTCAATACCTTTCAGTCATCCTAC
>NW_017729006.1:47128242-47130451 GCF_001723915.1 Gavialis gangeticus | reverse complement strand
AAGCAATGAGTTTAAACTGCAATAAAGGAGATTTAGATCAAATCTCAGAAAAAAAATGTCCTTATTTTCAGAACAGTAGGACAATGGAACGAGCTTCCTAGAGAAGTTATGGAATCTCCTTCACTGGAAATCTTCAAGAAGTGACTGGATAGGTATTTTTCAGGGATTGTATAGGATCCTGCATTTGTACGAAGGGTTGGAATAAATGACCCATGATGCCCCTTTTAGCCAGGAATTCTCTGATTTTTTCTCAGTCTCAAACTTAGGTTCTCCCTACATTTGTACACGTGTCTGCTTCTTTCCAATGCCCTTAAATGGGGGCTGGCACTGGTAGTGCACAATTCTGCAAGGGTATATTGCAACATGGGAACACCTGCAGTGAATAGTTAAGTCCTTCTGGTATGCTGATCACAACTAGATGAATTAGGTGATATGCAGAAATGGAGTTGTATCACAATGAAGCATAAGACAGGACCAATGCAGTGAAGTGGACTTATTAAATAGAATCCAAGTATATGTACATCTGCACATCCCACGCATTGATCATTTCATTTTAGTGGCTGCCTTACCACACTTATGCACTGTAGACAGGATAAAGGTAGGGTTGGAAAAGATTCTGCTATATGACTTGGTCAGCTATGACTGTTCTAAGTGCCGCTATTGTGGTAAGGAAGTAAAACTGGATCTGTGCCCAAGTATTTACCCAAGATGAAACCAATGCAGCTTTCATATAAAAAGTCCCACCTCTCTAACTGTGATTATCAAGTGCAAAGGGCAATGAACATGAATTTTTAAGATGGCAAATTTTTACAAATGTGTTTCTCTAGAGTACAATATCATCAGAATTGTCTTTGAACTTAAAGATATATAGGATTTCTTTTCTGCTCTGTTGCTGATGTTTATTTCTCTATATTAATGTAACCTAACTTCAAGGTACTTGTTTAAGCATATGTTTATGAATACAATTACTCAAAATAAAGGAAATCACCAGACCAGCAAATATTGACATCCATTCATATACCCTATACAAACTCACCAGCCCCAGACATGTTATAACTCTTTAGCTACAGTGTAAAATAGCTTTCAGTTCCAGCACACAGTTACCTACAATGTATGTATTCAATACCTTTCAGTCATCCTACTTTACAATCTTTATTTCAATCTCAGACTTCCCTTGTTGTGGATTATCTGTAGAAAATATAGTAGCCTTTGGCTAAGGGAACATCCCTTGGGAAGCAAGTTAAGCATTCTGTTAGCTGAGATGGATTAGAACACCTGAAACAATAACCCAGGGACCATCAGTCAATACATCTAAATGTATTTATTACTTACGAACAGAATAAGAAAGAGAAAAGCAATAGAGAAAAGCAAAAGTATGTGAGTAATTTATAATAATAAACTAACTGATGAATTAATTTAACAAAGCACCACTATATACAGGAAAATGCAGTAGCCTTATAGTAATTATAAACAGAAAAGAACTATTCAAGGCAAGTGAAAATATTGACACAGTGGTTATTAAAATAGCACGTCAACACATTAATAAAGCAGCAACATTTCTAGATTTGTTGTGAATAAAGGAGCAATAGTCAAAAAACACGTCTAAAAGACAATATTTTATATGAAATTTCTATCCCTTTAAGATAAGAAAGGATGTTAGGACTGCACCTTGTTTAAAGCCTGACTTGAGCTGTTTGATCCTGAACTGACTCTAGCTGTGCATGATTTTCCTACTGGCTGCAGGCAAATGGGCCCCAAGATACAAACCCAGTCTTTTCAGTTGTGCCTGGGCTGCTCAGTTCTTGATAAATTGCTGTTTTTCTGCCTGTTTCTAAGTTTTGTCACCCTGTTCTAACCCTGACTCCTAAGCTCCCTAGCCCTAGACTCCTCATCTGGTTACTGCCCCTGGCTTGGTTCTTAACTTTTATTTTCTGATGCAGGCTCTGACCACTTAGCAATGGCTGCTCTCACAATGGGAAATATCAGTTTCATGACAAGGTGTTTTCTAAGCTGGTGTAATGTTACGAGCTGTTCTCATACATGAAAACTGACATAGAGACTGCAGTATGTGACAAGACAATTGGTTCTGCAGTTAAAGGTCCAAATCTAAGTGTGATTGTGAGGGTGACTGAAAAACAGTGGTGGGGGTGCTTTAACTAAAGCTTGCTGAATGACCTTTAGTTAAAGCACCCCCGCCACCATTTTTCAG
>NW_017729006.1:47120069-47128038 GCF_001723915.1 Gavialis gangeticus | reverse complement strand
ACTTTAACACAAACCCCCCCCCGCCACCATTTTTCAGCACAGGTACACTGACAGACGTAATGCTGGAGTCTGCTGGAGCATGGTAATTACTTGGTAATCGAGTCTGCTCTGACACAACACGTTATAATTACAGCATATCAGAGCAGCCTTGATCCACACGTATAAGTGCCCAAAAAGTCTGTGAGTATGTCTGGGTATTAGGATGCCTGGGTGTTAAACAGTAACTGGGATGTTCTGCTCTCCTGTGCAGGATGAAGGCCTATCACTTGGAACTACAATACAAGCCCTTGGAAAGGTGGGTAATTGTTTAAATTGTGCAAATGGCATTAACCATTTGCCAAATCCCATTGTTGTCACAACTAATGGTTCTATCTGTACTGACTTAAATGTGCCTTCCAATTATTGTGGGAACAGCTTTTATACCTCATTAAGCCTAGATATATTGTTACTCAGAAGATGATACCTCTAAAAGCTTTGAAATCATTAGGACCTACACAGTTTCAGACTTAAAGTATTAAGCACAATACTGTCAGTGATTTAAATGGGCTAAAAGAATTAACCACTCACTTGGCAAGCAGGATAATTTTCCGATTGCCAAATGAATCCACTGTCTGTGCGTCTTAAACGTATCTGTGCTAGGATGACACATCTCCATCTACCTATGACCTGACTGGTTATTCTGTCCTTGAGTCCCATTAGTCTATGAGAATGATTCCCAATCAGGGTGTGATCGCACCCTGGTATGTCTTAAGAGCCTTTCAAGAGTCCTGCAGGATGCCAAATGATCTCAGCGTTGTTAGGTTTGCAGACATGATTCACAAGATAAACCTAGAGATTTCAAATGGAAATCCATAGTTGTGGTCTTCCTGAGTTTTTTGCAACAGAAAAATTGCTCTATTTTTCTGCACTCAAAAAAAGAGTGCAGAAAAATAACATCTGACATTTTCTGAGGGATGCCTCCAACCTAAAAAGGGTTGAGAACCACTGGGCTATGCTATGTAAGCCACGTAGCCACTTTACTGGTAAAAACAGGATAACTCTGTGACACCTATCCTTGAGCTAGTGAGTCTAACTTGATTTTTGCGTCTTTGCAGCTTGGCCTTGATAATAATTCCACAAACTATTCTTATGATGGAGATTAGATGGCTCCTAGCCAACATGTCTTTTTGATCCATGGACAAATCGCAAGATACCAAGGTTTGAAGCTAATGGTTTGCTACTGCCCTTTAGGCAAGATAAATGGGGAAACAACAAAATGCCCCTTTATTTGCTCTTATCTGAAACAATCACTTCTGCTTAATGTAAATTCTGCATGTAGGGAAAATAAGAATAGAGAGTGCTAGGAAGAATATACAATAAAGAGAAGGGAACAGACAAAAAGAGGAGAGGGCCAAAAAAACACTCATTACATGTCCCTAAGAAAAAGCCAACAGAGCTTTTTATGCAGTGCTAAATGGAAAAGCAGACTTAGAGTTGTGAACAAGGCAACTGGCTCCTCTTGTTCCTGCCTTTGGTGTTCATGGAAACAGGACTTTGTGTACAGTCTTTGTAAACAAGAATGCACCCAACAAGTACTGACCTCTTTCATCATTTTTTCCTCCTAATAGAAACAACCCACAAGGCCTCAAATATTGGATAACAGCTCAGGCAAAAGAGGATACAAACTTTTAGGACCTGACCCTACAAAGTCCTGAGAACTTTGTTCCCAATACAGCAAACCATTCAGAATTCATAGACTTCACAGACATTAGGGCTGGAAGGGACCTCGGAAGATCATCGAGTCCAGCTCCCCACCCAAAGGGCAGGAAGCCAGCTGGGGTCACAGGATCCCAGCAAGATAAGCATCCAATTTGCTCTTGAAGGTGTTCAATGTAGGTGCTTGAACCACCTCCCATGGCAGACTGTTCCAGACCTTTTGGGCTCGGACAGTAAAGAAATTCTTCCTTATGTCCAGCCTGAAACCATCTTGCAGTAGTTTATGACCGTTTGACCTTGTCTTCCCTTGGGGCGCTCTGGTGAACAAACGTTCCCCCAGATACTGGTGGTCACCCCTGATAAACTTATAGGTGGCCATCAGATCACCCCTGAGCCTACGCTTTTCCAGGCTAAAGAGCCCCATGGCTCTCAGCCTGTTGTCATAAGGTCTGTTTTCCTGACCTCTGATCATGCGCGTGGCTCTTCTCCAGACTGTCTCAAGCTTCTCCACATCCTTTTTGAATTGTGGAGCCCAAAACTGGATGCAGTACTCCAGCTGTGGCCTCACCAAGGCTGAGTACAAGGGGAGAATGACGTCCTGGGATTTGCTTGAGAAGCATTTATGGATGCAAGCAATCTTTTTGTTCATTTTACTGGCTGCAGCATCACATTGATGGCTCATGTTCATCTTGGGGTCAATCATAACCCCGAAGTCCCTTTCATCCGTAGTGCTAGCCAGCATAGCACTGCCGAGCCTATAAGGATGCTGCAGGTTTTTCTTCCCAAGGTGGAGAACCTTGTATTTTTCAGTGTTAAACACCATCCGTTCTCGTCTGCCCATTTGCTGAGCCTGTCCAGGTCAGCCTGGATCACTTGCCTGTCTTCTGGTGTGGACGCTTTGCCCCAAAGTTTGGCGTCATCGGCGAACTTCCCAGTCTGCTTCTGACTCCAATGTCCACATCATTAATGAAGATGTTGAACAATAATTCATTTAACATAATCTTGCTCCACTGGATGCAAGTATTGGCAATGGTCAAGGATTTTGAATGACCAACATAGAACCTATTTCCTTATTGATTTCTGTGTTTTTTTGGATCCATCTGGAATCTTTCTCCTTTGAGTAAAAACTTATCAACTGTTACGCTGTTAATATAGCCAAAAGAGAAGCCTTTACTACATGGTTGTTTTCATGTGAATGCTAATTATCCAACATTGCTCAGGAATGACCCTAGTACTGAACTGAGTACTACTAAACTCTCCATTGCTCTTTTCCTGGAGGAGTACTCAGGATATAACTAGAAAAATGGTACTATTCACGTAGTGTTTATCACTTGATTGTAGTAGAACTTAGGGGCTCCATAAAAGTACCAGGACTTCATTGTGCTTGGCACTGAAGAAATGCAAGAAGAGCTGAAGCCGTGTGTTTTGGTTGATATTGGTAGGCATTTAAGAAAGTACATAACTACCAAGGGCCTGTTTTAAATTGAAGACATTATACTGAATACACATTTCATACCAGTTCTTAGAAAAGGATTTCCTTACATAGTATTAAGTTCAAACATTTTTCCTTACCTTTATTTAGAGTGATGAGAGGTGGACAGAGAAGTTCAGTGTCTGGTTTGGAGGGAGCTAGGGTCCCTTTTGCCTCTGGTACTACTTCTCCTTGTACAGAGTGGGAGGTTAGGGAGCTAAGCCCTCTAGCTCCCCCGGTGTCCTCCATCTGCAGCAACAAAGTAATCTAAGACAATGAGACAGAAAATGATTGGCAGTTTGTTGGTATGTAAATTGCCTTTTATAACACTAAAAGACGCTGAACACTTTCTGCGAGTCTTTTTGCTTGATAACATCCAACCCCATAGATCAGGGAGCTTTTGATTAGCAGTAAGCAAAACAACAAGTTATGTGGGAGCTCAATTAAAATTGAGACTTAGATACAAGCTAGCCATAATCTGCTGCTGCAAAACAGTAAGCTGTTCTCTACCTGCCCATTAATATGAGCAACTATCCTGAGAGTGTTTATTTCTGGCTTCTGTCATTATTTTTGCTCACAATTTCAATTATCAGAGTTAGAAACTCACCCTTTTTGTGAGAAAGAAGGAAAAAAGCTCCTACTACAAGCACAGTTGTAGATCCTAGAAGTCTTGGACACTGGGTGCTGGGAGAATGACTTGCTCCCTCTCAGCAGGTTTTTCAGCTGTCTTCTTGAGCTCTCCGAGTTTTTCCAGTTGCTATGGCAACTCTTGCACAAACCTAGCTGACAGTCCAGCACCCTGGAGGCACCTCATCTCTCCCCATTCCCTCCACTGCCTGCTGAGGTTTTCATTTCATTACAGCTCATCAGCTGTTTCATATAATTCAATTTTCTCTTTTAGGAAAAAGAGATTCAAATAACAAGCTCCCTTGAGTCTTGCCGCTTGCTAATGCGCCGTTGCTATGGAGCATATATACAATAGAATTTTATATTTCCTTGTGGGAGGGCATAGTTCACTGTATCCCAGCAATAAAGAGTTTTTTCTTAAAAGTTACCTCCCAGAGAGCCAAGAAGTGTTTGTATTCCCTTCATTGTAAATTATGTACTGCATTATACAATTGATGATTTAACAATTAATTTTGCTTAGCATTTCTCCATCTCTTTCTACTTCAACACTGTAATTTAGAAATAGCTTTAAAATGTATCCTATTGGTGGATGTTTGTATTGCTGTATTGTATTTGTATAGCAAATACCATCAATATTATAATTGACAATACTTGCTATTTATTTTTAATTCATTCCCTTTTTCAAGGTAGCTCTAGATATCCCAAAAACAATCTTCTAATTACTATATATAACCAATAACACCACAGAAATTATTTTCGTCAACCCTGAGCATTTAAACAATGTAAGTTCAGCGAGTAACTAGTTATGATAAACATTAGGTCATGAGACAAGGAGGAGGACAATTCATGTAAACTGCTCCCTCTGTGAATGCATGTTCCATGGGGGGGCTGCAGTTCTCCCAAATGGCACATCTTGCAGGACTAGAAGGTCAATTTTTAATGCTACCACTACATTAAATATGAATCAGTCCTTTATTATAAGTAGGGCTGGTAATACTACCAATGAGTAAGGTTTCCCAATACTCCCCAAGATAAGAATCTGCTGCCAGTGGCTTATAACTTTGGCAAACTTAATAATTCAGTCTGAGATTTTTCATGCTGAGTGCCTTCCTTGGCTGAATTGTTTTCTTTTGTGGGGGAGGGAATAGGGGCAGGAGACAAATTTCAGTCCAAATTATCCAGACATTTTTCAGCATGTGATTAGGGAAAATACAGGTTGTTTTGCCCATGTTAAAAAGAAAATATGGCAATATTCTCACTAAGAAATGTTTGCAATGTCTTGAAAATTGGTAGATGATTTCTTTTTTATTGGAAATGTGCCTTGTGCCCTCTGTCTCAATATGCTCAGATTTGGCCAAGTTATAAAGCCTCTGAAAAACTGTAGAGTAGGAACTTTTTCAGTTCAGCAGCTAAAATCTCCGAACAGTCCCTCATCCTTAAGCATATTCCAGCTTCTCGGCTCCCTGTGCTGATTAGACCACACCCCAGCCATCACTGCAGAGCAACAGGACATGCTACATCCAATTATAGCCCCTTTGCAAGCCCTTGACTGGGGGAAGAAATTCCAAGGTGCAAGGGAGAAAGGAATCTGACCTGGAATTGCACTGCCAGGGTAAAAGTGCTAACAGTTGGGTAAGGAAACTGAGACAAGGAGCCAGGGAGAGAGGAGACTTAGGCAAATGTCCACAACAGGGGAAGAAAAGTGACTGTAATTGAATGAGGAGCCTGGGAAGGAGATTAAGATTGTGTCAAGCCACAATCTTGAACTCAAGACCTTGCCCTGCTCAGGTCAGCCACTCACCCCAGGTTCCCACCTCCTCAGCTGACCTAGCTTGGATATAGGTAGCTGGAAACCTTCATCAGAATCTAGCCATCCATCCACCTTCTGTCACCTAAGCTGTCAGATGGCATCATCTAACCCTCCATTTCCTTCCGTATAAATCCCTATGAAGGGACAGGAAGCGTCTGGGCAACAGAGTTTAACCCAGGGCGGGTAATTATTTGGGCCAAAGGGCCACATAGGGAGATCTGATGAGCTGTCATGGGCTGGGTCACCCCTCCCACCCCGCAACAACTCTTCAAAACTCCCTATGGGGCTTTGGACAGGTGGGAAGCAATATTCAGGAGCAGGACAGCCACAATCTGCTCCCTGCACTCTCTGCCCTGTGCAAGGAGTGGGAGGCATATGCGAGTGTGTGGTGGGGGCGTTGCCTGGAAGCCAGCCAAGGGTAAAAAGAGGGAGGGGAGTGCCGGAGGGCGCATGAAGCAGAGCTTGCTTGGTCTGCAAATGCCTCTGTAGACCCTGCATGAGACCAAGCCCCACCTGAGGCAGCCCACACTGCACGCCTGCTGGCCCAGCCCCAGCCAGCACGCAGCCACCTGCAGGCAGGTGAAGCAAGTGAAAGGCAGTTAGGAGCTGGAGCCCTTCACACTGGGGCAGGAGCTGTCTGACAGAAGCTCCCCCTCACTGCCTGGAGTAGCAGAGCAGAGGTAGGAGCAAGAGCCGCAGCTGGAGACAAGGGGAGCAGAACAGCCCTGGCACCCTGGGCCTTGGCCAGCATGCACAGCTTCCAGTGGAGCCGTTCCCAGTGCAACTGCAGCTGGCTGGGTACTGCTCTGCTCCCCTCACCTCCAGCGGCCGCTCCTCCTCCCACTCCTGCCCCTGGTGTGCCACTCTGAGCAGGGGGGACAGCTTCAGCCAGGCTGCTCCCACTGGAGGTGAGGGGAGCAGCACTCAGCCAGCTGCAGCCACACCAGGACCAGCCCCACCAGAAGCTGCACATTGGCTGGGGCCTAAGCCAGTGGGCACCAGCGGGAGCATGGTGCAGTCTGCCTGGAGGCAGTGGGTGGGGCTCGGCTCAATGCAGTGTGTTGCAGGAGCAGCCACAGCCCTGATCCAGTCAGTTGGTGGGCCAAATCCTATCCGCAGGCCATATTTTGCCCACCCCTGGTTTAACCTGTACCCAGGATACTTTGCCCTTTGTGCCTTTCCTGACTCTCTAACTGATCCCTCAGCTACCCGATCTGGCTTGCCCTCGGACTTTGAATTCTGCTTGACCCTTCAGCTTCTGAAGTGGAATCCTAGCTTGATCTTCTGAATACCCAACCCAGCTTGCCTTCTGAGTCCATGCTGTGCCAACCTTCTGGCTCTGTGACTCAGCTCTTTGGACTGCCCTCCCAGCTTCCTGGTTTCCCAGCTGTTGGATTCTGCACACTCCTCCTGATCCTGGTTGTTCCCCACAGACCCTGAATGACTCCCAGAGTGGGCTGCCCATGACCCAGCATGACACACTGTGCCGGTGATGGCAAGGAAAGGGATAGATGGGACAAGACAATGGGAAGCGATGAGGCTGAAGTTGTTTCCTGTTCCCAGTTCCTGGTTCCTCATTTGCAGTTCCCAGTTCCTTAGTCAAAGTTTCAACAATTATAAAGATAATTATCAGATAAAATAAAGAGTTCTATATTTCATCAAATGCATGTATTTGCAAACAAAAATGTAGTATCATAGTGCATATCAAATACTCCAGTCATCATCCATAGGAATTAAAAACAGTTACAGTCAATATATATGCATGTGCGTAAAAGGGACACAACATAACAAACCTCTGTAACTGAGGGACTCTCCTGAAGAGAAAAGAGGAAGGGTGCTGCCCAATGCAAAACTTGATTTTTGTGTGGCTTAATGCCACCTGGCAGCTCCCCAGGCCTCTGCGCTACATATATTACATTAAGAAACCAAATTAGATTGGGATTGTGAGGCAAAATCCACATTGGGTCACCCCAACTAAGAAATCGCTGAGTGAGGGACTCTCTTGAAGCAGCCTGGGCAGGGAACTGCCTGACCAAAGCTTAGTTTTCAAATGGCATGACGGCACGTGACAGCTCCCTGGACTAAGGTTCAGTCACATGACTCGAAATAACATGGCTGTTTCTTTCAGTGTTCTCTAGTTTACCTTGTTTTTCATAGATTCATAGATTAAGGGTCGGAAGGGACCTAGCAGATCTTCTAGCCCGACCCCCCGCCAGGGCGGGAGAACAACAAAAAAACCCCAAAAAGAGAAACGGGACTCAAATGAGTCCAGCCAGGTAGGCATCCAGCCTCTTCTTAAAGACCCCCAGGGTAGGGGCCAGCACCACTTCCCTTGGAAGTTGGTTCCAGCTCCTAGCCGCCCTAAC
>NW_017729006.1:47117088-47119838 GCF_001723915.1 Gavialis gangeticus | reverse complement strand
TCTGATGCCGGCCCATCACAAATGTGCTCCTTGATGATCTTCTCAAAGAGTTTCCCCAGGATTGAGGTAAGACTGACGGGCCTATAGTTGCCTGGGTCCTCCCTCTTCCCCTTCTTGAAGATGGGGACCACATTTGTTGCTTTATGCCTTGCAGTGTTCCTGCTCATTTGGTGTTGAACACTGTCCTGTTCCTCTTCTATTCATTTCTAATGAGAAAAGGTAAGAAAAGATGCCTTGGAAAGAGAGGAGGATATGGTCAGTACCTTTCTGCATGAATTGCAATAGTTACAAAAAGACTTCTGAAAGGAGAAGTCAGGTCAAGACCTCATTGCTGGTAGAACTCATAAAAACACACTGAATTTTAGAAAATGGCTCTATAATTTCTGGCATGAGGATAAGAGGTACTTAAAATCAAAAACCTTTAATGAAGCTTTAATGAAAACTTAAGGTTTGTGCAAGAAGTGTGAGGATTCAGTCATGTGCAACGTAACTACCGTACTGATCAGGGATCCGGGTTTTCTGTTTGCTGTGGAAAAAAACACAGATTTTCTCTTTTAATGGAGAAAACCATGGTTTTTCTCCTTTAAAGGAGAAAATTATGGATTTCTTCTTTAAAGGAGAAAAACATGGGAAACCATGGATTTCTCCTTGCAGGCTGGCAGAGCTCCCAGCCTGCCAGGACCTGCTTGGGGCTGGAGGAAATGGGGGAGGGCGATCACGTGTATGTGTGCATGCAAAAGCATATGGCAGCCAAGCAGAGGTGGAGAGCAGCTCCCACAGCTGCCTCCAGGTAAGCCTATGGGCCGGGGCCACAGGATGCATTGGATGGGGAGGGGGAGCATAGACAATGCAATGGGGGGGTACACGTGCCTCCCAAGATTTCTGTGCCCACAGCGGGGCATGAGGCTGCAGCCAAGCTGGACCAACTCTGGGCAGGAGTCATCTCTGCAGCCCAACAGGTGAGATCCAGTGCAGGAGGGAGTGCTGCGCCACCAAGTCATCCAAGTGAGGCACAGCAGCAGCGGTGGCATGGAGCTGTGCACCCACTGCTGCTGGGAAGGCAGGGGGTGCCTCAGCTTGGTGATCATGGCAGCATGGCACTCCCTCCCGCACTGGGTCCCACCCACTGAGCTACAGAGGCTGCTCCTGCCCGGAGCTGGTCTGGCCTAGCCATAGCCCCACATCCCACTGTGGGTGCAGAAATAGGAAGGGAGGCATATGTCCCCTCCCACCACCCCAGGTGTTGCCTGTGCCCACACCTCTCCCCCTCACCATTCCCCACTCTCTGGAGGGGTGGGAGCAAGGGGCATCAACAGGACTAGGGTGGCTTGGGAGTGAGGGGCAACAGCATAGGCAGGGACAGAACGTCAGCTTATCAGGGCTGCACAGCACCACAAAGCAGTTGGAGGGAGAGCCCCAGCTAGATCCATATCCTGGTGAGCAAAGGGGGCCGGGAGAGCTCTGATTTTCTATGATTAAAGAACAAAAAACAAAATCAAATGCCAAAAGATATTTAGCATTTATTTTATTACAATGACTGAGGCACTGGTAGGCTTCCAAATAACTTTAAAATTGTAAATATATCAATAAAACATAGTGTTCAACTCATACCTATAAATTTGGTGTTGCATTTTAATCACAGAAAAATGCGGATATTGGGTTTTTTAATCAGAGAATTTGGGATTTTTTTTATCAGAGAAAACCAGGTTCCCTGTAATAATTAACTTCACTCTGCCTAGGGTTTCAAACTGCTTAAGAAGTTGTAGACATAATATATCATGCTTCTATCTACCACATGAAGCTGCACTGAACAGTAGTAGCTCTGCCAAAGTACCAGACAAGACCAAAGAAGGTTCCTTTGATTCATGAATAGATTCAAAATTTCCCCATTTTACAGATTCTAACACTACTCAAGATACCTTTGCTGTATGGTCATCAGCTGAATAATGATGCCAAAGAAAAGGAAATTCATTTCCTAAAACAATATAAATAAACACAGTTTTTGGTCTGAATCTATGACACTGATAAAAGGGAAATAGACATTATCAGCAATCAGCTGTTTTTGGCTGATGTGGCTAATAATGTTGCTGATAAATGCCATGCGCATGCAAGTGGCCAGCCTAGCAGCTTGGTGTGCACTATCCAGCTGGTAAGTCTGTTGGGGTCAAGGGGCAGGGGGAGAGAAGGGGCAGGAGGGGGGTGCAGATAAAGGCCCCCATGGTGAGGGAGAAGAGAGGCTGGGGCTGGGGCAGGCACTGCCAAGCCAGGACAGGGTACGGGATGGAGCTGTGAGCAACTCGTCTGTGGGGGTGCTGGGAGGGGGGGCTCCCCCCACACCTGTGCACAAGGCAATGGTGGGCTGCCATTTCCTACTTGTTTCCAGAAGTGGTGCCAGGCTCTTCCTGGCATGGAGGGGGCGCATGCTAGGGCTGCACTTGAGCTGGGTGGCAGTGGCACTGGGGGGGGGGGCTACGAGGTGGGTTACAGCCCTCCTAACCTCTCCTCCCAGCTCCACCACCACCCACACCAAGTGCAGCCCTGGCCCAGCACCCCCCCCACACCAGGAAGAGCCTGACACCGTCTCTGGCCCCAAGTAGGCAACAGCAGCCCACTGTCACCCTGTGCACAGATGCAGGGGGAGGCCCCCCCAGGACAAGCTGCTTGCAGCTCCATCCTGTGTCCCGCCCTGGCAGAGCCTATCCCAGCCCCAGCCCCCTTTCTCCCTCACTGTGGGGGCCTCAGTCTGCCCT
>NW_017729006.1:47109345-47112088 GCF_001723915.1 Gavialis gangeticus | reverse complement strand
TCACACCAGATGACAAAGCCAACATATTTAACAATTTCTTTGCCCCCTTTCTCCCTCACTGTGGGGGCCTCAGTCTGCCCTCCCCACCCCCCTCACCCCCAACAAACTTACCAACTGGACACTGCTCTCCAACCTGCCGGGCTGCATATCGGCAATTGAACTGGTATGGACCGATATGGTTCATTAACAATCAGCCATCAGTATGGGCCCAAAAGATCTTTATCAGTGCACCCCTAGTACAAATTGTAGAAATTGATAAGCAGTCATCTAGCACTGACTCTGACATTAATAACAGTGATTCTGAGGGCACTGTGAAAACATTACAGAAAATGTTATGTCTGGAGCTTCCTTTCCACAAGTTTTATGTCCATCAAGATTCTATATAATTTTGTGTAAGGATGAGTGGAAACAAATTTTTCTAACATCAAAATTACTGCTACAGTTCAACAAATGGACAGATGCATTTTGGCCAAAAAATTAAAATAATACAGTATGTTCTGTGTTTTAATATGATTATGTTTAAAAACAAAAACACAGAAATCAAGACAAATGAATGTTCCTTTTCGATATGGAAAAGCAAAATGCAACTGGGATGGGTGTGTTTGGTTCTTCATGAGAACCAGGAAAACATGATCAACATATAATAAGTGAAATTCAAGTAAAAGGAGAAATACAACACGAAACTGGTAAAATGCACAAAAAGCACACATGCTGGAAAAGAGGAGAATTAAGAGAACTGAAAAAACACTGCCATTTGCACTTTCACAGACCTGCATTTTACTTATTGGCTTCTATTCCATCCAGGAGAGCACAAAACAACAACAGACTCTCCCCATGCCTGAAGAAAGATGTTTGTGCCTGAAACCTTGCAAAGAACAATATTTCCAACTATTTAGTTGGTCTAATAAAAGACATCACATTTATGTCCATGGAGAACAAGATGCTTCTGGTAAAGGATACATAAAACTTCATGTGCTCACATGCAGGACATCACTGCACCACCTTTCACACTGGTCATGTACAGGACATCTAACTGCACCTAATATTTGATCTTTGAGCAAGGGTGTGTAACTTATACCTTGATATCAGGAGCTCTGTTGTTAGAAGACCTCCATCATGTAATCACTGAATCTTGATGTCAGTTGCAGAGATGCTAACAGTTGACCAGAGTATTCTAACAATATCATGGTGGCAGACCTTGCTTTTCCAAGCAACTCTTCCACACCACAAAAAGTAGAACGCGACTTCAGTTGGGCTTTAATTCCTACAGCTATTTAGATTTTCAAACAAATGAGTGTTATACATCATGTAATGCCTACTTTGAATTACGCCCTGGGAAAAGGAAAGCTGATATTACAATGGTACACACATGTGCAGCACATATGATCAAATACGTGGGCATGTATCTAAATCTGCAGTTTCTAAGAATGTCAAGAATTGTTTATGTATGCCTTTGCCTTATTTTGAACTGAAAAAGCAATACATGAACGCAGGGAATTAATAAACTCAGCATAATTTTCAGTGCAGCACATTGTAACAGACAGTGCAGGGAAACAGTAACAAAAGTAAAACAATGTATAAAGAAATCAGCAGACCTGGCTCTCTCAAAATGAGGCTGAATCAGGTTCCTTATTCAAAACTAATCTTTACACAATTAAGACACTGGGAATAAGGAACTGGGAACAAGGAACCAACTTCAGCTTCCTCTCTCCCAAATCATTCTAAACTTCGACAAGGAAACTGTAATTGAAAAGAAACAAGAATCAATTTGCAGACTAAAAAACATTATTGGAAGAATACTTGAAAATCAAGCTTCAGGGTGGGCTGTGCCCTGTTCAAGGTGCTTCAGGAGAGTCCCCTAATTGCAAAACTGTGTCATTAATGGTGACTCAACACAGATTTTGCCCCACAGTTTCAACCTAACTCGGCTCCTTATTGAGCGTTGTGTACAAAAGCCCAAGGGGGATCTGCCAGGCTTTGTGTTGGGCAGCACCTCTGCTCTTTTTTCTAGAGGGCAGCCACGTGTATAATAAACACAACTATTTTTAGCTCCTATGAATCTGAAGAAGGAACAGTGAACTGTGAACAAGGAAAAAGGAACCAGAGACCAGGAACCAACCCCAGCCTTAGAGGGAGAACTGGGCCCGTCTGGACAAGATACAGAACCGGGCCTATCTGGTGAGGTGAGAACTAGGCCGAGGACCCAGGGTCACAAAGAGATTCGGCCAGTGGCGACCCAGCTTTTTTGCCTTGGGGACTGGATGGGCAGGGTGGCAGCCCCATCCAGCCATGATGGCTGGGCAGAGGCACGGTGGCCACCACTCTCCAGCTGATAAATTTCCCACCCTACGAGAAGCCCTGTGGGCAGTGTTGCCAAGTCTGCTTATAGTAAGCAGAATTAGTCATGGGTTTTTTTAAAGTTGTTTTAATTTTTTGGGAGTCACAGGTTGATAAGCACCCCCGCTCCCCTCTCCTGGAAACGGGTCGGGCTTCTTTTGAAAGGCAGTGCTGCTCGCTTTTCTCAGTAGACTTGACCACACTGGTCCTGCGTGGGACACCAGGGCACGGCCAGGGCAGGTGAGCCACGGGCAGGAGGTGCAGGTGCTTTGGCCACTGGGCTCCACTGCAGTCCACCCCCAGGCTGAGCCCGGGCCCCTCCCCCGCCCCGCACCTGGCTCCACGCGTCGAACCCACCCGCTGGCCGCCACGTGTAGGAACGTCGCAGGCGCGGCCATGAGCAAGC
>NW_017729006.1:47101091-47108890 GCF_001723915.1 Gavialis gangeticus | reverse complement strand
TGTGAGCCGCGTTGGGGCCCCTCGGCGCTTCTCGCAGCCTCAGAGGCGTTCAAGAGGCTACAGCGGGGTCAGGTCTTACATATGAAGTGATCGTGTTGGAAGCTCCATATTATTGTATTTGCTGCAACACTATCGCAGATCTGCGAATAAGCACGCAAGTGATTCTTCTCCTTCTGGACTTCATATTGCTTACTGCAAGCTGTCAGTGAATGGGGCAGGAACTGGGCCATCAAAGTTGAGGCATTTCGTTCTTTCAAGGCCAGCTGGCATGAGAAAGTGCTGACAGTGAACCTCAAAGTGACTTCAGGCTTGTGGGTTTTACACGTGCCGTGTCAATGAACTGCCTCAAAAACTGTTGTACATTTTAGCAATCAGGACTCGTAGTAGAGATGATATTTTTTACAAGACCAACAAGATTTTTTCATGCACAAAAAAAAATTCTTTAATTTTTTTTTTCCAAAAATCTAGTTGGTATAATAAAAGATACCATCTCTACTACAAGTCCTGATTGCTTTTTTCTCTGGACCAATATGGCTACAGCCTGGATAACATCATTAATTTTAAACACTTTTCCTGTTGGTTGTACATCATGCAAGGGTTGAAATCGTACAAATAGGATAATTATTACATGCCTGGCAAACTGGTGCCATGGTGCCCTGGGGGAGAAGCACCATCCTGAGGCTTTTTGCTTAGAGGTCAGGTGTTATCTGACAGGATTTGTTTCTTGTTCAGGAGGCTGTCTCTCTATCCCACTGATGCTCTGCCCTCACTTTAGGACAGTGTTAATGGCCTTTACAGATATTGGTGATGCACAGGGGGTGCGCCAGCTTTGAAACCAGAACTGTGCTTCCGGTTTTGCCACTGGCTCGATGATCCCCGCCCCCCCCTCGGCGATCTGGTGCAGCCCCAGACTCAGGAGGCACCAGTCACTCATGCTCACAGATAATACGGACCTAACCTCCCATTTCTAGTTTTTCTTTCTAGTCAGTGTGGATGGACAGCAGCTGGATGTGGCAACCTTGCTGTTGAAATAAGTTGCTTTGATCAACAGTGCAAAGGAAATTAGTTTTCACAAGTCTTGTTTAAAATGAATGTGGTTAGATTGGGAAAAAATGCCTTGTTTACTGGTAGGGACCATTTTTGCCAAGAAAAGGCAGGAGCTGTGCTCTTGTAACTGTGTTCTTAACAAGGATTTCATTTGTGTCACTATTTTGGTTCAGAAAGAAAAGCAGACCCCCAATTGAAATGGTTATTCCTGTTGAGTTTTTAACCTGGACCAGGCTTATTATGTAATTCATATAAACCAGGTGTGGCTCTTTTCTTACTTGGCAGTTCACCAGGAATTGTAGGTGACAGTGGTTTTAGGATAGAGCCTGCACTCTTGTTTCATGGTTTCTACTTTCCTTCTATACTACATGTATCTAAAAAAAAAAAAAAAAAAAAAGGCCCTAATTTTATGCTGACAGTTCCATTTCATTTAAATGTAGGAGTGATTTTTTTTTTAAGTTTCCAAAATCATGTTGAATAGATGATGAGAATTTACACATTTTCTGTTATGACACATTCTTGTTCTTAAAGGGTGTTCTAACATGTCAAAATGAGAATATGTGTATATATACAAAGATAGCTGCAGTACTGAATGTAGATTAAGTGCTTTTGCACATGTGTTGTTTTGAAATGCAGAGTACTGGGAGCTTCAGAAGACTATAGTTTGTGTGTTTGCATGTGGATGCAAACATGTCTGTATGCAGTAGGGTTTTTTTTTTTTAATTTCAGAAAGATATACAGTTTGTAGCATCACCTTATAAGACCAACAATCTCTTACCAGGCAACCTTTCCCTAGGAACATTTTCCAAACCATATATTCAGATGATATTCCCTAAAACAACAACTGTCACTTAGGAGCAACATGGTTTCTAGAAGGGCTTGACCATTCTGTGAGTTTGTCTTCCCCTTTTTATTTTTAATGGGTTAACCAAGCCTTCACTATGGTAATGAAGGTGCCCTGTGGCAAGGATCCTTGATTCTAAAACTTAGAGATAATTAGAAAATCTTCCGGGTGGGGGGAGGAACATCATGGACTTCCTTTCCTCTTCCGTGTCCTTCTGACAAGGTATTTAGCAGAATTCATAGATACGTTGGAACCTTACAGGGCTGCGCCATGAACACTTCTCCTGTGGCCTCAAGCTTGCAACCTCTGGGCTGTCAACTGGTGGAATAGAGGAAAATGGGACAGAGGCCTATCTTAACCCTAACTTAAGGGACTCTTTCAGAATGGCTCTTTCTCGCTCTTGTTCTCTGTAGAGATAGAAGTTCCTATACTCTCCAGACTTAAATAGAAACACTGTGAGGAGTTGGTGAATAAAGGGAGTGGACATCTTTGAAGGCTGGTTTTGGCTCAGTTGAGCAATGAGACGGGTACCATTTTGGAGAATCCCACAAATTTTCCAGAGATGAGGCTGGCATGCAAGTAGGGGTACACCAATAAAGATTGTCTTGGCCGATGCCTATAGTTGATGATTAACCAACCACATATACCAATCCCATAACCAATATTTAGTAATAGTGCAAGGCATGCTATTGACACAAACCTCTTTGTTTTGCAACACACACACATGCACACACCCCGCTCCTGCCTGCTTCAGCCCTTGATGAAGAAGGTGGTGACTGCCTTTTTGCCACATATGTTGCCACCTCACTCATGGCTCTTAACCCCAGCCCTGCTCGCCACACAGTCTATGCTGCCATCCTGGGTAGGTGGGGTGAACCCTTGCGCAGACAGCAGTGCCAGGTGCATTTGGAGCCCAAGAACATGCTGGTGCCTCAGCATGGTGGGCCCTGCGCAGCCAAGCTCCAGCAGTTGCCAGGGAGAAGTTGCTTTTGCAAAGGCACTTGATGAAGCAGAATGTCCTTCACACAGCACCTTGCCCCTCCTGCATGCAGCCCTAGTGCTCAGGCCCCTGCTGTGCACATTGCTTTTCCATGGCAGTAGCAGGAGCTGGGAACCGTCCCTGTGTTGCCGAGCAAGGCACCCTGTGACCGCTCCCCGGTGCCTCCTGCTGCTCTCTGGAACCTATAGTCTGTCATGAATGAGCTCAGGCCAGTGGCAGAATGCAGGAACCGGACTATGCTTGCCAGGGTGCTCTGGGCATGCCACTGTAATTACCAGCTACAACAGTTTTTAAAAGTCAATAGCCAATAACATCACTTCTCCTTTTATCAGTTCCGATCTGATAGCCAGCTAATATATTGGCGCACCCGTACATGTAAGCTTTCAATTATGAAAACTGGACCAAAATTACTAGGAATGAAGTTTCAGTACATGGACTTCTCTATTATTAGGATGATTTGGGAAAAAGAGCAAGTGAGATAAATCTCTCAAAAGGAGTCATTTTTAATATTGATTTTTCTCAGCTGTAACTTAAAAAAAACAAAAGCGAAAAAAAACCCTATTTCATATTCAAATAGAGTTGTAATCTTGAATGTAGTAATTTTTGGTGTCTAATAAAAAACATGAATTTTAACTTTAAATAAAGAATCCAACAAATCCTGAACTACAGAGCTTTCAAACTACAAGTACATAATAAAACAAATGTGTATGTTCAGTTTGAACACACAGCCGAGAGAGTACAGATTACTTGGGCCTCTTTCTACCAAGTGCAGTTTTCCACTTAATCCAAAATTTTCTGAGATTTATTTTTTAAAATGATGCATCAAAGTGAAATAATGGTATAGCAGATGCGTAAGCATACCCTGAGATGAATAAAATCTGTGTTGTCGTAAGTTTCAGAAGTGGAGACTGGATGTTTGGAAGATAACTTTGAGTATTATCTTTGACAGAGAAAGCACAATCTCTGGAAAAATAGTTATTGTAAAGTTTCCTGGTTCAGTTTCTTCTTAGTATGATTTCCCACATAATCTATCATTTGATATTTTACTTTTCTATATTTAGCATCTTGCATATCAAGTTTTGCAATTTGTGTTCTTTTGGAGGTGTATTTAAAAAGTTTTAAAACTTTTTAAAAATGCATATTCTGGAAGTACAAAGCAGGTCATTAGTATTATTCAGATCTTTGTCCTTGAGTCGGAGCCCCATTCCCAGATTGACAGAGGAGGCCTTTGTTGCCTTTGAAGCTTGATAAACTATGAAGCAAGAGCCTTTATGTCAATTCTTTCTCCAGTATTTGCAGAGTGGGTATTGTGCCATTTACTTGGTGTAATAAATTAAATTGGCAGTTTGGAGATTCCTGGTTTGTGAAAGTACATGGTTAGTCTCCAAGATGGCCCAGGAGACTCCTTACAGTTTTATGTTCTGAAGTTGTACCTAATTCCAGGGCTATTTAAGTGCCTTAAACTTGGGCAGTCATCTGTGTCTAGTGATGCCAGGAGATTCTAGATATGGAGGACTGAATGGTGGCTGTTCCCAGACAGAAACTAATTATAGTGTGGGCACCAATTTCTTCACTGGCAGAGATTTTTGTTGTAAGCATGGTTTTGTTGGTACTCTTGAAAAGTCTGACCTCTCCATCAGTTCCAATATTTGTGGATGATGTTAAGTGCCACTGTCCTTGGCTCTTGAGCATAAGGGTAAGAAAAAGCAGGATTCAAGGATGATTTCTCCTTTGGAGTATTAGGGGGTGAAAAAGAAATAGTCTTGTGTGTTCAGTGAGTATGTAAGTAGATGAAAGGTTTCTGTTCGGGCTTTGTCTGTCCTTGGTCTTTCCAATAATATTAACCTTCAGCTTCACCAAATATAACAGCTATTTCATGTGGTCCTTGCGCTGGATGTTTGTTCTTATTTGTATACCTCAGGCTTTACCTATGTGCACCATGTTAAGTGCAGATAAATTGGGTCCTTAATTACTCCTGTTATGTTCCTTCATACAAATGATTGTTGGTACCGTCTGAATTAGAACATTATCAATGGCAATGCTTTAAAGAAGATTTAAAGAAAATGTGTGAAGTAGAGGAATAAAAATGAATGATCTTTTAAACAAGATATAACTGTTTAAATACTGGTAGGACAGCAGAAATTATATGTAACAATGTTGCTATCAAGTTAATTATGTTTTGTTATCCACTTGTTAAGTGCATTAAGTAATACTCTGGAAATATTTATTTGGAAGTAATAATTAGCTATCAGGTGGAAATAGATTTTTTTCTTAATACTTTATTCTTTTCTCCCCCAGTTCTGTTACATTATGAAAGATCTTACACTTTGAGGTACTAGTCAATAATGGAGGAAACAGGCAGGGAAGCAGTTGCAACAGCTGTACAGAGAGTAGCTGGAATGCTTCAGCGTCCTGACCAATTGGATAAAGTGGAGCAGTATCGCAGGAGGGAGGCTCGTAAGAAGGCTTCAGTAGAAGCTCGATTAAAGGTACAAAATTAATGAAACTCGGCAGTAACAAAGTGCTGAATTAAGCAGTGTAAGTGTGTGCGAGGTTTAATTTTAGAGCTTTTTGTAAGCCTTTGCTCAGTAAAATCAGCATTCCAAAAAAACCCAGTTGTATGTTCAAAAGCAGTGGTTCTCAACCTTTATGCTCAAGGTACCCCTCAGAAAATGCCAGTCCTTCACTTTCATTTGTTTATTGCCTGTGGAAAAATAATAGAGCAATTCTTGTGTTTCAAAGAAGTCAGAAAGACCACAAGATCAGAATTTTTTTGATGCTATGAATTCCTATTTGACATCTCTGGGTTTGTCTTGTAATTCACATGTAGATGTTTGCATGCACCTAGCAGTGTTAACACTGCAACACCCTTAAAAGGATCTTGCGGCACCCTATGGTTCTGTGGTTGAGAACTGCTGCTCTAAAGTGTGGTATATTGCCTTGAATATGGTAAGTAATTTTGTTCCTAGATAATCAAACTTTCCAAATATACCTACTCCTCAGCTGCACATTTTGTCCTGCTCCTTATGCAATTTAACCTGTTAACAAAAATGCCTGAATTGCAGTCATTAACAATTAATTTTTTAACTTGACAATTTATTTTCAAAAACATCCATATTGAAAACTTCACCTAGCTATTGATATTTACGTTGGTTTACAGAGGATATCTCTATCATCTAATGTGTTGTGTGTAATTTGGGAAGAATACTAGGTCCTGACTGAAACTGGACATATCTTCAGATATTTCTTTGCATATTTCTTCCCCAGTACAGTCTGGTTTCATTTTTATTATTTTAGTGTTTACTTACATACCAACAATTCAGTTTAAACTTACTTGAAACTACAGATTTGTGGTGTGGGTAGCCAAATGTCTCCATCTGACAACAGACGTTTAGGTTGAGTACCAAATACTAGGGGTGCACCGGTAAAGATTTTTTTGGGCCAATACCTCTAGTGCACCTCTAGTTTTAAAGATTGTGTGTAAAGTCACCTGGTGCCTCAAACTGTTTTTTCCTGCTGATCCAGATCATCCAGCAGGGCTTGACACACATGATACTATTGCTTGAGTGGCTGGACATATTTTGTTCTAATGGGTTGCACTCTCTACCTCTTTCTGTCTCTGCCCAGTTGGGTAAGTGCGTTGAAACTGTTGGAGTTAGGCATGTTCTGACCTCCTTTCTTACTCTGATATAAATTCTTGAAAATGAACTACACACATCACATCTTGGATACAGATCGAATATTCATATAATGCATCTATCATATCCCATCATCACAGAAAGTACACTTTTCTTCCCAAAATCTGGGTAGGTTTCTCACTCCTCCCACTTTTTTCTGAGGTCAAGGAAAAAAGCCACTTGTGAGAGTTCCTTCTGCTCTGTACTCCTACACTGCTTCTGCAGTGAGAAACAGAGTGCTAGGAAAAGGCTTTCAAGCAAAAATTCTGGTAGGTGATATTTATTGGGCCAGTTATATAGCTGGGAGGGATGTAAACAGGCTTTTGGGTATGAAGTACAAATTGCTTATTTGTATGTTAGTTTTTATCAACCTAGTATATTACATTTCCCCAGTGTCCTGAACTTCCTTTAATGTCCCAGGCTGAGGGACATTGTTTCATATATTTAATTGATTCATCATGTGCTGACTTCTAACAGTTTCTGACTGTATGGCTTCAAATAAATCCATCAAAGACACAGAAAAGGTTTGTTTTTTGCCAATAAGTCCAGTTCTTGAAACTGCAATGGAAAAATTTAATTGTCTCTATCCTTCATGATGGCTTAGGTTTAGCTCTTATACTGGAAACATTTAGATCTTCTGTTTCACAGTCCTTATGTTGTTGAATGATGAGAAGCATTGGGTTCATGTTTCTGTCCTGTTCCATGGAGAGTTCTGGCTCTCTAGCTTCTTTCTATTTTGTTTTCCCAGCACATTGGCACCACAATAATGCCTTTCTTGACATGTCTAGACCATCAAAGGACCTTCCTAGGGAGCATCACAGTGAAGCACACCACGTTAGTACATCAGACCCTATACCAAAGGACCAACCTATAGTGTGGTAGAAGTTCACAGCACAGTGGTGCCTTAAATCTCACTGAGTGGATGAGGGGCAAAAACTGCAGCATTAATTGCCTTGTAGCCATTCAGCTGTTGGAGGGGGAGGAGGTGCGCAACAAGAGAGCACGATTAAAGGTACTGATGCACTGCAAACTTCCACTTCAATTTAGGTAAGTCCCTACCTAAATGAAATGGATGTGGTGTACCTCCTTTGGTAGGGTGCTAGGCATGCTCTGGTAAAAGTATAGAGTGCACTTGCTGTACTTAGTTTGGGTGCTTCTGGGCCCAGCCTTTGACACTTGTGTCATTCTCTAGCCCTCTTCCTTCCAGCACTACTTCTCTTTTTTTTTCAGT
>NW_017729006.1:47090810-47096091 GCF_001723915.1 Gavialis gangeticus | reverse complement strand
TCCACTTCGATTTAGGTAAGTCCCTACCTAAATGAAATGGATGTGGTGTACCTCCTTTGGTAGGGTGCTAGGCATGCTCTGGTAAAAGTATAGAGTGCACTTGCTGTACTTAGTTTGGGTGCTTCTGGGCCCAGCCTTTGACACTTGTGTCATTCTCTAGCCCTCTTCCTTCCAGCACTACTTCTCTTTTTTTTTCAGTTACTATTGAGGAGAAGGAAAGCTTGAACAAAATACTTCAGCTGCATCTATGTTCTTATTAACATACCCTGGGTATCCACATCATTCTTACCCTTGCACCCCTTTTTGTAGGAGCTTCTGAGGAATCTGAGGTCTGAGGAATGTATAGAAGACACCTAATGATGCCATCTTATTCTGCTTTGGAACTGTCCAACTTCTGGGAAGCAGGGGGCTGCGAACCCCCAGGTGGTATGGCCTGCCTACTGTGGGCATGGCCTCCTGGGGTCCCCTGTGCTGCAACTCCTTCCTGGTCCCCCTCCTACTATCCAACTAGTGGCTAGGCAGGAGCCTGCGGGCTGTCTGTTAACCTTTTGTGGGCTGCCAGTTGAATAGCCCTAGGCAGTTCCAGTTAATACTTATCTTCTACCCAAGGATGCAGTAGACTGTTCCAGGTCTTCTTGTGACAGCTGGGTGGTTTAGGTGGCTATGCCAAGGTCTAAATAAATATTTTGTCAAATATTAGTTGATATAAAGTAGTAATAATATATATATGACTGGCTGTCGTATGATCTTTCAACAGTATATCTATTTTTTTCTCTCTTAGTTAAAAATTGTCCTCTTCATTAGATTCTGGAGGCTTTTTAATGATATATCTATTTTCAGCTATTAAAAAAAAATATTAGGCCCTCTGAATGAGCTGGCTTTGGTTATTGGAATCGGTAGAGTGGTGCTACCATGTTCTGTCTGGGCTAAATACCCTGCTTCTCAGAAGGGCTGTCTTAGCCCAGGAAGAGGGCTCCATTAATATTTCTTGCATCTAAGCTAGCTTGTTCAGTTCTAACTTAGGTTTCTTGGCACAGCACAGCATTATGCTGTATAACCATACTCTTATACCTATGTGAAAATCAAGTACAGAAAAAGAATTCAAAACACAATTTCAGAACTTCTAAGTTGTGCCATTTGTCTTAATAAGAATTTCTTTTTTCAGGCAGCAATCCAATCACAATTAGATGGGGTACGAACTGGTTTAAGCCAACTGCACAATGCACTGAGTGATGTAAAGGACATTCAG
Source organism: Gavialis gangeticus (assembly GCF_001723915.1). Classification (NCBI taxonomy): domain Eukaryota; kingdom Metazoa; phylum Chordata; order Crocodylia; family Gavialidae; genus Gavialis; species Gavialis gangeticus. The sequence goes on along the minus strand of NW_017729006.1, from coordinate 47,094,842 downwards.
CGATCTTTAGTAGATGTCAATAAAGACTGGCGTCAGAGCATCAACACCATAGAAAACCTGAAAGGCGTTAAGGATGCTGTAGTTCAACATAGCCAACTGGCAGCTGCTGTAGAAAATCTGAAAAGCATTTTTTCAGGTAATCTTAATTTATATGTTTTGGTATACGAATTTTAGTGATTGCAAGTTGGAAGAAAATATGTTAAAATGTCATTAAAAATATCGCATCAAAAAGCAACATGTTGAATTTGTCTCCACTTCCTTAATTGATCATTTGACCTGTTAAGCCAAATTTGCTTTTTACTGTATTATCTATAGACTCAATATCTTCCTTGTGCTTGTTTGAGTCTCACAGCTGAATTTAAAATTACTATTCATAAGGTACAAGAGAAATAACACCTACTGACAAAGTGCAGCATGTGTGTGGGCACAATGTAGCTTTTGTGCAATTGTATGGATATTTAAAAACTAAAGGAAAGTTGTCTTCCATTGATTTTAAGATTCTGTAACTCAGCAGTTTTAGCCTTTAATTAAAATAAAACATTGTAATTAAGAAAGGAGTAAGAACACTAAACAAAAATGTTGAGAATTACTGCTCATTTTTAACATCTCCCTGAACCATAGCTGAAGAGAAATCATACTAGTAAAAAGAATTGTTTAACTTACTGTACAGTCTTTCTCTTGGTACAGTTATGGTTTCTGTAACCATTTTTATATCCTTTTTATATTGTGTGAATTTTAATTTTGCCTTTTTCTCCTCCCTCTCACCCCCACCAGTACCAGAGATAGTCAGGGAGACCCAGGACTTGATTGAGCGAGGAGAACTTCTGAAAGCCCATCGGAATTTGAGAGACTTGGAATGTTCTCGTGATGACTTGATGTATGAACAGTATCGTATGGACAGCAAGAACACTCATGACATGAATCTCATTCATATCTACTTTGGGGAAATTCAGAAACTCTCTGAGGAGCTAGCAAAACAACTTTGGATGGTAATTGAAAGATCTCTTCTTACTGTTCGCCGAGATCCAACCTTACTTGTTTCAGTTGTCAGGATAATTGAAAGGGAAGAGAAAATTGACAGGCGCATGCTAGACCGTAAGAAACAAACAGGGTTCATTCCCCCTGGCAGACCAAAGAAGTGGAAAGAAAACATGTTTGATATCTTGGAAAGAACTGTGAGCACCAGGATTGAAGGCACTCAAGCTGATACTAGAGAATCTGACAAAATGTGGCTTGTGTGCCATCTGGAAATTATTCGTAAATATGTCCTTGATGACCTGCAAGTCACTAAAAATCTAATGGAAGAGCGTTTTCCTCCACATTATGACATTTTCAAAAAGTTGTTAAACATGTACCACCAGGCTTTGTCCATGCGCATGCAGGAACTGGCTTCAGAAGATCTAGAAGCAAATGAAATTGTTACCCTTTTAACATGGGTTTTAAGTACATACAAAAGGTAAGGTCATCTCATTACAAATGCTTTTTTATTAGAAATAGAAGGCATAAGATGTGTATAAAATACCTTTGAATTTGATTCTTACTGATAAGGGTAAAGGCATTTGGTGAAAATAAGTATATGTTGATAAGTCCATAGCATTTGTGTTGAATCTGTTCCATGGGCATGTGCCATAGGATTGTTATGCTTATTAGGCATCCTGCTTTGGTAAGTGTGTGTCTGTGTGCTAGGGAAAAAAGGTGTCTTTTTAACAATCCAGGTTGCTGTTCATTTGTTGTTTGCTACTGGTTGAGTTGCTCTGTAGCTAAAGACTAACGTTCCTTAGCTTTGAATTTTCTAACTCGGTGTGATCTCTTCCCTTTTTATTTTAGTAAGCTTGATATTTTAATACAATGAAATGTTTCAGTTTACTACTTGTTTATAAATTTGGCGGAGTGTTGTCCAGAATATAAGGGATTGGAAGCTTTCTGTATGTGCACATGACCAAAATATTAGACATTTTGTGAGAGCCCCCAAAAAATAAGTTTGTAATTACTTACTTTTTTCCTTACTCCTTTCAGCAAGGGTTGGGGCTCTTTGAATTCCATTTGGTATGTGATTAACTTTCCACTGAAATATTTCCATTATGGGGATGTCATGGTTTATGTATCTTGAAGAAATTCTACCCAGGTGTTAGCTCATGTAATACTGTGAAATTCAGTTTCTGGTTTTGTTTTCGGTAGTGTGATTTTATTTATTTATTTATTTTTGTTAAGACAATTTACCACATTTTTTAATGTCTATTATTCTTAAAATATAGTGGGGAACAATTTGAAAGACAAATACTGCCTTTCCAGTGTATAGCCTTCAGGGAACACTTAAGATCTGTGCATGCCTAGTGGTATTTAGCCTCATGGCATATGAATCATACTTCTGTTTTCTCAACATTTCTCATTTGATGACATTGACTAAGGCAGGAGTTAACGTTGTGCAGTAGGGAGTCTCTTGATTGTGGTGGCTTCATTCCAAAAGCAGGCCACTTTCAAACCTGCCGGGAGTGGGAGCCAGAGCTGTGGTTACCACTTCTCTCTTCTCTGCCCACCCTGCAGTACCACCACTGCCGCTCAGGGTTTGAATTACACTCCAACTCGGGGGAGGTGTCTGTGGGGGTGGCAGCTAGAAGACAGAATGAGCCACCGCTGCCTTTGCTGCTTAGAAAGGTGTGGGGCGAGCTTGGAGCTCTCATCTCTTATGGGGGAGGAAGCTCTCATCTCTTATGGGGGGGGCTCAGCTCCCTTGAGCCCTCCCCCCTATATTTCGAACTCTACTGCCACCTGAGCAACGTCCCTTGCCGCTTAAATGCTGCAGACATCCCCTTGTTCTGTGGGCTGGATGAAATGACTCTGCACAGCCTGTGGGCCATAGGTTGCCAACCCCTAGAATAAGGCCCTGAGCTATGTATGCTTTTTTTTTTTTCCCGTTACAGCCAGTTGCTCTGTTTCTCTGTCATTTTCTGACTGCCTGAATCTGCCCTAAACCTGCTAGTGATTCAGTAATATCCAAAGTAGAGGCAGGAAATATTAATCATACTACAAATATTTCTGTTGGCAGCTTCAGGTGGAATTTGAGACACACGTCTCTTTGTTTTACAAACAGGCAAACAAAACCCACAATGAGCAGGACGTAAGGGAGACATATGGTTGGGAGATTTAAGGGAGTTAACAGGTTGAATTTAGAGCTAGCTGAGTAACATAGGAAGGCAGCTCTGTGTGTGGGCATGTTTCATACTGTTACAAGTATTTTGGAGGAAAAAACCTATAACTGGTAGAAAATTGTACATCACTGATACAGTTGTTGCCAGCTCTTCCTTTGTATATATTTGTAGGGAAGGCAGGCTGCACAGATGTCTCCCCTGTTGTCCTGGTCTTAAATTACTGGGAATACATTTTGCATAACCCTTTAAAGCAAGGGTGGGCAATTATTTTGGGCAGAGGGCCACTTACTGAGTTTTGGCAAGCCATCGAGGGCCACATGACAGGCAGCCCAGGGCAGATTAATATTAATTTTCTAAATTTTTTAGGGGCCCCTCAGGCTGGATAGAATGGCCTGGCAGGCCATATCTGGCCCCCAGGCTGCATTTTGCCCACCCCTGCTTTGAAGGAAGACAAGCAGAGTGTACTTCCTGTTTTGCTAGTGTCATTCCTCAGGAACCAGGCAGGTCAGCTTAAGGAGTTGGGATGCATCCATGAGTATGAGGACTTTGCCAACAGCATGCACATGGAGAGTTGCAGGATTAAGCAAATTTGGAGAAAAAGGACTGTACCAGGACCAGTGTAACAAGGTGGTCTGGCCCTTTTTAAGAGGGAGCAGGCATCCCTATTGAAAAAAGCCTAGCTATGGATGCTCGGATAATGAGTGTCCCAATAGATCAGTGATTCTCAACCTTTTTTGTACCAGGACCCATTTGTAAACATTGATGGCCAGTCCTGACCCAGTGTCCCTCACTCATGACCCACTGCCCCCACATCCCCAGCCCTTCAGTGTGTGGGGCAGGAGCAGGGGGGGCAAGCAGCCCCTCGCAGGCTGGAACTCTGACA
>NW_017729006.1:47084901-47085810 GCF_001723915.1 Gavialis gangeticus | reverse complement strand
CCCGCTGCCCCCAAGCCCCCCAGTGTGTGGGGCAGGGGGTGGGTGTGTGGGGCCTGGGGTCCCAAGCAGCCCTTTGCAGCCTGGAACTCTGCCAGCCTGCAACAGAAAAGCCATGGTTTCCTATGTTTTTCTCCTTTAAAGGAGAATCCATTTTTAAAGTTTGTTTGCAACCTTTTCATATGTTCTTGTAACCCACTTTTGGGTCGTGACCCATGGGCTGAGAAACACTGCACTAGAGGCTTAAAATCCCAAAGGAGAGAGCAGGAGGCAAGCTGGGTGAAAAAGCAGTTTGCCGGCAGGAGGCAAACTGTAACCTGTATAAGCTTGCTACCAGGAAGTGGCCACACTATTGTGCTGGTGCCAGAGCCAAAGGGTGTGCCCTGCTGCCCAGAACAGGGCCAGAGCTTTGTCGGTTTATTTGTTTGGTATGCAAAGACTATTTTTTTTTTTTTTTTTAAATTTGGAGGACAGGCTGGGGAGCTCTTCAGGGAGTAAAGCCAGCCTAAGCATCCTGCTTACAACCAGCAAAAAAGGTTGCCATCTTGTGCAGCAACTGCTCTACTCCCCACTTAAATCTCCTATCCACCAAGGTCAGGAACTGCTATGCAGTGCTGGAATAAAGAGAAGAGGAGCAGAAGACCCCAGTAGCTGGGGAGGAAGAGCGATGTGTCCCAAAAGATGAGCAGTTCATGGCCACGTCTTCTGAGGTTTAAAAATTAAAGATGGTAAGGTTGCCAGAGACCCCTTCTGAGGGGAAACAAGGCATCCATCTGCTGACCAAAGCAGTATTTCCAGGAAATGTTCTGCCTGCCTGCATTGCCCTCCTCTGGAGGTTCCTTCCAGCCCTACTTCTCTATAATTTTACGTTATAACAATTTATTTGGTGCTTTCTTTCAATTTTATTACACT
>NW_017729006.1:47079277-47079901 GCF_001723915.1 Gavialis gangeticus | reverse complement strand
CTGACCAAAGCAGTATTTCCAGGAAATGTTCTGCCTGCCTGCATTGCCCTCCTCTGGAGGTTCCTTCCAGCCCTACTTCTCTATAATTTTACATTATAACAATTTATTTGGTGCTTTCTTTCAATTTTATTACACTGATTTATAAGCTGACTTAAACCTGGGAGTTTTAAAAGTTAACTATGGGTGTGTTTTTATCATTGTCACATCAAAAAGGATTCAGTAAGCAGTATATAGAAACCTGAACTAAAAACTCTGATCCTATTTAATAGTTTGCACTAATATAAGCATCTGTCTCAGATGTCCAGAGTCAGAATATTGTTTCTTTGTACAAAATAGAATTCTTAATGGGGCATCGCTTACGTTTCCCAGACAGAATCTAAGGTTGAATTTCTTTCTGAAAAATATCTATGTAACTGAATACTTATAAGTATTTTTGTTTGGTTAAACCTTTGTTCTAACTTTGAAGTTTCTTTACATTTTGAATATAAAGTGATCAACGTGCCTTTTTAACTTATGGGGTTTCAGAAACTTGTAATAGTCACCTGTTGTAATTTTAGAAAAAAGGTTACATATTCATGTTGTCTTCACTCATCATGGTGTCCTGTGACCAGTGGGGTCCCTCAA
>NW_017729006.1:47075620-47078509 GCF_001723915.1 Gavialis gangeticus | reverse complement strand
CCCTTCCAGCCCTAATGTCTATGAAATCTATGAAATCACTTTTTGTTTATTCATTTGCAGTATGTTTTCTTTTTCTTTCAATTCAGTGAAGAGATGATGGGAAATTTGGAACTGGCCCCAGAAGTGGATGTAAACTGCCTGACTCCTTTAATTTCACAACCAGCGGTGGACCAGCTTCTAAGCAAATACATGTCAACGCTTACTGTAAGTAACGGGAATCGTGGAAATACCTTTAAAAATACCTGAACATGATTCTTTGTTTTTATTTCCCACAAAAATGTTGGAGGGACAGGTTGTACTTCTTTCAGAACAGTTTATTGTAGAAAATGTTGGTCACATGTATTTAGTTATCATCAGGGATCCAGGTTTTCCATTCACTGTGGAAAAATGTGGATTTTCTTCTTTGAGGGGGAAAAATGTGAAAAAGTGCAGGTTTTCCCTTGCAGGCTGACAGGAGGGGCAGGGCCATAGAAAATGCATAGTGGGATAAGGGGGCACTATGGTGAGGGAAAGAGTGGGGCAGGGTTGGCACCTGGGGCTGCAGGCAGTACCCAACCAGGGCAGGATTCCAGGACCAGCTGGAGAGTGGGATGGAGCTACGGGAGGCTCATCTGGGGCACTGGCTCCCTGCTGTTGTGCAGACTCCCGGGGAGCAGGGCATGGGAGGACATGTATCCCCCAAGATTTATGTGCCGGGCAGGGGAGTATGCTGCTCATTGTGGGGTCCTGGCTCCCTGCCATGCTGCCTTCCCCACCCACCCTGAGCCAACCTCTGGGGGATGCTGTGGGCCAGCAGGCAGGACCCAGCGCAGAGGGCAGAGAGGCTCAGTGCTGCTGCCAGGAGCCCTGTCTTAGCCACGCTACTGCTGCTGCTGGGCAGGCATGGGGTGCTTCACCATGGTGGCACAGTTGGTTTGGGGCTCCCAGTAGCAGTAATGGCAGCACATTGAGCTTCTCTGTCATCCTGCACCAGATCCTGCCCGCTGGCCCGCAGAGGCCCCCCAGAGGGGAGGGCAGCAGGGCAGGGAACCCTAAGCCCTGCAGCAGGCAGCCTGCCCCCACCCCTCTTGAGTTCCACCCTGGCCATCCTGCCCACGGGGTAGTGGGGGATGGTGAATCCAGGCTCTGCTCTGGCTGCAGCAGCTGCCACTTCCCTTGTGTGGTAGCTGGGGCTCAGGCGTTGCTGGGAGGGGGCAGGGGGCTGCAGTCCCTAGCCCTGCTCCTGTAGCCCTGGCAGCTGGGGGCCCCCTGCAGCAGGGCTGGGGGTTGCAGGAGGCAGTGGGTCAAAAGTGAGGGACACCAGAAGGGATGGGAGGGTGGGAATGAGAGGTACTGGCATGGATTGGGGGGGCTGTGCGTCAGGAGTGAGTGGCACCAGGTGGGGTGGGGGGCTGTATTTCTAATCAACAGGATTGCCATACTGTTCTTTCTTTTTTTTTTCTTAAATCTTTCTAGCTAGAAGCCTTTGTGCTCTATCGCCCTTTTCATAATAGTTTTGTATTATGTATTTTAGAGTCTGTTCTGCTTTACTAATTTGTAAGAGACACAGTTTATACCTTTAGCTTCCAATATTTTCTCACTCATTCGCTCACTCGCTCACATTTTGGAATGTCTATGCTTATTCTAGGGCTTCCTTATTTATTTAGCATTTGATGACAGTGATCAGAGAGTAAAGAGAAATAGTCACAATTTTATGGCCAAAATTTTGCAGCCAGCTGATTGCCTCAGGTGTAGTACTATACAGATCCACTAGCGTTCCACTAAATGCACAAAGAGGGCATTCAGAAAGGATGCAATACAGAGTTTGAAAAGGGGCATTCTTTTAGGGTTGATAGGGCATCTGTCAAATACATTTCTCCTTGGTTCTTCTTTTTTTTTTAATGGGAAATTTTGCTGCTAAAGATGCCTGTCATCTCTGCTTAGCCAGCATTGCATAGATTTTTTTTATCTATTTGCTCTTCATTTGAAAATACACAAATAAGGTTGTTGGGGATTTTTTTTGGGGGGGGGGGGTTTTGTGTTGGGTTTTTTTACCCTTCAGGGTCGTAAAGCAGAGTTCTGTTCAATCTCTGAGAATACTGTTAGTTTTTGAGCCCCAATTTCCTAACACCAGGTATATCAAATATATTAAGAACTCCGTAAACTGTAAAAAGAAAGATGCTCCCAACCAAAGTCAACTAGAAGGCAGTTGTTACTAATCGTTACTAATTTCTCCTTTAAATGTTCTTTAATCAAAATGTATCTATTTTCTTTATCTACCATTCTGTCTTCTAATACAAAAAGGATATGTTTAGCCCTTAAAAGCACTACCACATTACTATTTAACGGTCTTGGGAAGCAATGTGGTGGTTGTGCCTACCACATAATGGGGGTTTTTTTTAGATATTTTCCATGCCTGGCCTGCAGATGGATTTCTTGCAAAAGCTCAATACTAGATCTGTCTTTCTTATTGCTTGCAAAACCCTTCCTCTTGCAAAGGGCTGAATGGCTCTGTTAACATTTATACACTTTATTTTTATTTATAACTTTTTTTTATTGGCTCACCATTCCTGTAGGGGCTGGGGTGGTGCTGGTGCTGGTGCCAAGGCATATGGTTGGCAGGTCACAAGTTTGAGGCCATAGCAGAAGTGCTCATGGTGTGACTCTGCCAGATTTCAATGAATCTGTGAATTCTGCTAAATAGCTTATCACAAGAACACGAAAAAGGAAAGGACCCATTCCTTCCAAGACTTACTAGTTTGTGTTTCATAGTTTCATAGTTTCATAGCTTCTAGGGTCGGAAGGGACCTGAGCAGATCATCTAGTCCGACCCCCTGCCATGGCAGGAAGAGCACTGGGGTCAAATGACCCCAGTAAGGTGGTCATCCAACCTCCTCTTAAAAACCCCCA
>NW_017729006.1:47073771-47074915 GCF_001723915.1 Gavialis gangeticus | reverse complement strand
ACCTGCCGCTGATGAACCCGTGCTGGTTGCCCCTGAGCATGCCGTTCCCTGCTGGCCCCTCCTGGATGCGTGCCAGAATAATTTTCTCGAACAGCTTGCCCAGGATCGAGGTAAGGCTGACTGGCCTGTAGTTCCCCGGGTCCTCTTTCCTCCCGTTGTTTTTATACTTCTTGTTTTCTAAATAAAATTCTGCTCTGTCAGGTGAAGCCTTACCAACATTCTTCTAAGCCAGGGGTTTTTATCCTTTTTTGGTCGAGGTACCCCTGGTGGCTAGTTGAGAAGTGAGGAGTCCCTTGGTGGCCAGTCAGTGAGTGGCATGGGGGGTCTCCTGCACAGCAGCAAAACCAGGAGTGCCACTGGCTTCTCCATGCCACTGCCGTGTACCCCTTGGAGCCTTCCAAAGCATCCCCAAGGGGTATGTGTACTTCCGGTTGAAAACCCCTGTTCTAAGCTATTTAGTATCACCAGGGATAATAACAAATATAACTAACACTGTATTTACCTAAATCCAAAATGACTGATTTTAAGATGACCCCCCCAATAATTGGATTCTATACACTAAAAATTCTAATAAATGAATGCATTTTCCATGTATAGAATCTAATTTATTGCAGGGGGTTGTCCTAAACTGCCTCCCCTCCCCTCCTTCCCGCTGCTGCAGGGCAAGCAGTGGTGCAGGGACAGGCAGTGGGGAAGTCAAACAGTGTCACTCCTTGCTACTTGTCCCCCTTGCCACTTGTCCTAGCCCCTGCTGCCAGTGCCTGACCTCCCTGCCACCACTTCCATAACTTACCCTCTGTAGCTTGGGCTTTGGCCCCACTCTGGACATGGGCATGGACCATGCGGTTGCTCTGGCCCCGGCCCTGGCCTGACCATGCAGCTGTGGTCGTGGCAGCAGCAGCTGCTGCATGCCCCAGCTGGGGCTGAAGCACCCGTATGCTCCATACCCTGGCCCAGACTGGGCTGCAACCCAAGCCAGAGCTGTAGCTATGGAGGGTAAGTGGCAGTAGGAAGCAGGGTCCATTGATGGGGGTGTGGGAGGCAGCTGCCCTGACCCTGATATTGGGCTTGAGTTGGAGTTCAGCAGCTGCCCCCCCCCCCCCCCCCCCCCTTTTTCACAACAAAAACAAAAGAACACTATGGG
>NW_017729006.1:47067583-47073517 GCF_001723915.1 Gavialis gangeticus | reverse complement strand
CCCCCCCCCCCCCCCCCCCCTTATATTCAAAACCAAGATAAGAGGCTTATATAGGGGGGAAATCTTGTCATGGATTCACGTAAATATGGTATATTGCTTGGTAAAACTACCTTCATTGCTTTACATTATAAGAAATAAAGAATATCTTGGCTATATTTTAATCTGCTTCATTTACTTGTATTACTCTTTTGATCCCTGGGTGTTTCCTGTTATGTTCTAGCCCTAAAATTAACTTCTAATTACTGAAACCCTTCCAGGTTCTTTCCTCCACCCTGAGTATTTACCCTCTCATTTGGATTCAGTTTCCCTCATTTGGATTCCCTGAACTATCCTTATTACAGTCTGTCATTCCCTTGGTGTTCTTTTTACTCTTTTAAAGATGGTACAGTGTTAGCTTATTTCTAGTCCTCTGGTACTTTGCCTGTCACCCATGATTCTGCAAATGCTGTTACCAGTGGCTTCAAGATTTCTTCTCTTGTTCCTTCAGCACCTGGGATGACTTTCATCCAAGTTTTAACAGCTCTCTGTGAATTTGACTTCACAGAATGAGTGAAAAGTAGGGCAGGAAGGTACCTCCAAATGTCATCCAGTCTAGCCCCCTGTCTCAGGCAGGATCATCCCTATCCAAGCCATCCCATACAAATCCTTTTCTAACTTGTTACTAAAACTACACAATCAATTATGTCTCACAATAAGTCATAGCACCCTAACCTGCCACAGGTAAAAGTAGGGAGACAACAGTGCTCAGTGTCTTGCTGCTACAAGAGATCCAAGGAAGAGGGTAAGCACCCCCTCACCACCCTCCCCTCAGCCCCTTGTTTAGGAGCAAGTCCATACAAATCTGACCATTGGGTAACATTCCTTCCTGATCCCAGATGTGGCAATAGATCTGACCCTGTGCAGTAAGGCAAGATTGGCTATCCAGAAACCTCTAGGATTTAGTCCCAGCAGGAGCACTGGCACAGGCCAGTCAAATCTTCAGCTTTGCCTGCAGCCAGCATGTTGCAGGGCACTCAGGTGCCTGCTACTAGAGGTAGTGTTATGAGCTCAGCTGCCAATCACCAGGGCAACACAGGTGCGGGGTTGCCATGACAACCGGTTTGGTCAGCTGACCGGAAGGGGGCAGGGCCTGGCCTTTATAAACAACACAGGCCGAGGCCAGAGCCAGTCGCCCTCTGGCCGCTGAGGAGGATGGAGCTCGAGAAAACCCTGATGGGGAGATACATTGAAGATGGCCAGGTTGGCTGAGAGTTCATGTTATAACCCAGGGGTTTTGTGTATGGTTTTAGTTGTTGTGATATTACACCGGAGGTTTGGGCGAGGCTGTAGGGGTGGAGGAGGCCTCAACAGGAGCCCCCCAGTAAGGCGGGGGTGCTCCGAGTGCCAGAGAGGGCGCTGCGTAGGGGTGTCCCGACCCCAGCCCCAGTGGGGGGACAGTATCGGGACAGGCCCGAGAAGGCGGGTCTGGGGGCCAGGTATCGGCTGAGGCCGCCTGAGCCCCAATGGGGAGAAGCCCCAGAGGGCCATGAGAAGCGTGGGACAGGCCCCAGAGAGGGCGACGGGCGCAGGAAGTGCAGGACAGGCCCGAGTGCGGGCGGGGGGTGCGAAAGGCGCGAGCAAGGCCCGAGTGCGGGCGGGGGGCGCGAGCATAGGCCTGGTTGGGGGCTGGAGCATGAGCGCGGAGAGACAGGCCCAGGGGGGGCAGTGTCGGCGCATGGAGAGGCCCCAGGAGGGGGCGGGCGAGCTGATTGAGGCCCCGGTGCGGTGGGGGTTGTGAGAGCAAGCAGGCAGGCAATTGGAGAGCACCCCGGTACAACAAATTGGGCACCGTGCCAGGGAGGGAGAAAGGCAGCCTCCCTACTAAACCAAACATCAAAGACGTGGTGGGCGAGTAATAGAGGGTGCAGGAAACAGGATCTGGCACGGTAGGCAGAGGGCGCTAGGGGAGGTCATGGCACTCCAGGCCCCGTTCTGCCACACAGCATCCAGTGCTTTTGAGGAAGTCAGCCGTCCCAGTCCCTGACACCTGTAGCAGTAGGAGGGGGGGAAAAATGATTTCCTGGCCTTGTGTTGTAAACAGCAAAGCTCGGAAGCATGGGACACACTAAACACCCTCCATTTTGATCTGCAATATGGGTACAGCAAACACAGCTCCACATATCACACCCTCTTACTGGACAGTCAGGATTCCTTTTTATATCCCCTTCATAAATTTATGCTAGCTGCTTTTAAACTTTCATAATTAAGGCAGTCAAGGAACTCTGTTTTATTCTCCTGCTCTCCAGTATTCTGCTTTAGGCTGCTCCTTATCTCCCAGCAATCTGTTAGAGGGGTTCCTGGGCTTCTAACTGTTGCTCTTTACAGAGCACTTCAAGTGTAATTACTCCTAGACCATCACTAACCAATGTTTACCCAACCTCTTCTTGAAAACCTCCATTGACGGAGATCCCACAAGTTCCCTAGTCAATCTGTTCCACCACTTCACTGTTCTAACAGTGAAGAAGTTTTTCCTGATATCCAAGTTAAACCTCCTTTGCTTCAACATCAAGCCTTTGATTTGTGTCCTGCTCTCTGCAGCAACTGGAAAAAATGTGTCCTCCCTTTTCTTTATGGCAGCCTGTCCGCTATCTGAAGACTGCTATTGCAGGCAAGGAGGAATGAAATCCTCATGGCCACATAGGTACAGATGGGCAGACAACCACTGACTTTGAGATACTGGTGCTAGTGGTGGTTACCAAGATGCAGGCCGGGAATGAATTAAAAATACCTGTCAGAGGGAAATAATCAAATCGAAGCTGGAGTTGCTATAAGAGTAGTGTTCTGACAGTGTCAGATCTATAGTTGGCACTTGGTAGGAGTTATGATGGAGGAGTGGGTAAAAAATTAGGTTGGAAGATAATCCCAGGCACAGAATGGCTTGAAAATCATACAGTCTCAGAACTGGGGAGAGGTGCAGGACCCAACCTGTATCGACCACACTGTTCATCAGAGCCAAAGAGAGTGAGCATTGGAAAGTAGGGAAGAAAGCATACCCTGCAGTTGGTTAAAATCATATGAGGTTTCCCCTGTGAAGTTTCTGGTGTAGAAGGGGGGTCATGACCTGATGCAGTATAAAAGAATGGAGATGAGACCCTTTTCTTACTCTTGGTATGTCAGGGCTTGTTGCCCCTTTCTTCATTGGCATGTTGGCAGGGTCCAGCTATCATGTGAGGCCACAGCTTCTGACTTCAAGCCTCTTCAAGATCCTGTGGCAAATCTGTAGGGCTGGAAACTCTCAGGCAGGGATGTCAGACACATGGTCTGTGGGCTGGATTTGGCCTGCAGAGCCCTATCATCTAGCTTACAGTTTTGCTTGTGAGTTTCAGACTGGCCCTGTGCACCATACGTAGTATCTGTTAGCCCTGATCCTACACCCCTTATGGGGTGCATGGAGCCAGTCTGGTGTATGCTGCATGGACAGGGTTGGAGGTGGGCAAGGTCAGTCCAGGGCACTGCTGCATCTGAGCCTGGTCTGTGGGCCTGATCCAGCCTGTGGACCAGCCCAGCAAACCACAGTTTGATACCCCTGTTCTAACATGGTTATCAGTGCCAGACAATATTGCTGGGACTCATTGAGTCTTGACTGTCAGCTTTGCAGGCTATAAGGGCTCAGAACCCTTCTGGATCCCACTGGAGCCCAGGTGCGGAGGGGAGTTAGTTATATGCTGATAAGTTTTGGGTGAGGTTGGTGACTGTCTGGACCTGGTTTGACTAGACATGTCCCTCTGGAATGCTGTGAGGACTTGTCTGGTCCTGTCTTAGCTGATGCTAAGGCTGACATAAATTGGTGCGTGGACCTGGCATTGAGCCCTTGGTGCTGCAAAGATGATCTCAGCTTTGGGTCTAAGATCACACCAAGGGACCTCTTCAGGAGGGAAGAGCCTCAGCTTCTTCTCAAGCCATTTGATCTTGGGTATGAAGGATTAGCATGGGGCAAAAGTCCAGCACTCAAGTCTGTTCCAAGTGAAAAAGACAACTTAAATGGCTTTTATAGCATTGAGATGATAGCATTAAAGAAGGGACAAAATGAAGTCCTGGTGATTTCTGGGAAGTGCAAGACAAAGACATGAGGGAATAACCTTCTACCTTCTAAAGAAGAGTAACTCTGAAGGGAGTCGAGCTCCAAAATGAGGATAGACACCATAATGGGAGTGCCTCGTGGCAGTGTTAAAACCAGTGGGTAGGGAAACATGAAAGCAACAAACCACAGCTATTGAGTTACAGGCTGGAGGAGAATTGCCAGCTTTTCTTCCTGGGACATGTAAGAGACTGAATAAAACTTAATGAAGGTATAAAAAATCCTCTATGATTTATGGAACCTGTCTAAGAAGTTGGGTGTCTGCTTCGGTTCGTTAGGCCTAAGGCCATTCAGAACTTCAACAGTGCTCCATATCAGACCAGCAGTTCAAGAGGCAAGGATAAGCAAGAAATGCAGACTGCCCCTTTATCCCCTTGGCATGGGACACATTGTTAAGGGATATAGTCTTTAATAGGGGGCACAGGATGAGAGACTTGTGGTTGTATAGACAGTTACTCACAGGAGAATTTTGCCTTTATGTTTATCTGAAAGCCAGTTGTGCCCAGAACCATTCTCAAATATTCATTTTATACTTGCTCAAATTGCAGAGCATCACCACCATCATCACCACTGTTTTGTTTTGTTTTTAGTATGTGTTGCCCTTAGAACTTCAGTTGTATTGAATCAGGTCCATGTTACTTCCTATCATCAGCAGTGACAGATCCTTCAGAGAAAGGTACAAGAACTGTAGGCAGATGTGGGATAATTTCCTCCTGCCCCGTCCCAAATCTTAGGAATCCTCATAGTCCTCTTTCTTAGAAATCAATTGAGAGCTGAGCCATGAGGATTAATATTAAATTTTTACAGCATCATGGACATTATTGATATTCTTGTTAACCATGTAAATATCTTGTTTGTTTTGGGATTTGGAAGATCTCTTTAGTTACTGACCAAGCTTTACTTGATTTGCTTTGAATCAGATGAGATTGTAACCTGAGATTAGTATTGATTTTTTTTTTTTAATTCCTAAATAGTGCAAATATCAGTCTGGGGTATGATACTAGGTCCAGCAATGATGGATATAATGGCAGTCACTTCCTCATCTATTTAACATTTATCCTTAATCATGAATAGGGATACTAATCTAAATGTTGTATCTTTTTTTCCAGTGTCCTGTTCTTATTCTAGCATGCAGCTTCCCTTCCCCCAACCACCCTTGTTTTTAATTTTATTTAATTTTATTGCAGTCTAACATCATTGGTTGGCTACGAAAAGCACTGGAGACGGACAGAAAGGATTGGATAAAAGAAACTGAGCCGGAAGCAGATCAAGATGGGTACTATCAGACTACACTCCCAGCCATAGTTTTCCAGGTATGAATCTAAAAGACATTCTGTTTTTTCTGGTGTACAGAAAACAAGAACAAAACAAGAAAACCAGGACAGGTACTTGCAATGCAGTCTTTCAGTGGAACAATCTGGAAATAGATTTTTCCCTGTATTTTGTCAGTATTGGATGGGTTCTCTTTTCTCATTATGGATTGTTTACTTACTTACATTTATGCTGAAATAGTGAACATTCAAAACATTTGAAAGTTTCATGGTTCAAAAATGAGATTATTAATCTCAAAAAAAGAAAAACCTCTGACCTTTTTATTATTCTTCGTAGTTTCTCCCTGAATTAATCCCATATTGATAATACTTTGGCTCCTCCTTCCTTTGCTATATGGTACCATTACAGGAAGGATGATTAAAAACTCACAATTTTCATTCTTTCTAAAGACAGCACTGAACTAATAGGATTTCTATCCATCTCTCCTATTTTCATTAGATGGGAACCTCCTTTTAAAAAAAAAAAAAAAAAAAAAGAAATTTTTT
>NW_017729006.1:47065234-47067572 GCF_001723915.1 Gavialis gangeticus | reverse complement strand
CCCCTTTTAAAAAAAAAAAAAAAAAAAAAAGGAAATTTTATGTAAGGATAGGAATCAAATGAAATATTCAGTATAGTGCCTGGGTCCAGTGAGAAATATTCTTGCATTCTACTGACTTAAAAGCTGACATACTGATAAATGGTTTTGGTTTTGGTACTTCCTAGTTTTAAAAAAAAAGTAGATTTTGCTTTGTTTTTGTACTGTTTGGCAGTATCTGAATTTCTGTGATCAGTTTATTATGCCCAGCCTGTTAGCTGTTTGTATTGCAAAAGGATACCAGTAACTTTTCTATTGGCATAGGGCAGGGGTATCAAACATGGTCTATGAAGCCATTTCACCCAGCCTGTGGGGCTTTGAGAGGATTAAGGTTGGGACCTGCCACCTAATTCTTAGTGATGGAGCTATGATAGGCATGTGTTAGTGGTGGGGGAGACAAGTGATGGCTGTATTAACCCTTGTGCCACTGCTAACCGTGCTGCTGCCAATGCTCCCAGATCCAGATCTGGACCAGCAGGTTCCTTGCAGTCTGAATAAGTTTGACACCTTTGGCTTAGGGCATCCACAATAAGAGTCAGATGCTGTATGACAAT
Source organism: Gavialis gangeticus (assembly GCF_001723915.1). Lineage (NCBI taxonomy): Eukaryota > Metazoa > Chordata > Crocodylia > Gavialidae > Gavialis > Gavialis gangeticus. Next base: position 47,066,982 of record NW_017729006.1, on the reverse strand, counting down.
ATAGGCAAGGTTTTTGGAGTAAACTGTTGCAACTATTTTAGTTGGTCTGATAAAAGATATTGGATTTATCTAAAGACCCTTGCCTGTCTGTGTCCTTAGACCAACATGGCTATAACCTATACATATGACAATAGATAAATACCAGTGCAATTTACTGCCATAAATTACAGGAGTAACTGTAATGCCATGTCCATCTCCAATCAGAATATTATCCCATGTTTGTATCACAAGTCCAGGTACTGGACTATCTCTATATTTAAGCTGTTTCTGATTTTAGATGTTTGAGCAGAATCTTCAAGTAGCTGCTCAAATAAGTGAAGATTTGAAAATGAAGGTTCTGCTTCTGTGTCTTCAACAAATGAATTCATTCTTGACTAGGTAAAACAATTTGTTCTGTAATCTCTTAATCCTTTCTTTTTCTATTCCATATTGTCACCTGCATTTCCCTGTTGCCCAGTCTCTTTTCTCTCCCACGTAAGCTGCTTATCTATATGGTCCTTTTTATCTCTGGACATGGTATGCGGTTACCCTTTTTCCTTTTCTGCCTCCCTCTTAAGGAAGTTCTGTCTTATTTAGTGGCTGGCAATTTCAAACTCATTAGTGGCTGTACTCTGAGATCAGGTCCTATTTTTTTTCACTTCTGCAATGTAGTAAAGGCTTCTGATAGAGATAGCTGAGCCAAGTACCTCTTCCTTGTGTTCAGCTGACTTTCTTTAAAGAGTCCTAGATGCATGTGGAATCTGCTGGAAATTAGGAGATCTGGCACTATGTGACCAATTAGCCTCCCACAAAACCCTGTAAGCATTCAGTAGGCCATCACTAAGTACTTGGCTTACTGTTCATGCACTCTTTTTACACTTGTATAGCTTTTTGTTTGTTTAATACTATTATTTGTGTTCTTACCAGGTACAGAGAAGAAGCACAGTTCTATAAAGAGGAGCACTTAAAAAATCGTCAGTATCCCCAGTGTTATGTTCAGTACATGATTGCAGTCATCAACAACTGTCAGACCTTCAAGTATGTATGCACAATTGGAGAGTGCTATGAAAAATTAGTATTCATTATTGATGTCAGTTTATAAGGTAATAAATACAGATGTCTAATGTGAGTGGCTCTCTTAGACAAAACCCTACCAATATCCTTTTTTTGCACCAAAAGACCTTCATCTCAGATGTCAGCTGACTGCAGGAGGTGGGGAGGGAGGTCCCAAGCCATCAGAAGTATAGTACAGGCAGACACTGAAACTGGCCACTGAGCAAAGACAGATCAGACTGAGCAAATTGTTCACCATTCAGAGTAAATGAACTAACCACACCTTTGCAAATCTTTTAGTAGAAGCAAAATAACTATTCTTTGTATCCCATAGAACAAAGGCATGATCATTTTTAAAAATCTTTATTCATTAGTTTTGACCTGCAACACATACTCCAGCTATCCTGCCTTAATTTTGATCTCTCACAAGTCACTATAAAGCTGGATGATGCATGTGGGCAAAACTAGGGAAGAAAAGTTTGTAGAGCCCACTTTACTATAAAATCTTACTCAACTTTTTTGATATGGTCCTCTGGCAACATTTCTCCTGCTCTTTTGGCAATGTTCTGTTTTTGTAGCAAGTGCTGGGCCTCAGGGATGGCTATGGCTCCCCCTGGTAGCCATGCAGCTCCTGCTTCACTCTGGCTCTCTGAGTATTCTCCCCTTCTTCCTGCCTGCCATGCCTTGATGTAATTATTTAACTTGGAAAAGGGAGG
>NW_017729006.1:47055936-47065223 GCF_001723915.1 Gavialis gangeticus | reverse complement strand
AGCTGACTTTCTTTAAAGAGTCCTAGATGCATGTGGAATCTGCTGGAAATTAGGAGATCTGGCACTATGTGACCAATTAGCCTCCCACAAAACCCTGTAAGCATTCAGTAGGCCATCACTAAGTACTTGGCTTACTGTTCATGCACTCTTTTTACACTTGTATAGCTTTTTGTTTGTTTAATACTATTATTTGTGTTCTTACCAGGTACAGAGAAGAAGCACAGTTCTATAAAGAGGAGCACTTAAAAAATCGTCAGTATCCCCAGTGTTATGTTCAGTACATGATTGCAGTCATCAACAACTGTCAGACCTTCAAGTATGTATGCACAATTGGAGAGTGCTATGAAAAATTAGTATTCATTATTGATGTCAGTTTATAAGGTAATAAATACAGATGTCTAATGTGAGTGGCTCTCTTAGACAAAACCCTACCAATATCCTTTTTTTGCACCAAAAGACCTTCATCTCAGATGTCAGCTGACTGCAGGAGGTGGGGAGGGAGGTCCCAAGCCATCAGAAGTATAGTACAGGCAGACACTGAAACTGGCCACTGAGCAAAGACAGATCAGACTGAGCAAATTGTTCACCATTCAGAGTAAATGAACTAACCACACCTTTGCAAATCTTTTAGTAGAAGCAAAATAACTATTCTTTGTATCCCGTAGAACAAAGGCATGATCATTTTTAAAAATCTTTATTCATTAGTTTTGACCTGCAACACATACTCCAGCTATCCTGCCTTAATTTTGATCTCTCACAAGTCACTATAAAGCTGGATGATGCATGTGGGCAAAACTAGGGAAGAAAAGTTTGTAGAGCCCACTTTACTATAAAATCTTACTCAACTTTTTTGATATGGTCCTCTGGCAACATTTCTCCTGCTCTTTTGGCAATGTTCTGTTTTTGTAGCAAGTGCTGGGCCTCAGGGATGGCTATGGCTCCCCCTGGTAGCCATGCAGCTCCTGCTTCACTCTGGCTCTCTGAGTATTCTCCCCTTCTTCCTGCCTGCCATGCCTTGATGTAATTATTTAACTTGGAAAAGGGAGGCTGCCCAGGGATCCCCAGAGTGAGCCCTTGTACTCTAACAGGCTGTGTTCTAGCACACTAATAGCCTTTAGGGCTTAATTTGTGGTCACTAACTTCCCCTGTAGCACACCCATGCCTTGCACATGTTGCTGTTCAGTCACTCTCCCTTGTTAGGGTCTTGGCCTTCTTGCCCCCTGCCCCATTCCTCTTGCTGGGCCCTTTAGCCCAGGCCCACTGTGTTAGACCTAGCTTCTGGGCTCCAGCCCCTATCTCACCTACTATGGCTCCCTGCCCAGCTCCAGATGCCAGGTGCCCGGGCCCTGGCCCTGGCCCTGGCCCTGGCCCTGGCCCTGGCCGGATCTGGGCACTGGTGGGACTTCCTCCACCCCTGATGTAACCAGTGATTTGGGTAGTGACTAAGTTACAACACAGGATTAAGCCCTCTGGCTATAACACAAACTCCCAACTGGGTCTGAACACCTACACCACCTCCTTGGCTGTATCCTAAAGCTTCCCCCTACCTTGAGTCATTTCCACTGTAAGTCATCAGCATTTTACTTGAATTATTCTTAGGGTAGCCCAGGCCAGCGAGTAAGTCCTCTGCAGTTCTCCTACCCAGGAGTTATCTCCTAAGCAGCCTCCAGGGCCAGACTGCCAGCCCTGGCTCAGGCCCTAGGCTTATATGCTCCCTAAGCCCTGCTCCCTTCTGGTTGGGTGACTTCCCTGGACTGGCTGCAGGTGTCCACCTTTACCTTGCTGGGCAGCTCTTTGCCTAGGTAGGCAGCAGCCTTTTCTTGCTGCCTCCCTTCTTACAACTGCCCCCTGTTTAGCTGCTTGGGCTCTAGCTGCAGCAGTTTCTGTCTTAAAGTAACAGGAGCCCTAGGCTCCCTGTTACATGATTCCACTAAATTTTGAGGGCCAGTAATTGATGATCTGTTGAGGTCCCTTGCAACCCTAGCATTTATGAATCTATGAAATATGTCCTCTGCTCTGAGAGGATGATGGGGTTTTATAAAGCTTTATAGATTGCAAGGTAAGAAAAAAAAATTAGGTTATATAGTCTGACCTCTTGCATATCATATGATGTTCAGTTTAAACTGTCAATTGTCATTTCTAGGATATGGTCAGACTAGTACATTTCAGTCTTCAGGGCACAAAACTTGTGTTGTGCAGAAAATAGGATGGACTAAGGTGCCACCAATACCCTGGGTCCTTGCAGTGACAAGGAATTGATTAGGTGAGATAGATATGTCCATATGATCCTAACAGATAATCTGTCTTTTGTGTTTAACACTTTGGTCCATAACAAGGATCTAATATCCAGTTATCTAATGTTCCCTTTGGACCCAAACGCTATCACAGAGGTGTGTCTTGTTACATGGACAGAGTCCTTTATTGTCTACAATAGTTCTGATGTGCTTAAGGCACTATAAATACCCGAGTTGTTGTAAATGGTTTATCATCTGTGTTACAACATTGAGCATTAGCAATTCTGCTTGTTTCAGCATCTTTGTCATTATCAGCTCACATGGGGATTTTACAACATAATATGGCAGTACGTATAACAAAATCAGTTACAACCTAGCCCTGCCCTGGGATGTACACCAAAAGTGAATAGGGAATCCAGTTTTGGTACAGAAGATTTTCAGCTTCTCAGGTTGATACAAGTTGATAGGTTACTTCCCTACTTATTCCACATTCTTTCAGGGTATGTTAAATACCACCTTGGTTCCGCTTGAGCCAAAATGAATTCAGAAAGACCATCCAGTTAAATTTCTTGTAGTACTTAATCTAGGCAAAATTTAGTAGAAAGGAAATTAAACTTTGACTTTTTTGCCTAGTATTACCACTGCAAAGTACTTCAGGATTAAAAGACTCAGCCTTATGAGCGTTCCTTTGCAGCCTGCCACAGTCTGCATATTTGTAGCATACAATTTGTCATGCATGTTCTGTAATGTGAGAATTGAAGGGACGTAGTTGAGTGTCAGTTTAGGGTTGGTTCTAAATCTAGCTGCGCAGACCATATTTACTTTCCCAAACCATCAGTAATGAATATGTCTGTTGTTGTGTGCAGGCTGTCAAACATAATTTAATAAAAATCAGAAGTACCATACTAGGACACTAGGTCTGTCAGAATGGTTGCTGAAAAGCTTTATTGTTTGTCACAGAGACTCTATAATCAGTTTGAAAAGAAAATATTTGAAAAATGAAATGGAAGAGGGAATGCCAAGCAGTCATGCAAACATGGATATGATTTTAGACCTCACTGCCAAAGAAGGATGTTCTAGCCTACTAGATGAAGTCTTCATGGATTTAGAGGTTAGATTTCTTTTTCTTTCCTCCAGAAAGAGCCTTTCTTAACATGTAATTCAGAAACAATGTAGTTAAGTATGAGACTGTCTTGGCTTTTAGGTGGTTTTTTGTGTTGCCTACTAATCAGTCTGTTAGCAGACTTTCACTGTTGTTCTTCACTGCACATAAACACCATTAATGTACTCTGTTTAAAAAATTACATTCTATACAAGTGGTTTTAGCGGTTTTTGTCCATCTCACTTACATCTTGTAGCACAATATACTTAGATACAGGCAGTCCTTGGACTTGCAATACAATTGGCTCCTGAAAACCGCATCTTAAATTGAAACGTAACTCAGAACCAATTTTCTCATAAGAAGCAATGTTATAAATGGGGGGTTGGTTCCTGAACGAAGGCCCGATACCCTATTTTCACTAAAACACCCCAGAATTTTGTACTCTACCAATTATAGATGAGTAATATAGCTACATTAATGTATTTATATTGTAAATAGCACTCATATTGCTTTGGAAGGATTTCTTTGAGGTGACTTTGCTGGACTTTTTGAAAGGCTCTTGGTCAGACTTTTTGAAGGGTTCATGTCTGGAGTCGTCTTAAGAGTCTTGGCTGCAGGTTTTTCTGAAGTCTTGTCTGCTTTCTTAAAGAAAGTATCCAAGGAAGTTTGGACAGATGTTCTCCAGGGAGATGAGCTATGCAGCAAATTTGTTCGCTGGCGTGGCATCGCATTGGATCAAGTGTTGTAAAGTAAAAACTGAGGTCATAAAGTTGAAACAGGGTGTCAATTTATAAATGTTTTAAGTGTGAAATGTTGTAACTGGAAACACCGTAAGTTGAGGGCTGCCTGTACTCAGATGCTATACTAAACCTATAGTGGGTGGGAGCATAGTATACTGTTTGGGAAATAGCTTAAGTATGTGATCTTAAATTACTGCGCACGTGCAGAAGTGGGCAGAATTCAAGTTGTGCATGCAACCTTAACTGACATTTCCTGACCTATTAGTTCTTCAATGTGAATCATATAATTTGTTGTATAGAAGAAACAATATATATAAGTTTTTGTATAGAATTTCTCAGTGAATATGGATATTTTTGTATTGACAGAGGGGGTAAACTGAGGGACAGTAAAAAACAAAACAAAAAAAAAAAAAAACAGTCAAAAAGGAGGAATCTGTACTAGCCATTCATAGCTTAGAAAGGAAAGGGAGGAGCCTGGAGAGATTTATATAAGTATTGCAGCAGCTTCTAAGTGCTTTCCATTAAATGTGTAAACATCTTGTCTTGGGCTAGTAAATTCCTTGTTCCTGAAAAATTTTTGTAAATGTAGAGTATTTATAAACTTTGTTACCAGCTTTTGTCTGGAACTGCATTTTTAAAGTATGATGGAAACTGATTTGATGGATACGGTTGAAAAATTGTTTTGATTAGCATTTCATTGTGTTTTCTTTTCAGCCACATCTCAATGAGCTGATGACAAAGAAGTGGCTTATGGGATCCAATGCTGTGGGCACTATCTGTGTCACTGTAGAAGATTATTTTAATGATTTTGCAAGAATAAAAAAACCTTATAAAAAGGTATTTGCACAATATCTTGGGGAAACTTCAGTAATGTATCTTGATACATTCAAATTTTTGAGCAATTTATTAATGATTTTTGGAATTCAGAAAACAACAATTGGGTATGTTTTATTTTTTACTAATAAGCTATCACAAAAAATCAAAATTCTTGCATTTCTCACATCTTTGTTCAGTCAAACCCCTATAGATTTCATCCTTGGAAGGTTAGGGCTGCAGGATTTGGCCTTAAAGAGAAGTTTAAGACAGTATGTGTTACTAAAGAATAATCTGTGCTACTTATGTTTTCAGACAAAGCCTAGAAAGGTACATTTTTCCTCTCTAGAAGTGAACCCTGTAGATGTGTAGCACATTCTTGGAACTGCACATTCTGAATTCCAAAATCAAAATTTAAAAAGGTCTGCTTGGGACCATAGGCTTTGACATGTTGCTGAACTCAGGTTCAGAATACAATTTATAGACGCATGTTGCCATAAGTCAGCCACTGTAGGTTGTTTCACTGTTTGCCAGTGCATCTCTGAACTGTTCCCCCTTCCCCCCCTGCCTGTGCCAGCCTTTTTTTAAATGTTACTTTGCTTGGACATCTTATTTAAATGAGTTAAAGGAAGTTTTATAGTTATCCAAATAGGTGAAACTGAAAGAGGTCAAGGTTTAGGAAAGGTTTCTGTACATAAAATGTGAAACACTCCAAAACTACTTGTATAAAGAGGATGTTGAATATGTAGCTTATGCCTCCCTTACTTATCAGGCTCATAGGACGAGAAAATTGTTTAGCATCCTTTTGATTGACTTTTAACTCTAGTGAAGACAATTTTGGCTTCTTTACCACAATATTTTAAAGGTTTGTAGGTTTTGCTTATTATGACATAACCTATTTCATTCAAAAACACTCAAGAGAAAGCACAAATCACCCCTAAAATTAATACCTTTTCCTTGGATAACCTTGTTTCATGGGATACTTCAGTGATTTTGAAAGAAGTCTTCTCCCTATACAGACTGCTACCAAAAACTGATCTTGGTACTTTGGTACAGTTGTTGTCATCTTTGTAGTATAAAGCCTTTGAGCTAAAACAGGTTTTTGGCAACTAGCAGAACTTCAGTTCTATCTGTTCCCTCAGCATCAATGTATGTCTCTTAAGCAAGGAGGTTGTAGTGTAGCTTTAGAAGTAGATGGGAAGCATCTTTCCCTTCCTATTTATTTATTACATTTAAAAAGTCCCCATGCCTCACTTATGTGAAACAGCTCTGTGAGTTTTTTTTCCGGAAAAAAGAAAGAGAGAAACCTGTCCCACCCAGAAAATCAGCCAATAGCCTGTATGGTCTGTAATTAAACTGCGAGGAACAGGGATTTGAACTTGGACCTCCCATTACCCAGATCAGCACCCTGACTACAGCCTGTTATTCTGCCTCTGTCTCTCTGAAATCTTTCCCATTGAAAGTTTCATTGAACCTGGGATGTGAAAAAATTTGGTTTCCACTAAAAAAAACCCCAACATGTTGTAAATAAATTTCCAACTCATTTTAGTACAAGCTTAACTCCCGTTGACCAACTGCTTTGTTGACACTGTGGGAGCCCCTGGAAAATGTTTACGAAAGAACACTGTTTTCTCATATACCACACATCCCCAAATTAGACATACACCAGGCTTTTGGGAAGGCAGAACAAAGAGGAAAAAATGTTTTCAGAGTTATGGCTGCATAGAGCAGGGACAGAGCCTAATCTTCAACTCACTTGCCTAATCTTCAGCTCACTCTTTTCTGCTCAGATAAAAGCCTCAGCTCTAACCCTTTCACATCCAAATTGTCAGCAGATTTCAGCTGGTCAGCTAAAAGCTGAAACTGTAGCTGACGCTGAAGACTGGATCCCATGGGCAGATCTAGGATGTTAAAAAGAGCAGGCTGTAGGGCTGTAAAATAGGGAAAGAAAGACCAGGATTGGCTAATAGCAAAATTGGCAAAGGGATAGCTTGATTAACGGGACATCAAGACAGTTAAAAAGGAGAGAGGGTCATAGAGTGGGGCGTGATTAGAAAGTATCATATACATTATAATGAGCTATGAAGTCAATTGACTCCGTTGATGCTGGCCAAATAGAAATCTCACTGCTGCTGCAGAGCATGTAGTTTTAAACTTTGGGTGGAGCAGGAATCAAGTGCACTTGCTCTGGATCTGCACCTCCCTTCATGCAGCTGTTGTCCAGAAGAAATGGAAAAGTAGCAGCCATCTTATGGCATCCACATGCTTCTATTTTGGGCAGAAAATATGCTACTCTGCTTAAGATGCACACCCCAGTTTTGGAAAGTTGATTTTTTTGGAGGAAAAATGCTTATGGCATGTGAGTGTAAATACAGTAAGTGGGTTTTGTATTAAGCTCCAGCTAAGTCTTCCATAATCTTCCTGTACAGCATCTTTCACATCTATCATGAGAGAAAAGATCTATTGCTGCTTTCTCAGCCTGTATCATACCTGACCCCTTTCTTCCTCACAGAGTCGGATTTACATCTCCTTTTACTGATACAGATCTGGAGTAATGTTATTCATCTTGATAGCACTTATTTGGACTTAAATCTACACTTCTGAAACAAAATTTTGATTCTAAGCTTCTGCTGCTGCTTTGTCTCTTTATACAGGAAGAATGAACTAGTTTTTTAACTTACAAAAAATCTTTCACTGCAGTGACAGGTGTGAAAGTTACTTATTAACTACTTGTGAATGTGTAAATGCATGTTAAAGACTAACTATAATTCCCTCCATAGAACAACATTTTTAGGTACCATTGGCATAATTCAGATATCTTTTTCCCCCCTCTCAGATCATGACTCTTGAGGCCCATCGTAGAGTAGTTGTGGAGTACATCAGGGCTATCATGTTAAAACGTATATCTTTCAAGAATGCAGAAGAGAGAAAAGAGGGTGCTGAAAAAATGATCAAGGAAGCGGAACAGTTCAGATTTCTCTTTAAAAAACTTGCAGCTGTAAGTACTTAGCTCTTATCATGATGTTAATTTGAAATTAAATGAAATCTTTTAATTTTACTAAATCCATTTAAAGGTATGTATTTATAAAACAAAAGTCTAGGGCTGAATTTGCAAGCAAGAGTTATGTGCCTAAGTATAGCATTTAAGCACCCCTGACATTCAAAACGCAAAATATTTTACCTTGGGGAAAAATGTTTTTTTTTCTTCACAAATACAGAGCATGAATAACATTAGGATTAGAAATTAAAGATTTTGCTTACCTGTGCTGTTATTTTTTCAATTGTATAGGGATCTGGAGAAGACACTGAAGGACTCTGTGACATTATTGTGGCTATTGCAGAAGTTATTAAACTGACTGATCCTTCTTTGCTTTTTCTGGAAGTCTCGACATTAGTTAGTAAATACCCGGATATCAGGTAATACTATTCATACCCTTTGAAACTCAAAGCCAAAAATCAACAATGTATTCACTTTTAAGATTAGAACTATGCTAGAAAATAGCATAAGTACTTTATTTTTTATAATTTTATAATTTAATCTCTTTCTTGTGAGGTTTGTACAACAAAAATACTAATATTTTAACCTGCGCATACAGATTTGTATTCTCTGGACACCAAAGGGATGGCAGGGTGCATCTTACAAGGAAAAGCCATAAAACTGAGTTGAGGGAATTTTGAGTGTCTGGAAGTTTTCCTAATATGACTGAACCACCGAGTGAAAGATCATGGGCTAAAAATGTGTTTTCTGAAACCTGTTTTGTTACATGCTTAATTAATAATACAAAATCTTGCAGTAACTTTCCTGGCTTGTACTTTTCTTTTGGCAGGGATGACCACATTTCAGCTTTGCTGACTGTGAGAGGCGATGCCAGCAGGGATATGAAGCAGACGATCATAGAAACTCTGGAACAAGGAGCCAGCCAACCAAATCCAAATTATGTGCCAATTTTTAAAGAAATTACAGTCCCCACATTAAGTGTGCCAAAACTTCTTAAGTAGCTGACACTGGAAATGTCTTTTTTTTTCATTTGGGGTGAACATATTTGAAATGTTTAAGGGCAAATTTGTAAATGCCATTTCAAAGGGCATTTAGTATGACACTGTTAATTACTCAGACTATTATTTATAGGTATGTGTATCTTTTTGGTGCTGTTAGTTGTAATCAGAATCCTGAATGCAAGTGCAGAGATGGAGAGCATGGCTGATTTGAAGAATGACATTTCTGATGGCCAGAGTGCTTTGTACTGACTTCTCACTTGTTATAGCTATAACAATTTTGCGGATTCTGTGAAATCCGGCATTGACCGTGAAATCTGGGCAGTGCCCACGGAATCTGCAAAATCTGCTGGGGGGGGGGGGGGGAGAAGGGGAGAGCAGGAAAGTGTGTGGCTTCATCAC
>NW_017729006.1:47052266-47055588 GCF_001723915.1 Gavialis gangeticus | reverse complement strand
GTGGTGAGGAAAAACGTATTGAGTGCTGTGACAGCTTGCCAGGGCAGGGGAGGGGAGGGGGGATGCTGGCAAGATGGCTGCTGCCCCTCAATGCTGATTGGCTGCAAGGGCTGCCTATCATGTGGCTCCACCCCTTTCCAGTCAGTGACGAGGGGCAGGGCTGCATGATGGACAGCCCTTACAGCCAATAAGTGACTAGAGGAAGGGCCCCATGACAGGCAGCCCCTGCAGCCAAACTGTGGCAAGGGGCAGGGCCACTGAGGGCCCTTCCCCAATTGTGGGGCTTGGGGACACCACACTCCACCCATAAAATGGCTGCCTAGGCCCATGTTCTGCCTACAAAATTAGGTGGCAGCCCCCACAAATTAAGTAGGTCCATAGTTATAGCCGTACGCACCATCACCAAGTATATTTTGTCACAGGTTAATTCTGCATAGCACAATGCAGTGTTGTGTGTTAGAACAATTTCTGATCATCTCTACAAGCCAGCTCAGGTACCAGAAGCAGTATCCCTATGTGAGCACCAAGAAGTCAAGTAACTAGCCCCACCTGGACTATGCATTAACAAGTGTATACTGCTTCCAACATCATAGCTGGTACAGTGAGAGTTACAGCTGCACTGCTTGGTGCCAAGTAGATGCACCCTCACCACTTACCTAAACTCATGGTTTGTGTGTATATTTAATCTGATGTAAAATAGTGTATGTTGCAGAAAGCTAAAATACAAAAATGTTTCCTAACTCATAAATTGACAAAAATTGCTAATAGCTAATTTTATTCTAGGTAAATAGAAGAATTTGATACTTGAGGTACAGTGGTAGTTTTTCATCAGTTTGACTTTCATTTAGTTAATGAGTGCATAAAGCACTGCTGATAAAACATTAACCTTCAATAATACAGACTTTTGCACCTGTATAAATTCACTTTCTATAAATCTGAGTCTTAATTATTAAATTTTTAAAGAGAGCAATTTACATGGGGTGTATACTATTAATATTGTGTTGGTTCACAGACATATTCTACAAATGATATGTAAAATAACACTGTTCAATTATAAATGTTTTCTTATTTCCATAAATCTATCATTAAAGGAGTACTTCACAGTAATAGGCAGCACAGTAAAGTATTCTAAGAACTATGTCTAATTTATTGTTAGAAGCCAACTAGTTAAATGCTAAAAAGATGCGTTAGTACAACATTAAGAGTGCCTTATACAGCCCATGTCTAAATACATAATATAACAGGGTCTCAAGGTATTTCTTGTTGGGAAAAGATACTGAGTACATTCTCATAGGGCCAAAGTCTGGGCATTATTTGTAATTGGCATTTGGAAAATAGAAGTGGATACAGATGCAGTAATACTCAGGGTATGGACATACATGCATTTAAAGCACTCTGAATCCCAGAGACCATCATATTTTAGCACCTGTAGCCCCCCCCTGCTTGCCGCCTTTCTGTTCCCCCTCCCTCACTAGAGGACTTCAAAATGACTGTGAAGGCATGTAGTGGCACTGCTGTCCTGCTTCGCAGCAAGCTAGCTGGGATCCCTTCATATCTGCCAGCCTCTGGTCTCTGGAGAATCCTAAAGACAGCCCAGTGCAGAAGAGAACACTTACTGGCTGCCTGCTTTGCTCCCCCTGACCAGGGCGGGTGAGGGGAGATGTAATGTGGAGCAGAGAACTGTGGGATGCCAGAAGACAGCTGGAGTGTGCGCACATTTCCAGAAGTGTTTTCAAAAATATTTCTTTTTTGTGGGACAGAGGAGTTAGCACCTGTTTAAAAAACTTTTTTGGTTTGTATGTATCCTTGCTGTTTGGAGTGCTTCAAAGGCACTTGGAGCATTTCAAATAGCATGTTTGTACCTTGCCTCAGATTAGTCCCTGCCATGTAGTTGTGGTTAAAACTAAACTAGTACTATATCCAAATATCAGTCAAATTGTATTGAAAAAAATCCATCTGAAATTGTGGCCTAAATTGTGTGTAGGTACACAATACTTGCATGTTGCGTGAATAAAAAATTGGTGAATAAAGGGGAGGCACGTGGGCTAGGTTTTAATATTTCTGAGAACTTGCAGGTTCTGTGACTTTGAAGGCCTGATCCTGCAAAATCCCACATACCAAGTTCACTAATGCTTATTACAGAGATGTCATTTCCAAGTGAAATCAGTTGAAATTAGAGGTGTACTGATACATCGGTCTAATATATAGAAAACTGACTATATTGAAAATCGGTCTGATGTGGCTGATAATGTGGCTGATAAATGCCCATGTGTATGTGCAGCTGCAGTGCAGCATGTAGGCGGCAAGAAGCACAGCCTGGCAGTTTGAAGAGCTGCATGCAGCTGGTAAGTCTGTTGTGGTGGAAGCAGAGGGGGGAGGGAAGGGGCATGGGGGGGGCAGATCAACACCCCCTGCGGTGAGGGAGGGAGTGGGGCTGATGTTGGGTAGGTGCTGCCCAGCTGGGATGGGACATGGGATGGAGCCACAGCTCTTCCAGGGGAAGGGGGCGTTCCCGCCGTGCTCTGGATTTGCATGGGGTGGAGTGGGCTGCAGCTGCAGGCTAGGGAATGAGGCCATGCCAGACTCTTCCTGGTTGTGGGGGGGGAGGCTGGGTCACACTGCTTGGGGTGGGTGATGCTGGAAGGGGGCTATGGGGGTGTGCTACAGCAAAATTTGGAGTAGCCCAGCCCTGTGCAGATCTGGGAGCGCATGCCTCCACCCCATGTCCTCCTGGCAGGAACTGCTCCCCCTCCTTGCGCCCCCCAGATGAGCCACAGCTCCATCCCATGCCCCGCCCTGGCTGAGAAATGCCTACCTCAGCCCCTGCCCCACTCCCTCACCATGGGGGGTGTTTATCTGCCCCCCCACTCCTTCCCTCCCCCCACCACTTCCACAACAACAGACTTACCAGCTGGACACAGCTATATCAGAAATCAGATCAGTATCAGCCAATCTCCTGCCTTAAAAATTGACTATCAGTATCAACCCCCAGAAATCACTATCAGTGCACCCCTGTTTGACATCTTGTGGAAGTAAGCATTAGACTTGTTAGTAAGCCTATGCAGACCACCTGCTGTTCTACTTAACTGCAGTGGCATTTGAAGGTATTTGTAAAATCGGTTTTATTTAGGCACCTGAAGATGAAGTTAGCATCCTTTCGGCTCTTGGATCTGAAAATGTTCATAGATTTCATAGATGTTAGGGCTGGAAGAGACCTCGGAAGATCATCGAGTCCAGCCCCCCGCCCAAAGGGCAGGAAGTCAGCTGGGGTCCTAGGATCCCAGCAAGGTAAACATCCAATTTGCTCTTGAAGGTGTTCAGT
>NW_017729006.1:47038782-47052255 GCF_001723915.1 Gavialis gangeticus | reverse complement strand
TTTTGGGGAGAAACCAAGGTGGCTTTCTGCCACATGCTATCTCTCAGGATATTGGTGTTGGCCAGTTCATTAAGGATGTCCTCTTTAATAAACTTTTATAAGACCTTCCCTGGGGTAGAAGTCAGGCTGATGGGCCTATAGTCTGCTGTATCCACTTTCCTCCTTTTCTTGTTGATTATAGATCAAGGGTTTCTTAGGAAGAATTCTGTTTTAATAAGGACAGTTCTCAGTGTCCCAGCAGCGGTACCTTTCCCAGCCATATCTTAGGCAGGAGGTGTTCAAACTTTGGCCCACAAGCCAAATCCAGCTTGTAAGGCCGTCTGGCACAGGGGGTCCCCACAGGTCTGAAAATACAGTGATGGGAGAGCAGTGGCAGCATTAATTGCAGCTCCCCCGCTGCCAAATTTCTGGACATAGGAGCCCCATGGGTTGGATGACTTGGCCTATGCGCTACGGCCAATCCAGCATGCACAGCTGGGCCAGGCACATGGCACTGGACACGTGGAGTGACCCTGAAAGCCAGATCCAGCCTGTAGACAGCCCCTGTACCATTCAGCCCACAGGACCAGCAAGTTAAGCAGCACTGTTATAATCAGTACTTTGCATCCTGTGTGATGTCAGTTTATCAGATCTTCATTGCAAATTTTTGTAGCATGTACAGAAGTGATTTCTTACATCTCATAGGTTTTTTTTTTAACATATCTTCCCAAAAATATAGCTAGGAAACTTCTTTGGTTATGACAAATCAGATGCCAAACTTCAGAAGTACTTTAATTGAACAGGAGGAAGTGGGGTCATGTTTTTTTCAGAGGACAATTTGTCCATCTGTATTTAGTTAAAAAAAGTATTCAATCATTTTCCTATACCTGCTGAAACAGTGAAAATAATCATAAACAAAAAAACTTTATAAATGATCTGGGTATAGTATCTTTTTCAAGCATCTATGAGCTATGAAACAGGGTTGTCAGAGTGAATAGGACTGTTATCCCAAGCACAAACATGGAAATAAGACAAATTAAAAGTAAAATGGGAAGCTGTCTTTCTAAGAAATACAAATTATAATTTGAATATGAACTTGCCCTGAGGTGCAGGTCCTGTTTTTTTTCCCCCCATAACTTACAGTTATGAATCAAAATGGTAAACTGCATTTCCTCAATTTTATCTGCCTGCCTGTCTGAGCTGTGTGGAGGCCTGGTGCTTCCCTCTGCAACTGGGGAGGAGGTGAGTGCTTCTCTCTGCAGCTGCAGTGACCCCGCAGGACTGCTGGGACTGGGTGCCAGCAGATGGATGCCGCTTGGCCTGCCGGCAGCTCAGTTCGCCCCCAACACTGAAGAGGCAGGTAAGGATCAAGCTCCCCCTTGTGTACACACCACGGGGGTTTAGCTTGGTTTAATTCTCCCTAAATTGAAGCAGGGTTTTTAAAAACCCACCATTTCAATTTAGGGAGAATTAAACTGAATTAAAGCCCTGTGGTGTGTACAAGCAGCCTGAGATTCTAAGTACAGTTACATTACATTTTAATGACTCTTCCTAAAACAGACTGAAATTGAGCAATAATATTTTCAGTGACTTCCTACAGAACTGCTAGCTGCTTCATCTCTTCTTGCAACATGGCTTCCTTCCCTTCCCCCAGCCCCACTTCTCAGTTCCTGTGGATGTGCCCCGGATCAGGTAGCTTTCCTACCATGTTTCCCCTTATCCCCCTACAAGACTCTTGATCCCATTACTTCATCTCCCAGTTACTGGATCCTAAATCAAAGAGGAGATTGGTAGCTGCTTGCCAGGAGACATTAGAGGGCAAGCAGAGAATTTTGTTTGGTTTTTAAGGGTTTGGGTCTAAAGTTGCAATCACTGAAGGCTGCACTTGTGGATGTACTGGAAAGCCTGGGGATCCAATAAAGAGAAGCAATTGAGGAAGATATTAGAGGAATCTACATTTTTGCTACTGACCTCTGTAGTGCTGTGGCATGTGGCAGCATTCCTTAGCACAAATAATCCCACCCACATGCAATCCTCTTAGCTAAATCTAGGAAGCTGAAGAAAAATGCAAGTTCTCCTTGGTGAGGCAGGCCAAGGAGGGACAGATGAAACCATAGGGAGGTTTGAAGAGGAACCCTGGCTAGGAAGCAAAATTAGGCGTTGCTTGGGCCATAGTGGTGTGAGACTACCCAAACAGCTCCCTGCCAGGTTGGTTCCCACTTCCAAGCCTGGCCTGATGGTGTGTGGGGATGCTGCAAGACCTGTCCCAGTGACCAACTACCAGCGCTGCCAAGGGACACCAGGAAGCTTGGGAAGAGACCTAGCTACGTGCTGCCAGGCCCATCATGTACAAGCCAGTAAGAGGTCATGAGTCAGGCAGCTCCTGTTGTGTGCACAAGCTTGAATAGCCACAGCTGCTGGCACTGTAAGGCTGGAGGTGGGATGGTGGGGGAATCGTTTTTGGTACGGTTTGAAGCCAACATCCTGCAGTGGGAAGTGCAGGCTCCTTTCAAGGATATTTCTCACTCTTGGGGTGGGGTGGGTGTCTTTAGTTTTCCTGTCTTTAGTCTTTTAAATCCTGGGCAGCTGACATTCACTGTATGGACTGTGGCAGAACAGTCCCCACTCTGGCCAGGTTGGGTCCCCACTGTCCATGATGGGATTCTCATGTACTCTCCAGCCCCTGGCAGTGGGCACTGTCAGGGGTGGGATGCGAGATACACTGGACTATATGGTGAAGCGGCTGCAGTGGGGTAGGGGATGAGCCTGGCTAAGTTGGGAGGGTGGGGCAGGAAATGAGCTCATAGAGATGCACTGGCAGGATACCAGGCATTGGGCCAGAGGGATAGTGACCTCACTAAGGACTGACATCAGCCTGCAGGGGCAAGCTCCAGCACCCCAGGCCAGTGGCTTAGACTTAAACAGACCTTCATGGTTGCAGGTCCCTGTGGCTGAGGCTGATACAAGTGAGAGAGAATCTGATTCCTATTTGTGGTCCCAGGGCCACCTCTGATCTGTTCATCCCTCCTTGCCTGCCCCATAGGTGCCACCCCCAGAAACTCTTGGGTTTCGGGCAAGTGTTGCAGCTGGGCCCCTCTCTGCCTGGTCCCCATCACCCTTCCTCATGGTTAATGAGTTCAGGGTTGTGGCCCTTCTCAGTTACAGTCTGTAATTCAGACCTAGGTCACGGGGCTCTAGCATGCAACACCACAGTAGTAACTTTGATGTCAAAAAGCCAGTTGTGAGCTCTGCAAAATCTCAGCCTGTTCAAGCCCCCTGAAATGCTTGGGCTCAAGACAAAATACCCAGTTGTACCCCTTTGGCGGGGTACTCTGATCCCCACATCCCCTTGCAGCTCTTTCTGTCTGCCCAGCTGTCTATCTGTCACTCTGGCTTGGGTGCTTCTACACTGAAAACAGAGGTGCTACTCCAGGTTTCAGCCACAGGGGTCAAGCACAGACTGCTGCAGACCCAACAAGAGCTCCCCCCACCACTCTTCTGATTCCACAGGGGTCTTTCCTGCCTCCTCCTCCCATCTTTTCTCTGTTTCTACAGGGCAGCTGAGCTGTGCCTGAAGGGAGCTAGCAAAGGACTGGGATTATCATCAGGTTCCTTCCAGGGAGGGCTCCGGTAGGTGGCAGAGACTCAGGGTCAGAAAGAAAAAGGTGAGGCAGGAGAAGGAGGGGTTTGTGGAAGTCAAGAATGGGGCTAGAGACTCTGTGTCTCTGTGCCTGACAAAGGCAATGCAAGCAAGAAGCAAGGGCAAATTTGCAGGGTGTCATTTATTGGACCAGGTGTCAGGTGTAAAATTTGGGGGAGACATTAGACAAGGGCACTGAAGAAGGGTAGCTGGTGCTCAGAAACTTCTCTAATTGGGCAAAAAGACTGTCTCTGAGAGAAACACAAAAAAAAAGTAGAAATTTGAAGTGGGGAATTCTTTCCCAACTACACAGTTGATCCAAGAGAAGACTGTCACTAAAATCATCTCAAGTCTTGCATATGGCTTGGACCATCACGACTACAATACCCAAACCCTACTGCAAGGAAGGCTATGGCTTTTATTCAAATGAGATGGACACAGACAATCAAAGGGCAAAGCATTTTATGGGTGGTTGTTTTTGTAGCAAAGTTCAGGACATGACCCCCAAACCTACAACTAGTTTACACCCAACATTTAGGTCTATTTTAAAATGTACTGTTCATTGTGCCAGGTAATCAGCAGCCTAGATCTGTGCCAGTGGCTCTTTGTAGGAACAAACCCAGACGCAAGAGGATAATTTCAGGATGCAGAATTGCACCTGCAAGAAGAGTGAGCCATGACTTGGCTGAGAAACTGAACCCCCAAATCCATGGCTCACAAAAAGTGGAGCTAACAGGGATATGTGGCATAGGTGTCAGGACATGGTGCTTTGCAGTCAGTGATTCTGAGCAGGTTGCTGGGAGCAGGAAGAAACAGTCTGTTGAATGCTGTCATGTTGCTCTCATCACAGCCCATAGCCAGCAGTCTTTCTGCTGACTAGTAAAACCACAGGGGGATGGGGGGCTGAATAAGTTGGGAAAATAATAGTGTGGCTGCTGCATAGAGAGGGATTTGGCTCAATGTGCATAAAAGGGAGTGGTATCAGACAGGAAAGAAGGAAGCAGCAGAAAAATTGTCATACCTGTCTTGCATAGGAAAACACACAATTTATTCATTTTGGGTAAAACATGACACATTCGTAATCCTTAGGTATTAAAGAAAAAAAGATACATCACTTTGGATGCAAATGGGAGAAGATACTCCCAAGGAATTGAAGAATGATGGAGGAAAAGCAGGAGGGAAGAAAACTAAGAAGGTAGAGTCAATAACTATTTTAAAACCTACCTGTCATGAAGAAAGACGGGGGTTAAAATAGGCATTACTAGGTAGTAGCTTTGAGCTTGTTCTGCTATCTGGAAGATGGAGGCAAAACTCTTTACCTCCTCCACTAGGGCCCGGGGGTGTTAATCAGCAAATTCCTGTGTCGTCCTTGAAACCCATAAAAGCTCCGGAGCACGTAGAGCGTTTGGATGCCTCAGGCTGTGGAAGAGCAGGGACCAGAGAGCCCTGGAGATTTGGTATGAGGTGGAGAAAAGGTCTGCGAGTGAATTGATTTTCTGCCCTGTGGAGAAATGAGCGAGTTGACAAGTGCTTTCTCTGGGGGTGTTTAGAGACAGTCCCAACGGCAGGCCTTAGCACCAGTTCAAATATGGAACATGGAAGTGAGATGTGCTGTAATCTCCCACTCAGCAAGTGGCAGAGTCTCTGGACACAAGGTCCACTCCACAGAGTGCATCCAGAGGTGCATCCAACTCCTAGCCCGCCTGACATCTATAATAGGGTAAAACAGCAAAACTAGGTCACCTCTAGGCTCAAGCAGGGGAATACTGGCCCTAGTGAAGTCAGTGACAAACTTCCTGACAAACCTCCCTTGGCCTTCAAGGTAGTCAGAATTTTCTCCCGTGGTCTTCAAAGCTAAAGGAGGCCTGACTGCACATTGGCCCTTCAGAAATGTGTTCAGCGGGACGCAATGCTTATCCTAATTTGTCATTCAGTGACCTGAACTGGCTATTTATTTATATCTTTATATTTAATTAGATTTATATTCCACCCTGTCCAGAAGGCTCTGGTCCTACACAGAGTGTTTTTCATGGGTGACTGTTATTGTTCATGCTAAATGTTTGAATCATACCCAGTAGACAGCTGTTGCCATGTAAAGAAGGGAGAATAGAGGAATTAATAAACACATTTATTGTCCTCTCTCATTTGTTCCTGCTACAGAGAAGCAAAGCCAAAGAAATTAATGATAAAATGGCAGATATAATGATGTGGTCTGTGACCGAGGTAACCAACATCATGTACCCAGCTATAAGACAGTATAAAGAGAGAAAAACAGCTGAGAGAGACCTGAAAGATGAGGAGGCCAATGCCAAAAAGTCTATCTTCACAGACAGAAAGAGAACACCCAGCAGGTCACCAGGATGCGTGAAGAGAGGGAGTGGAGAGAAAGCAGTGAGACTGGTTTCCCAACAGTCACCTAGCACGTCTCTAGCAAGGAGCAGACCAGTGCATCTAGGAAGAGAGTTTTGGAAGGCTGGAATAGCAGCGGCACCTCTGCATCAGACTGATGATACTTCTAGTTTGTGCAAGGAGAGCATGCACTTTGAAGTTTCTGAAGATCCAGTTCTCTCCCCTAACATAGGTGCATTGGCGGCCAAAACTATTTGTTCCAGTTTATCTGACTTGCTGCAAGAAAATGCTTCCAAAGCCTCAGTTTCTGCAGAGATGGAAAGCAACGTGAGTGCATCAGCAGAGAGCTTACCTGTTCTGATGAGGAGAGAAATGATTGATTACCAGCAGGAAGGACCCTTAGCAAAAGTACCATCTTCATCTCTATATAAACCTCTAGAATCTGGGGAAATTGCTGAAAAGATTTTAGAGGATGCTACCAAAAGCAGTACCCAATGCCAAAGTTACACACCATTTACTCTGAAGGTATCCCATGGATTTGTGGAAGATATCATTAGCAGACTTTTGTCTAACATTCTCCCTGTCAGCACCAACCCATCTTCCTCTACAGAAGAGGAAACTGAATTTGAAGAATTTGACTTAATTCACATGAAGCTTGTCCGTATAGTTAGGGTAAAAATGTCTAAAGATGAGAACTCTTCTAGCCAGCATAGCAAACATTTGCATTCCAATGAAGATGGTATTGTTCAAACAATTGCTGAATCAGTCTATAACAAGCTTTTGACACAGTTTCAGTCTCAATTACGCATGCAGAAGTGTTTAAGAAATGGGTGCATGATTCTTTCGGAAACTCTTTGCGACTACGTCTTCCAAGAGATTTCCGGGAATCAATTGCAGAACTCTCTTTCTGGAGAATTAACACTGCAGCAGTCTGCTGAAGCTGACAGCATTGTTGAAAATATGCTAAGAGACCTGACTGAGCCCTTGGATCTCCCAAACCCTTCATCATCGGATCTTAGTAAAACATCATCTCTTATCGTAGAAAAGCCAGCAGCAAATCTTGTATCGCCATTTTTTTCCCTATTTCCCATTGTGAATTTGGATGTAGAAAATAATCCATTAGTGAACATTATAACCAGAAGAATACTATACGCACTACAAGTATTCCTTTCAAAAAATCCAATGAAGATGAATGAAAATATCAGAGAAAGAGACCTTTTACATGCTGAAGACAGCCAGGTTATGGGAGACCTGGACCATTCTGTGTCCACAAGCATTGTTGAGCATTCTGATTCTGACTTGTTTGTTTGCAAAGACCTAACAAGTGGGGAGGATGTTTCCACTCACAGAATAGCAGCTTTAATGGCAAAAGAAGTTGCTAAACATGAATTTCAAGACAGTTCAGAGGAGGAGACATTACCCACTTCATCTTCAACACCAGAAGCTGTTGATATTGTTGGAAATAGTCTTATTGATCTTGACACAAAGAAGATATTAAACCAAACCTCAGACCCACATATTCCCAAGGCATTTGTGGAGGAAATAATAAGGGATCTCCACAATGAAGAACACAGCACGTACTCTGCATGTGCTAGCCCTCCCCTTACATGGACATCCGGTAGTTACCTGAGTGCAGTGATGCATGTATACAAGTAGGCTCACCCAAGAGTTAGACCTGGATGCAGCCAGTACCACACACCAGTGGGTGGTTACATTGCATCAGTTTGGGAAGGCAGCATTCACAGAAGCAGGCATGTTGCATCTCACTGCAGCACTCCCTGCTGAGGTACAATGCAGCCTAGACAGGCCCATTAGAACAAAAGCTTGCAGGACACTGTTCTGCAGTGATGCTAAAACAACATCTGAAAACATTAGATGTAAAACTAGAAACCAGTCCCAGTTGAACTGACTGGATGTGTTTTTGTTTACAGAGATTCATGCTGCCATGCACCAGGCGTGGGATACAGAAGATTCTTTCGACATGTCTGAGGTCAGTATCTTGTAAAACCCTTGGTAACCCCAGGAAGTTGGGCCACAAAGTCTCTTGGTTCCCCCAGCTGAGTCCTTGCATTTTGCAGGCTCTTCACTATTTCATTCAGTTCTAACATCTGCTCTGTAACCTCTACACAGATCTTGCCTCTAGCCATGCAGTGGAATCCATTCCCCAGCCCAGTTGCTCTATCTGTTGAGATCTCTGGCTCCAATCTTGCTATCCCTGAAGTCAAGGGGTATTTTTCCACTGGTTTCAATTGGAGTAGGACCGAGTTCTTTTTTCTAACCTCTACCCTAATTATTTTTTCTTTACTCCAGTCCATCGTATGTATTATGTCTTAAAAACTAGTGGAATCTATATACATGAAGGGAGGCCACTCCAATGTGCTGTAACTACAGCATGTCGGAGCAGACTCAATTAATTGAATCTGCTGGAGTCTGCTAATTACTGCACTCCAGCAGATTCCAGGGTCACATGTATCAGGGTCCCTGCGCTGAAAAATGGTGCCCATGCATCATGTTCTGGACACTGTTACACTGATGCTCTCAGAGCCGTGCTAATTTAAGCACCCCCCACCCCACTGTCTCCCACTGAATGTCTATAACACCCTAGTTATACCCAGAGAACACCCTATGCATATAGTCTTCCTAGGCCCACATCTTGCAGACTTGAGCATGTGCATAAAATCATGGACATCACATAAAGTAATACATTACCTTAGGAATCGTCAGTTAAGAAGGGTATTGAAATCTTTGGATGCATTGAAGGGAATGGAGATCACAAGTATGAAGGCATTATTACCACTGTCTATGGTATTAGTGAGCTCCTTATTGGATGCTGTATCCAGTTCTCATGTTCACACTAAATTGAATGTTGATACACTAAAAAGGTTTCATAAAAGTTACAAGGTATGTAGGTCTAGAAAACCTTCCTTAATGTGAGAGACTAAAAAAGCTCTACCTGTTCAACTTAAAAAAGAGGTTTATCAGGAATTTGATCATGGGCTAAAAACATCTCTATTTAGGGAAAGTTTCTAATTGGTAAAGGCTTTTAAAACTTCCAGACAGAGGCAGAAGATAATGCAGTGCCTGGAAGATGTAACTGGACAGATTTGTTTTAGGAACAAGGTGCACACTATTTTCTTGTTATGCAACAAGTTATTAACTACAGGAACAACTTACCCAGGGGTGTGATAAATTGTCCCTCATCTGAAGCCCTGAAATGACTTCATTTCTAAAAGACAGGCTGGAGCATCACTGGGAATTATTTGGGTTGATTCTGATAGCACTTGCTGAAGTTTTGCAGGCTGTTTCAGTGCAGATCAGACTAACTGATCGCTATGGTCTCTCTCTGCCCTTCTAATCTATGAAGCCCTTTGTACATTTGAGACTCAGTGCTTCCTCTCTCCTTTCCTTCCTTGCATCCTTTAGATTGCCTTTCTTTGTACTTTCTCTAGCTCTATGAGTTTGCAGGTGTTAGGAAGTGCAGCAGTAGGTAGGAAAGATACTCACACAGCCCAAGGGAGGGGGAAGCGCAGAGAAACTGTGGAGATGTTATGAGAAGGAGGAAAAGTAGTGGAGGCAGGGAAGGGGCAGAGCTGAGGCTTCTGTACGAAAGACTGTATCATGCCTGCTTCACTTGGTCATTCATGGCATCACCAGGAACTGTGGCTGGGAGGAGAGCTGCTGTGGCTGTGTAATCCTGAGGAGCACAGATCAAACAGAATCCTACCTGCCTCTTTTTACTCTTCCCATGGTACAGTTGGAATCAGCCTCTGAAGATGGTGAAGTGAAAGATACTTTCTTACCACTGGAAGCAGGAATTGATACAGGTATGTATGGGGAAGTGACACACTGGGCAAGTTAGGTGATATACCCAAGGTCACACTGGAAGTCTGTGGCCAAGCCCGGGACTGACACTAGGCCTCCTGAATCTCCATTCATTGACCTACCCAGAGACCATCATTGCTGCTCTGCCTAACACTTTACATGCAGCATTGCAGTACATAGTTACTTGTCTTCAAGCACTAAATTCTACAGAGCTGGGTCACAGCAGAGGATCCAGTCACGCTGGATATCAGTACCCCACCTTAACACACACCTTCCCCAAACACACAGCTTATTCACTCTGATTGTAGAGTACATTTTGGGTACCTGCAATGCCTGAGTGGTTACACAACTGGACCGGAAATCCAAACGCATTTCCCTGTATAGAATCAAATCCTGTCCACAGGAGGGTCTTGTCTCTTGAGGAAGGTTGGACTAAATGACCTTCTGAGACCGTTGATTTACTCTTCTGTATTAAAAGACTGTTCTCTTTTCTCCACAGCAGCAGCTGTCAATGTTCCAAGAAAACAACCTTCATTTTTTAAGAAGATACCAAACGCTCTGTCCAGAGCATTCTCTCTTCTCTCAACTTGCCTAATGTGCCACAGAGAGTTTCGGAAAGTCACGCCAGAGACAATACACACATGCTAAATTGGTTTAGGAAAAAATAGGAAAATTATAAATAGTTTTAGGAAAACAAGTGGGCTGAGCTGCCATTTCTATTTTGTGATTGCTTGCAACTTAATTCCCACGTAGTTAAACTCAACAGAGAGGACAGAGGAGGCAGACAGGAGGTCAACTCTATAGGGTGGAGGGAGGATGCATTATTCAGGAGCATACCTTTGATGATGCATTATTCAGGAGCTAAGGTGCACCCTAAACAGCTCACCATGACACAGGAGGGGAGTTGGAGAGGGAGGTCAAGAACCTACCCAACCAGTAAGTATTGCCACAAAGGGCCAAGGAACATGTTGAGATAACTTGGAGGTGCCGCCTAGCAAGGGGTTCAAGCCAGCAGACAATGCCATCTGGGGATGGCAACATTCTCCAGCTGGAATCAGAAGCACCCTGGAATCAGGCACTGAGACATAATTCTCAGAGCCACCAAATAAAATGACTTTCTGAGTCATTAGATACAGCAGCAGGGGTTTGACCAAGCTGCCCAAGCAGAAGAGCAGCATGGGACAGCTGCCTGTGGGGCGTAAACACCCAGTGCTGAGGACCAGTCTGTCTTGGCCTGGCAGCAGGGAGGCCTGAAAGGAACAGTGGTGGTGCCCTGATCTCTGCTCCCTTTAGGGACCTCAGTGTTACCAGGGGAACCTTGGGACTCCCTCCTATGAGGGCCTGAATCATCTCTGACCCATCTCTAGTATGTGCCACTTTCCCCCAAGGGCTGAAGTTACTCAGGCACTGGAGAAAGGGATGCTGCCAAATTCACAGCTACCCACCCCCAAAATTCAAAGCTTAGGTTGCAGAGCCCCACCAGGTTATGCCTGGTTCCCAAATCATGAACATTACTTCAAAAAGCAAGAGCTTAAAGAAATAACACTGAAATCCCCATTCTGTAACTGGGGACAGTTCCCAGGCTGCCAGCTCCCACAGGGACAGAACAGGAAACTCCCATACCTGCTCCCAGCGCAGCCTGAGGGCACTGCTTCGCCACAAGGATGTTCTAGGCCAGTGGTTCTCAACCTTTTTTGTACCAGGACCCATTCGGATACTTCAGTGGTCATTCCCAACCCAGCGCCCCTCACTCCTGACCTGCTGCCCCTCTCCCCCAAGCTTCAGCCCCCCACTGTGGGTGTGTGGGATGGAGAGGTATGAATGGGGCCGGGGGGCATCCAAGCAGCACCTCACAGCCTGGAGCTTTGCCAGCCTGCAAAGGAAAAGCCAGTTTCCTAGATTTTTCCCCTTTAAAGGAGAATCCATTTTTAAAGTTTGTTCACGACCCTTTCATATATTCTTGTGGCCCACTTTTGGGTCGCAACCCATGGGTTGAGAAACCCTGTTCTAGTGCAAGCCACGAGCTGTGGGCTGCTGAGCCCTGTTCCAGTGAGTCCAGTTTGTGGTCTCTGCTGTTCCCCCTTCACCTCTAGTTTCAGGAGTGTTTCCCATCCTTCCCCAGGCTGGGAAGGGGCTCCACTGAACGCCCCCATACTCCTTCTCAGGTCTCATTTAGCAAGAATGGGTCTGCCTGATCCAGGGCTCACAGGAGGCGAGAAGATGGGGGAGTGGAGCTGTCTGCACTGGCATTCTCCATCATCCTTGCATGCAAGGCAGGTTGGGTTACCATCAGGGCAAGGAGGGATAGCTGCTGCCCCCTGAGGAGCCCCAACTGGCCAAGGTATCCCAGAAGGCAGGCAAGTGGGACAGGCAATCAGCCAGAGGAGGGTTCTCTATTGAGGGCTGAAATGCATTTTATTATAGCAAAGCCAGCCTCCACAGGGGCCCAAAACTGTCAGCAGAAATGATATCCTTTAAGGCTCTCAACACTGCAAGAGCAAGCTTAGGTAAGAAAACACTTTGCTGAGGATATAGTCATGCAATAGGGGGAACAGGGGCGGGGGAATGAATGAGACACCAGCCCTGGGAGCTGATTCCGAGGGGCACCAAAATGGCAGCCCCCCAGGAACCTGCACTGGTGCCGCCCCAGCAGCCTGTGCTCACTCAGCGAGCTTGTGCTGAGGGAGCAGCAGCTTGCACCACCACCGGAGCAGCCCCTGTACAAGAAATGAAGCACTTGCTTCCCCAGGCACCACCGCTCTGAGGGCACCAGCACCTGAGTGACGCCTCTAGCTCAGGCCCGTTGCTGCAAGACGCTGAAATGACGACAAACCAAAGCAAGGCGCAGCCAGGCCTCACAGCTCCCCCGAGACTCATAGCCTGCACCCAGGAAACAACCACATCCTGATGTGCCACAGCTGCTACGGCTCACCCCAGGGTGCTGCTCCGAGGGTCACCCGGCGGGACACGACAGAGCGGCGGGAGGCTGTGACGCCTCCACCCCGGGTGGTCCCTGTCCCTCGGGCCGTGGCTGCGGGGCTGACAGGGTCGGGAGGAGGGACAGGCGGGCGTTTCTCAGGATGGCTCCGCACCACGGAGCAGCACGACCCTCCCCGGGGGGTGTCCCCTGCCCCTTGCCCCGCCCCTCGGGAGGCGCCCCCGCAGGACCCTGCTTTAGGGTGAGAACGACACGAGCCGCCGTGTCTCCCGGGGCCCTCGTGCAGCGTGCGCTCCCGCGCGGCGGCAGTGACACCCTCGGGCAAGGGCCAAACCACGCCCCACGCACTGGCACACCGTCATCAAGCCCCGCCCCCGGAAGAGGAGGGGCGAGGCGTCCCGGAAGTGCCGCCGCGCCTTAGCCCCGTGGCTTGCTCGCGGCCGGAAGTAGGCGGGCAGCGCGAGGCCATGGCGGCGATGGGGCAGCAGTACCGGCCGGGCGCGCCGGGGCTGCCGGACGCCAACTTCCTATGGAGCGTGTTCCAGCGGTGAGAGCGCCCCCCCCGGCTAACGGCCTCGTCCGCGTGACGTCAGAGCTGTCGGGGCTCCCGGGGCCGGGCGGGGAGCGGCAGCCGGGGGGCCGCCCCTCCCCCTCCTTTAACGCCCCCAGCAGCGCTCGGTGCCCGGGGCTGCTGCGGTCGCCGCCTCCCTGCGCCCGGGGCAAAGCAGCAGGGAGGTTTCAGCGC
>NW_017729006.1:47033235-47033782 GCF_001723915.1 Gavialis gangeticus | reverse complement strand
CACTGTTGTGAGTGCTGTGACACCTTCTGTTGCACTGCGCTCTTCAGCATGTGGATGCTGTGGACTCTGGCATGATGCCTCCTTCTTTACAGACCATTTTATAGGAAGGCTTGGTGCCTCCAGTCTGGCATCCGGTGCCTCGGGTTTAGGTATTACTGCACTGTCCAGGCTTGTTTGTGTTTGTAGCCTTTAACAAGCATGACATGTTCTGTTTTTCTAAAGATGCCTAATTA
Organism: Gavialis gangeticus; assembly: GCF_001723915.1. Lineage (NCBI taxonomy): Eukaryota > Metazoa > Chordata > Crocodylia > Gavialidae > Gavialis > Gavialis gangeticus. The sequence continues at coordinate 47,033,549 of NW_017729006.1, read as the reverse complement.
TTTCCTATGACTCTTATACCAAAATCTGTGACTATGGTATAATTTTTCATTGTTTTTTTTTAATTTAAAGGAAAAAACTCTTTAAAGGTTATTCTCTGTGTTTGTAAATGCTCAACCTGGTTTACTCTAATAATCTTCCTCCTTGGCAATTCTTATCTATTGTATGTTTATAATGAAATGGTCTCTTCATTATTATATTGAATTCATTAGGTGTGGTCTGCAGAAGACAGGCATGTGATGAGGTCTGCTTACCAGCGTCTCCATGACTACTCATTTACAGTGATAATTATTTACTTCTGTTTGTGTTGTCCTTG
>NW_017729006.1:47027691-47028235 GCF_001723915.1 Gavialis gangeticus | reverse complement strand
CGCAGTAATGGGGCAGGCTGTTTACCACCAGGTGCCTCCCGACTGTGCCTGCCCTCGCTGCAGCCTCGGGCTGCCTCTGTTTCCCCTCCCCACGCTGCTCCTGCCCCTGTCCCCTTCCTCGCCTGCCCTGCTTCCTCCTCCCCGTCCCCCTTTGCTTCCTGCTGAAGGCTCGGTTCATGTTGCAGCTTGGAGCAGGAGTGTGGGTGCAGTGCAGACCCAGCAGTGCTGTTAGGGGCTGGCCTGGGCACATGCTTCGTGCTCCAGGTTGCAGCAAGGAGGGAGCCCAGCAGAGGAAAGGGGCAGTGCGGGGCAGGAAGAGGTGGTGTGGGGGGGGGGCAGGACTAGGGGCTGCGGGGTAGGAGTGGCTGGGTGTGGAGAGGCAGCTCTGGCTCTGGTCCTGACCCCTGCCACCTTATGCTCGGTTGTAAGGTGAGGGGCTTTTTTCCCCCATGTTAAACGGGGGTGGGTGGGGGGGGAGAAACATTGCCTTCTAATAGAGTCAGTACAGTTGGTGGAACCTACACTGTTGTGAGTGCTGTGAACA
>NW_017729006.1:47023788-47026543 GCF_001723915.1 Gavialis gangeticus | reverse complement strand
GGTCTGCAGAAGACAGGCATGTGATGAGGTCTGCTTACCAGCGTCTCCATGACTACTCATTTACAGTGATAATTATTTACTTCTGTTTGTGTTGTCCTTGATCCATGGTGCACCAAAAGCCTTAGGTTTATGTAACTTTAAGATGCTTACTGTACTTTGTAACTAAAATACCAGATTTTTAAAAAAAAAAATTCTTTCCTTATCCTGTATATTCAAACTCTGGGGTCCCAGTCTTGCAAATATTTCCATTCGGGAGTACTTTTGCTACAACCATAGTCACTCTTGACTTCAAATTAAATATATGCATTAAGCGTGCAAAGATCAGGGCTTTTGTGTTTCATTGAATTTTTGCTGTTTTAACATTGTTATTGAAAGAACATTTTTCTTTGAGAGAATTTCTTGAAAGTTTCATGTTTTAGAGTGGAATTTCTTAATTTGACATGGAAACATTTAAAATTCTTTTTGCAGGGTTGATAAAGACAGGAGTGGAATAATATCTGACATGGAACTTCAGCAGGCATTGTCCAATGGTAAGTATGGCTCCATCCAAAAGTACTTCATTGAAAGTTTAGTACAATATCTCATTTGCTTCTTGGATTATATAGTATAAATGTTATTTTCTAAGGATAGTTAAAGCTCTGGTATCCAGCATAAGTTGGGAATGGGGGGTGCTGGGAATCTGAAAATGCCAGTTACTTGAGGCACAGGGGTTTCCAGCTGGACTCAAAGCGGGGGCAGGGGGTGGTGGTGGCTGCAGTGGAGCAGCAACAGCATAGGGTGGCAGTGGCTCCCTGCAGGCTTCCCCCGCCCAGCCCTTGCAACCAGCTGACTGGCCAGAAATTCTGGTTAGTAGAGTATTCTGGCTAGTCGAATGCCGGATAACAGGGCTTTTACTGTACGAAAGAAACTGGTGATCTGAATAAAGGGGTAAGAGCAATCCTCCAGGGAAGGACTGAAAAGAACATAAGAGATTATCAGGTAGAGAACCTGTAACTTTCTAACCCTGCATGCTTATATATATATATTTTAACCCTTAAGAAGGAAGTTGGATTTGTTTCTTTTTCTTTTTAAAGATTCTTTATTTGTCATTTTATGCACTTAAATGGCAGCAGTGTAACAAGCCCAGTTTCTGGGAATCGGATTGCGTTATACGAGAGGAAGAGCATGTTAATATAGCCTCCCAGCAGCCTTGTGTTTTCATACAAAATATTTACTTATATCTTTGAATGTGCCCTTCCCTTTTCTTAATCAGTCTGTAGCCCAGGGAAATTTTGCAGGAGTACCTCCAACTGGTTTTACTGAACAGGTAATCTGTGGCATGTCATGATGCAGGCAGTGAGCATGGTGAGAAGACTGATGGTCTGTGACAAGGCTGTCCAACTTTGGAACAGCTAACTAGGGGCGGCACAGTGCACTGGTCACAGGCCTTAGGCTGCTTGCCATGGGAGCTGAACACTGCATAGGCTCCCAGGACCCCTGAAGCATAAAGTTTCACCACCGGATAGGCAGCACAGCCATCAAGCTCCCTCCACCACCATGTGAGTAGTGAGCTCACTGGGCCCCCTCCCATTATGCTGTCAGCCCCAGCACCCTGGATCTTGCGGTAGCCTGTATGCTGCACATTAACCCCTTGCAAGCTGGATGTGGGCCACCAGTTGAAGAGTCCTGGCTGATTAATTTCTTACTGGATACACAGATAAATGCCTGTGTAGAGAGGAAGGTGGAAAAGTATAATCAGTGCTTCCAGAAGCCATTTCTTCAACAGTTCCCTAGTTTATTATTAGGACCTCGTAGCCACCAGGAAACCACTTATATGTTGAGGCATTGGTAGGGATTATAATAAGCTTATCAGTGATCTGAAGGTGAAGTTCAGGTATCCTTGTTAAACATTTTAGTTTTATTAACTTTTGTTGCAGTTCACTGATCATGTAATGCTGTGAGAGTGGACCTGGTTGTTCTTTAGTAATTTACTTTTTTTCTGGAAAATCACAGAGACTGAGTTTGGGTAGCTCCTCATTGCTTCCCAAGTTGCTTTCATGTGAGGTCCCTGCAAAGTTTAATTCTGTCATCCCTTCTGCTCAACCTGTCTGTGAGGAAGGTGAGTCGAGTCTGAGTGATGTTTTGGGTTGCAGTGCTAAGAGCAGTAAAACATTATTTTTATCAGTCATCTTCTGTTTAGGAATATATCCAGGGAACGGATTTTACCATTACAAATCTGGTGCCATTATAACCTGTATTTATTGTTTCTGGAAGAATTCAGTTTTATATTTTGCATGATAGGTGATTACAATTGAGGGTGGATCCAGAGGGGATGATTTGGTGTGGCCTTAACCCCTTTCTGACCATGCCACAGGAGCACCATTCTGGGACTTAAGGTTTCACAGAAAATAAGAATTTTGCCCCCTTTCTTTCCATCCATGCTCAAAGGCATGAATGACCCTTCCCACTCCCTGCTGCTGCTAGGTCTGTGCTGTCCCCAAGGCAAGGAGAGGTCCTGCCTATTCCAGCTGGGCTGTGGGGGGGGTGGGCAGTGACTAAGCTCAGTGGGGACCATGATATCCAGCAGGCACATCCCTCTCACTTGCCTGCGGGGTACCCTGATAGCATAGGAGCAGGCACGGGGGGGGGGGAATGTGCCTGCCTGCTACTGCCGCAGTCTGGGGTGATCACAGCTTGGCTGGAGTGGGACAAGAGCTTCCATTGCCCCCAGAACAGAAAGGACAGCAGCAGTGGCGGGTGGGCTGGGCAGATGTGC
>NW_017729006.1:46997373-47023676 GCF_001723915.1 Gavialis gangeticus | reverse complement strand
GGGTGGGGTGGGGAGGGAAGGGGACATGCCTCTGAGCACAGTGGGGAAGGGAGGAGGGAAAATGCTTGCCACCCCCAGGGTTTAAATCCTCTACTGCCGCTCCTACAGTGTTGTCTGTGTGCCCCTGTCGAGAAGATGGCAGAGGAGGTTGGGGGTGGAGGGGTGTAGCCATCCCTGTAGTACCAGTCACCTCATCCCGCTTTGTAAAATTCTGGATCCATTTCTGATTACAGTGGATAGATGCTCCCCCTTGCCCCCAACCTCACTACCAGAATAAACTCTTTGAAAGGGCAAAACAACATTTTAACAAAAATAGGTGAATGAATTGGAGTTGTCTATCCTCATTCAGACGTTAAATAGTTCTTTACAATGATTCTGGGCCCCCTCTCTTCATCAGTCCTTAAATTAGTTTTGTTTTCCTCATAGTCTACTCCAGTGGTGATGTTACCCTTCCCAGCTTAAATTCTGCAGAACTGTTTCTCATGTCTGTTTCCTATATTCAGCAGCAGCTTTCACACTTGTTTAGATAGGAGTGCTCGCATTAAATTATAATCAACAGTAAGAAAACTGAGAAAACAAATAAGCTTAGTCAGCTCTATAAACACGTTTTCAGATGCCCTGTTCGTCTTCTAAAAGATTGCTAATTCTTTACTGTAAACAGCTCTCTGTATAAGTTCATGTAACTAATAAGGAGTTGTTTCCACATCGCAGGCTGCATCAAGATACCACAGCCTGTATACAGCAGCTCGTACTCACACCCAGCTCAAAGGCTTTTCAGTCCGGTGGTTGAGACGGTTGACACTGGACTCGGGCCCTACTCTCTGTAGCTTCGGGGAGAAGTGTCAGTCATTTTGGGGCCATGAGACATTGTCAGCTTGCTGTAATCCCACCCCACTTCCATTTCCTCAAATTACAGTCAGCTTCCCCACTTAAGATATGTACACCAATTTTGGAGGGCTGATTTTAGTTTTTTGTTCAGCCCATTATAGTTGAGGACTAAATCGCTTTGTTGTCCCATTTGTTTTGGTCCATAGGAGATGCTGTTTGCTGAGCTTTATTAGTTTTTACATCAGAACCTGGAGGAGCTGGATCAAAACACTCTTTTCTCACATATTACGCACCCTCAGATAAAACACTTTCCTTGTGTGTGTTGTTTTGTTTTTGTTTTTTTAAAGATAGAATGTGGAAAAAGGAAATGGCAGCGGGGAGGGAAATGCCTTCCTCTGTAGTGGAGAGGCATGGCCCTCTTTCTCCGATCTCTCGGGCACATTTTAACAACCCTAGTGGCAGCAGGGCACTGACTGTCATTGTCCTTCTACTTTAACTGTGGCAGCTTAGGGCAGTGTTTCCCAACTGGTGTGCTGTCAGGCATGTCCGGGTGTGCCGTGGCATTTTGGCCTGGAGCCATGCTCCCTATCTGTGTTCACAGCAGCAGCAGGCGGGGGCATGGCTCCAGCCCAAAATGCCCCATCCCCACTCTGTCAGTATCTGGCTGGCCATGATGCATGCCCCCCCCGGCTCCGCATCCAGTGTGCTGTGGGGTGAAAAAGGTTGGGAAACACTGGGTTAGGGAGCTAAGCCAGCAGTGTGGGTTGTGACGGGATTGATTGTGCAGTTTTAGTATTAGGTTAGACAAGGATTTGTATGAAATGGTTTAGATAGGGATGATCTTGCCTCAGTGCCTTCTAGCTCTACTTTCGTGTGATTCAATTAAATTATTTTGTGTGTGTTTAGTAGTCTAGCCCTATCAAGAAATTACTGGTTTGTTTATAGTCGGCTCTGGACTGGTTTGTAGAAAGTGCCTTTCCCTAGACATTAGTATATCTTTCAGATGGATAGGAAGAAAACTCTGGGATTATCAACTGAGATGAAGAATATTTACATATAAAAGAATTTGCATCCGTCAGTGATCTGAGTCTTTATCAAAGAGATCCTGTTCCAGATAAGTGAATAAGAAAAGAGATGAGGGAGGTAGGAAAACCAGGAATGGAAGGAAAAGTCTCTGGGAGGGGAGAAGGAGATGGAGAGAAAGAACAGACACCCCTAAGTCTTGGGGAAAGAGGGAATGAGCCAAGGAGTCTGGAGGGTCGCCTGAGAAATCAGCAGGATTGCAAGCTGCTGGAAATAGGGAACATGGGGAAACTGCTTCAGGGTAGAAAGCAGCAGTGAGGTGTTTCTGGTTTTGTTTTTGTATGTGCCTCCAAAGCTAACAACCTTTTTTCTTTTTTTGCTTTTTCTGTCTGATGCAGTAATAAACCTGTTTTAGCTTTTCACTTTCCAGCTTGTTTGATGGTGAGAAGGGATCCTTATTAGCTGATTTAAAAAAAAAGAATCCAAAATTCTCTGATTAAAACCCCCCCCATGCACATTTTTCCATGATTAAAATGAAATGCCACTATATATACACACCTGTGTGTGTGTGTGTGTGTGTGTGTGTGTATGCATATACAGATATGAGTTGAACATAATGTTTTATTGATATATTTATCATTTTAAAGCAATCTGGAAGCCTACCAATGCCTCAATTATTATAATAAAGTAAAGTCTAAATACCTCTATTTTGGTTTTTTTTATCATGGAAAATCAGAGCTCCCCTTGCCCCCTTCACTTGCCAAGGTGCAGGTCCAGATGCAGCTTCCTTCCCCACCCCCACTGTTTTGTGGTGTTGAGCAGTCCTGATATGCCAGTGCACTGCCCCTGCCCCCCTCTCTCCCCCTCTTGGCAGCAGCTCCCCTCCTGCACCAGGCGGGTGTGTGGGGAATGGGTGTGTGTGTGTGACAGGGTGGGTGTGTGGGGCAGGGGGCACATGGCCATTAGCAACATGTCAGGATGTGTCAGGGGGCACGTGCCCTCCCAGATTTCTGCACCAACAGTGGGGCACAGGGCTGCAGCCTGGCCAGACCAGCATTGGGCAGGAGCTGCCTCCATGGCCCAGTGGACAAGCCCTGGTGCAGGAGGATGGAGCAGGGAGTCTCAGTGCTGCTGCCCTCTGCCTGCCACCACAGGGGGGTGCACAACTCTGCACCATCGCTGCTGGGAACCCTGGTCAGAGCCCTGAGGATATGCAGGGGGAGAGGACCTAGAGATCTGGGGTTATTGTAGTGCAAGACCAGGTTTTTTTACAGATGCATTTGGGGTAGAAATTTGGAGAAAATTTCTGACCATTAAAGCAATCAAGTTCTGGAACAGCTTTCCAATAGGAGCCGTAGGGGCAAAAAGAAGGGGGGCTGGGGATGCCTGAATTCATAGATTCATAGACATTAGGGCTGGAAGGGACCTTGGAAGATCGAGTCCAGCCCCCCGCCCAAAGGGCAGGAAGTCAGCTGGGGTCATAGGATCCCAGCAAGATAAGCATCCAATTTGTTGGAGCTTGATGAATTTGAGTTTAATGATATATCTATGTAGTGTTAGCCATAATAGACCAGGCTGACAAATCAGTGCTGGTATACTTCCAGTGCTTCAAATGAAGGCAGAAATGATGCTTTCTTTTTCTTTTCTTTTTTTTTAAGGTCCTTTTGTCAGCTTTAAACCCCTCTAAATTCTGCAGTGAAGAAGAAAAATCCTTAATTCATGCAGTACATTTTGCAGAATGAGACTTTATTGCAATTGTCATGGTAGGCAAGAGCTGTTGACAGATTATCTATAGATGGTCTTGGCCGTATTTTCTTGTGCTTGTAAAGTCTAGCTCTGAACTTGCTATCTATATTCTATAGCAGGGGTGTCAAAGATATGGCCTGTGGCCTGGCTCCAGCTTACAGTTGTATTATCCAGTCTGCAGGGCATCTGGAGGAGCTTGGAAATGAAGATAGGTCTCACTCTTTAATTCTGACATATGGGGCCACATAGGGGCAATTGAAAGGTGCATCAATCCCTGTGGCTCAGGAACCCACAGCAGTTAATGCTGCTGCCTCTTGCCTCACTGCTGGAGGTGGCTGGCTCTGGATCGCAGGGAAGGGGGGTGGTGTTGACATCTCTGCCATATAGGAAAAGTCAAACAGATTTATCAAAAATAACTTCCATATAGTTTTACAATCTTGCTTTTCTGTCTGTTTCAGGAACATGGACTCCATTTAATCCTGCAACTGTCAGGTCAATTCTGTGTAAGTGTAATTGTTTGATCTTTCTCGCTTGAAATATTTTTACAGTTTTAATTAGTTGTCTCCTAAGGCTTTCAAAGGCTGCACTTGATGACCTCATTTTAGGTTATCAGTACATTGAATATTCATTGTGTCATGAGACAGATTCTTTGTGGCTTCTGAAGCAGCTGTATTTTTACATAGGATAGTCACTGTTGTAAGTGGGCTTTTTCTTTAGTGAAAGGAAAAGCAAGCTTCAGTTCTTATCCTTCCACTTCACAAAAGCTATTCATTAGAATGAAATAGACCTACTGATACTTGATTTTTTTAAAAAAAGTACTGTTACATGTGCATGTATGTGATTGTCAAGGAAGCCTTTCAGCAACTGAGATGATGAATATCAGGAATGCAGAGAAGATCTAAGTTGCAGATTATTTTCCCATAATACTGAATTCCTTTTTAATACAAAATCATCAGTAGGTACAGTTTTAGCCGTTTTCTCCTAATTACAGATACCAAGTAAAAGAACTGACCTTATGCTTCCCAACAATGCCAGCATGGAGACTGTATATTGGAACCCATTCTCTGATTATTGAAATAATTCCTGATTATTTAGAAGATAGTAGTTATAGCGAGTTACAAGTAACTGCAACTTTGAAACCTGTTTCCCTTTTTTCTCTTTAAAAGCCAATCATAAATTTAAAAGAAAAATTCCTTTCTCATTTGTCTCTCTCCCCCTGTGCAGGAAACTGTAGTTAGCTGTGTTAGTCTGAAATCAAGTAAAAGCAGAGTAGCTTGTGTCTGCTTATATTATATAAGCAGTTTGCTTATACCTTTTGAATAGTTTATTATGCTGCTCTTCCAGGAGTCAGTTTTAGATTTTTGTAGCTCCTATTGCTATGTAGCTTCCCGGGGAAGAGCAAAATCTTTATTATTTTTATTAACTGATCCATTCAATGAAGTGGTTTCATTGTTGCACCATTCTATCTACCTAACTGAAAGCAGTGACTTCCCTGTCATGTTGTCTTGGTGATGTCACCTCTTCTTCTCCTGGTTGCTCCTGAAAACTATTGTTTCATTCAGGTCAGCACTGCTTTGACAAATCACTTCTTTTAATCTCATTTCATTACTTCCCTCACCTCTTTCCATACTTACTGTGTTTATTCAAACTAAAGATGGTAGCCCCCTCCCCAGGGTTAGATTCTATATAAGGAAAATTTATAAATGTTAACATTTTCCAGGTCTAAAATCTCATTATTGGAGGGTTGCCTTAAATTTGTTGCCCCCCTCCCCCTCTCACTGTTACAGCAGGGAAAGCAGTGGCTGGGGGTGGGGGAAGGAGTGTTAGCTGGCCCCTTTGCCTTCTGCCTCACTTCTACAGCTTTTCTCACCCCCCAGCTCCAGTCTCTGCCCCTTCCCCTCCTACCCCCCAAATTTTGGAATGCCTGTTTTGAACTAGTCGCTTGTAAGGTTTTTGCTTTTTGTGTCAAATGTATTAATGCTTCAAATATGTTCATTTCAGCCATGTTTGACAGGGAGAACAAAGGTGGTGTGAACTTCAATGAATTCACAGGAGTCTGGAAATATATCTCAGATTGGCAGAATGTCTTTCGAACGTATGATAGAGACAATTCTGGAATGATTGACAAAAATGAACTAAAGCAAGCACTAACAGGTTTTGGTAATTTATTTGTAATTATAGTTTGCTCTATAGTTGGTCTTTGCCAAGATGAGACTGAATCATTTTCAGGGATGTTATCACTTTGCCGGTTGAGACCAAAACGAAATAAAGTACGTATGAAAAATAAATCTGGTGGCATATGTTTGGCTATATAATGCTTCTAAAAAGATGGCTTATTTGAAAAATGGGAATTTGTCTGTTCCTCTTAAAGAGACTGGATCTTCTGATAAAATGTGTTGTAAGTGTGAAGTATGGTAATTCTTAAATGCTACACTTACTCTCATGAGCTTTGTTAAAATTATCAGGTGTTTGGCATCTCTCAACCAACTTCTTATCTGTAAATAATACATAATACAGATTAGGGCTGTGCGAAGCTTTGGTCCTTGATTTGGATGTATGCTTCTAGTTTTTCTAATTGTTCCATCATAGCATTCTGTATCACCTTGCAGTAACAACAGAAAATGGTCTATGAAAATAACAGCTTGGGTCACCCAGTTAAAGTACAGTTGCATTCACTTCCTGATTTGAGAAGAGAACATTGTTTATTCAACTCTCTTCAATTTAATGAAAATTAAAATGTTGCAAAATATGAGCACAGCACTAAATGCTTGTCTTTGTACTTTTAACCCCATAATTGTTTAATGGGAGTTGTTATATTAATTTCACAGAGCTTCCATTTTATTTCTTTGTGCCTTCGTATTGCCTGCATTTGGATACAGCATGTGTTTTCCTGTAAACATCCTATGTTTGAGCTTCTAATTAATCCATTTAACTGCTTATACATTTAATATTGATTTCTGTTCTGCAATGTAATTTAAACATGTCTCACACACTAATAACTTCAATACATACTACCTGGCATTGGCTATATAAATCTTGGTATCTTTTTTTCTAAGGATATCGACTGTCTGAACAATTCTATGATATCCTCATTCGGAAATTTGACCGACAAGGAAGAGGACAAGTTGCTTTTGATGACTTCATTCAGTGCTGCGTTGTTTTGCAGGTAATAGACTAGATGCATCAAATGTCTATATAAGAATCTAACCTGTATAGAAATTGTATATTTAAAAATGGGGCGGATAGGCAGACATGCTAGATTAGGAACTTAGTTTGTAAGTTTTAGGAATACTGTGCTATGAGTTCCTCTGTGCAGATAAGACTTGAAATGTTTGAACATGGATCTGAGTTATCTAGAGGCTCTGTGCAGCATTCTTCGCACATTTTACTCTAGTGGGTGTTTCCTTTCAGAGTCACCTTTTGGTTTATTATCAGTCATCCTGGTTTTTGTTAATCCATGTCACATCAATGCTAAGTGTTTTTAGAATTTGAACAGCGTGGAATAAATTGCACTTGGGGGTCTAATAGGTGGAATACAATTTGGTCCCAAATATGGCTTTTGTTGTGCTCTTATTCTCATCTTGTGACTGTCACTAAAAGAACAATTTTTCTGTCTAACTTTGTTGATACTCCTTTGATAAGTTGAAAGCAGTCTGGCTGCAGACAGAAGTGACATTTGTTGCCCAATCTGCCAAAGAAAGCAGTTTATAGCTGTAACCAAACACAAGTGTACAGCTGCAAACAGCTTCAAAAAAGGCTGATAGGGTGAAAACCTGACCCTCCCCATTGCATGAAGTATCAGATAAAGACATTTCAAAATGTAGCATCTTTGCAGTTTGTGCCTGTGGAGCTCCCAGCCTGTTGCTGTTTTCAGAATGGGAGGTGGGGAAAGGGAGCAGTGAGTTCAGTCTGGGGGTTTTTGCCCAGGCCAGGGAGGGGGGCCTCCAATTCACCCTTCAGCACCAGCTGGGGAGCCCCAAGAACAAGCTCCCTCTGTTGCCTTTCCCCCCCTCCCATCCTGAAAACAGCCAGCACTGGCAGAGAGCCCTGGCCATTGCTATGGGAACCTGGCTGCAGGCTCTGAGCCTGCAGCACGATTGCCCCTGCCCCCAACTAAGTGAACTTGTTTGGTTTGGGGTAAACTTGTAACACACTTTGCAAAAATCATTCCCAGTTACAGCTGGGAGCTGCACTTGTCTGCACCCTCTGTTTTCTAGAGCAGTTCTTCTCAAAGTGGTGGTCCGCGGACCAGTGCTAGTCTGCGAGCCACCAGTCTGCAGCGAGTTGCCAGGAAAGAAAGAAATATATTTTCAGAAGCATAACACGGATATGTCATAGCGCCACAGTTTGTACGTTCCAACACTCCAGGTGATGTCATGTTGTGCGAGGTGAGGAAAGAGAAAGAAATAGCCGGTTGTGTATTTGTGTAGTGCTGTTACATGCGGTTGCTGCCACTGGCTGAACCGGGCACCAGTTCCTGGCCCACTGGAAAAAATCAGATAGTTTGAGAAGCACTGATCTAAAGCAGGGGTTGGCAGCCTATAGCCTGTGGAACGTTTTGATCTGGCTTGCCAACATGGGACTTCAGCAGCCGTTGCTTTGTCTGGTAGGCAGCCATCCTGGTCAAGTCTTAAAGCATCTATTAATGCATCTAATTTGTTAATACACCCTTATCATTCAGACCAAACAGTGAGGAAACTGTAACCTTGTACATTAATTATTTTTCTAGGACTTTAGTGGAGTGATAGATGGAATGAAATCTGTCTCTAGATTTTTTCTTCTTGAGCCTTAGTTTCATTTGTAGCAGGAATTAAAATGAGATTTACCAGAGGACTGTTGAAATTGCAAAGGTTTCCATTACAACTTATATTTCTGATAGTGTTTCTGCTTTTTAGGCATTTTTAAAATTGAGAGGTACCATCTTGTATAAACTTGCTTTCTCACATACTTTCTAGCCTTAAAGTTTTCTTGTTCTTATCCTATCATTAAGATGCATGAACTACTACAGATTATCCTTGTAGAGGAGACAGTATCAAGTGAGATGCAGAAACTTGACAGGAAGCAATCTCAATCTCATCCTGTTTCGCTGAATCTTAGTACCCCCTTGTTGACTGTGGTGTTACCTTTCAGTCATTAGGTCAGAAACTAGATTGGGGTGGGCAAAATATGGCCTGAGAGCTAGATCCAGCCTACCAAGCACTTTCATCCGCCCTGTGGTGCCCCACCCCCCAACAAATTCTACCTTGCCCAGCCCTTCTGCCCACGAGGGTGGGAATGAGGTGCCCATGTGTTAACCCTCTCACAACATACCCTATTGTGTCTTGCTCCCACCCTTGTGGGTGGAAGGGCCCTGCCCAGCCAGCAGCCTCCAAGTGGGGCTGCCGCAGGTTTCTCTGGTGTCCTGCTTGCTGCAGGGATGGGGCTGCGAGCAGTGCGGAGCCCATGTCCAGGGTGGGCAACAGCCACATGGAGCTCATATGGGGTGTGAGGGAGGGTGGGAAGCTGTGGGGACTCCCCCACGCTTCCCCCATGGTGTGCAGTCCTAGCAGAAAGTGACAGTGGCAGCAGCAGGCAGGGGCAGTCTGGTCACTTGTGCTCAGCGCTGGTGCCCAGCGTGGGGCTGTGTTCACAGCAATGTGCAGCGCTGGCTGGAGCTGGGCACCAGCACACCTGCCTGCTGCTGTGCTGTGGGGGGTCCCCACACTCCCCACACACCTCCCAGCCACACCTCACCCAATATAAAAGACTAAGGATTTATTTTGATTTATTGTGAAATCACCTACGTACACTGCACAAACACAAATCATGACAAATATTTTTTGTAATAAAATTAAAATGTTATAGTAGGTGTTTGACTTTAAGTGTAGGATTTGGGGGTTTTCTTTTGGTTCTAAAATGGCAACCCTTCCCTCCCAAAAGGAGTATTTCTAGGGGGGCAAGGGGACTTCTAGTGGCAGTCAATGGTCAGGAGTTAAGGGTGGGATTTCTGGTCCCAAGATGGCAACCAGAAGGCAGGGCAGCTGTCAAGGGGCCATGCAGCCCTTGAAAGCTCACCAAATGTCATTAAGCTGTCTTCCACCTGAAATTATTCCCTGCCTCTGAATTAGATAGACCAAGAAAGAAGGCAAGATAAGCCCCTAATTCTCTTTGCTACTGCCCAGTCAATCCAACCTGTATAGCACAGGGGACAAAAAAGCATTAAAAAAAGCACTTCCTTATTTCTGGTAGCTGCCACCCTCACTCCACTACCTGTTTGCATAGAACGTAGAGCAATGTAGTCATGCCTCAGTTAACGTATCTAGGCTTTATTGCAATAAAGCCCAACATGATCCTCTGTGTCTAGGCTCTTTTCCCTTTAAGATTATTTTTGTCTGAAATATGATGTGTCCTTGTGGGTTTCCATGTTCTACCCTTCAGATAGAATTTTTTTTTTTTTTTTTTTAACAAGTGTGTTTTTCCTTATCACTAACCCTACAATGAAAATTGAGTTTGGGTTCATCCCCTGTGAAGTGGTAGTGAAGAGTCTTCTTGCAAAATCTCATCTGTTTCTGTCACTGCAGCTTCACTGTTGTCCTTGGGACTGCCTACACAGGTGTGACAAAAGTAAAATCTGATCTAGCAACTGGAGTCTGGTTGTTGATTATTACAGTCAGCCTCCCCTAGTTATGTTGGCCATGCAAGCCCAAATGAAATAAAAGGTAGAAAAAGCTATTTTTATAGTTAAGTAGATAAGCATGTAAGAATGTAGTTGGGTTTTTTTTAAATATAATCACACTTAAATATAGAACTTTAAAATGGAGTTTCAGTTTTCAAATTGGCCCCGTGAATGTGCTTAACAGTCACCTTAGTATGGAATATGTCATGCTAGCAATAATGCTGGATAAAAAATAGGAGGGTGATAATTGATGCATGGCTGTTTACAGAAAAATGTGACGGAGCCCATAACTAACCAAGGTTGTAACAGAGAAAGTGTATGTTTGCAAGACAGTCTGGTGCACAGATGTCCCATTCTTTTATTTTTCAGTTTGGTGTCTGAGAGGATCTTATTCATTTAATACAAGAGTAATTCTGCCCTTTTACTGCTTAGCAATTATGTACTAAAGCTTTGATGGTAGACACAACTACCTGAAATTTAGAGGCTACAAGATGTAATTAGACATGGTACAGTGTGTCACAACAGGGTGAAAAAGCTGGAGCCATGTATAGGGAGAGCAACCTTTGTATGAGAATTTAGATTCACTTGCATTGTCCTGAGGGCTCAATATATATACACATACATACACCATTTAAGAATACCTTCCTGTAATGTAGTCTGTGTTTCTTTACAGAGATTGACTGATATATTCAGGCGCTATGATACTGATCAAGATGGCTGGATTCAGGTGTCTTATGAACAGTATCTTTCTATGGTCTTCAGTATTGTATGATAGTGACAACATGAGAATATCACTGGCTGTTACTAATGAGAAGACTGGAGTTGCCAAGTTATCCCTTGAATGATTATTGTTGTATCATAACTGTACATGACTTGCTTCACACCCTGAAATTGTAAGCGTCATCACTTTAAGAATCTGTACTCTGACTATTTCATTTTATATTCTGCTATCAGCAGTGGCCATATCACCTTTCTATCACAAGCTTTAAATTATGCAATGCCATAACCTTTCTCCTCAAGTAGTGTGCATGGGGAAACAAAATTACTTTATAGACATGCCAAATTAAAATAATGCTTGTTAGTAAAAGTGATGTAAAGGTCAGACACAATTTGCACAACATAATTTGCATGTGCCTTACACTTTTATAAGGATTTAATGTATTAATTTTTAATACAGAATTTAAAACTATTACAAACCAACTTTGCTGTTGCGTCTAGTTTTTCATGAAAGGATTATTTCTGTAAAAGGTATTATCAGCTCTAAACTGGTAGATTGCTGTCGTTTGAATTGCATTGTATATTACAAAATTATGCTACGTTAATGTATCTAAGCAGTATGTGTAAAGCAGACTCTGCTCGGCTCTGTTCTGCTTTTCTGTAGCTGGGGCTTGGGTACTCCTGCAACTGGAGGCACCCTCCAGCAGGGCTGGGAGGGTGGTACAGGGCTGTGGCTTAGCAGCAAGGGGCCTGGACCTGTGTTGTGGTGAGCTAAAGGAGGCAGAGGGAGCTCTGATTTTCTATGATAAACCCAAAATCAAATACTAAAGTCAAATACTCTGTACTTTATTTTATTATAGGGATTGAGGTACTGGTAGGTATCCAAATTGATATATTTACAATTTTAAAACGATTTGGATACCTACCTCAAAAAAAAATATAGTGGCACTTCATTTTATTTAAGAATGGATTTTTTTTAATCAGAGAATTCGAGATGTTTGTTTAAAACCAGAGAAAGCCAGGATCCCCAAGTCACTTGATGATGAGTTGTTAGAAGTACAGGGTTTGCCTTTAAGTAAAGCTATACTTGACCTTCCCCTCCAGGAAAAAAAAAATCCTGCTTGAACAGTTACAACATGTGTATGAGGAAAAAAGTGGACAGAGTTATACTTAACAATTAAACAAGTAAAGTTGTTTCATGCATAGCTAGCTAATATATCCTTTCAGCCAGTGTATCTTCTTCATTGTATTTAATCTCTTCTGCCTGTGGCTACTGTTTTCCCTTAGTAGTTCTAGTTCTCTACTGCTGCTTTTTCTTGCTTCCTGCTAGTAGTTTTCACTGAGGGACCCGATTTCAAAAGGACCAGACAAAGTCTGCCACATCACTTATCTCTGAAGTGACACTACATCATTAGGGCAGGGAGGGCACAGTCTAGGAGCAGATTCAAAGGGGCTGAGAAGAGCAAAGGATGCTAGCCTCTTGTTTTAACTAGCGCAGGAAAAAAAGCCACAACCATGGAAGACTGAAAAAAATAAGAATTCTTTTCTTGAGAAATTTTTATTTTCTCTACAAATTTGGAATTTCAGTTACTTGACACTTTTTGTGAACAAGTGTGGTGGTACTAACACTGAAAACCTACTGAAATTATTTTTACCAATCCACTTGCAGATGATAAGCCACTAGTTCCAGTGATAGCCAAAATAAGGGTTATTTTTTCTGTACACTTCCCTGTACAGGTATCTGGCATAACTACTTACCCCAAACTATTAAGGCAACACAAAATTATGCAATTACAAAATAAGGGGAAAGTAAGATACCAGAGTAGTTTTCCTACAAACAAAGTTTCCTGGAGGAACAGCTGAGAGCAAAGTTTACATACACGTGAAAGTATGCTAAGATGTACGCACACCAGACGAAGTTCTTGAATACCCTACTAAAGGTTAAGAGACTGTAATATGATCTTTCATGGAAGTATATGGTAAAGTTCACTTAGCCCCAGAAAAGAAATACCTCCAAGAAGTTTACTTGATTGGTTATGGACACAGTATGATTTTGCCAAGAGGCAACACACAAAGATGGACAGTTGTAATATAAGCCCTTACCTCTTAAAGCTAATTGTATGGTAGTGTATAAACCGTCCTCTCAATTTTTAGCGCTGGCATCTAAAGCTTTGAGTTTTAAAGGGGTTAGGCATTCATAATTCCACATGAAGTCAGTAAGAATTCAGCAGCTTATGAGCAAAAGGAAGAGAGCAAGCGCCTTCTCTCTTTTACAGTGAAAAAGTCTGATTCCCTGCAAGTTCCAATTTTTGGTTTTAAGAATGAACAAATGAACTTTTATGCTGGTGTGGCCCACTAATGGTCTCGACTCCCATTTCTTACTGAGATGGGTTTGAATTAACATGAGGCCTAGAACAACTCATTTCATTCTGATGAATTTAATTCTGCACATTTCCTTATTTGTGTCTTTACTCTTTAAAGAGTAAATTGTTCAAGTACATTTTAAATTTCCCCCGCACAACTAGGAAAGCTCTACAGTTTCTTAAATTTAATAGCCCATTTAAAGTCCTCAACAGGTAAAAGTTTGCTTTTTTGCTAGAGACCATCCATCATGTTCCAAAGAGCAATTAAAATATTTTTAGCAATGGACTTATTACTATAAACAGCTTTAAATTAGAAGATATGGTCTTCAACTTGTAAGTGAAGGAAAAGAGAAAAACTTCAATATTTCCATGCAATGGATCTCTATTTTTGGTAAATGCTCTTCTTAAATAGATAACATACAGAGGTCTTTTTGGAGGAGGCTGATAAAGATTGTGCGCAGAGACTAACGAACAGCTCTTTCAGGGAAAGTAGAAAAGAAAGTAATGCTGTACTTACCTCTGCTAAATCACAATATTTTTGTTCCAGCTGCTTTTAAATATACTGCCAACTTAAACCCTGTCCCCCTTCAACCAAAATGGGGGGCAGGGGGAAAGAAATCAAGAAATTTGAAATTTTTTTTTAAACTGAACAAAGAAAACAAAAAAGCCTCAGATATGAAGAATCTTGAATGCTCTTTTCATCTTTCCAAACCAGCTGCTGTGGCATCTTCTTAATTTATGTTTCTAGTTTCAACCAGCATATTGACTAAGGTTTCAATATTGATTTCTAGTGAGGGAGGGGGAAAAAAAAAACAACTTAAGTCATCAGCTCGTTTTTTGTTAATTTTACACAAGTTTATAACTGAAAGCATGTTAAAAATTGAAGCTTTAACAGCTAATTTTAGCAGAATCAAATTGTTTGCATTATCATCAAAACGATGGTGATACAATAGTGGCGTGCATTCAGTTATTCTTGAAATTATTTTAGGAAAGCATTTCATGAAAGAATATTTTTCTGCTACTTAAAACACTTCAAGATATACACACACTTTTTCCTGTGAAAAATACCAGTTCAAATACTGTACATTTATCAAAAGAATCTCAAAACAGCAACCTCCATTTTTTCATTTTTAGTAGTATAGAATTCATTTGAATCCTATTACTCCTTTATGTATTTTTCACACATCTGAGTTATCACTTATCACCATCTTCTGTGTAGAGGACTGTACAACTCCATGTTTTTAATAAGTGTGTCAGGACATTGGTGCTCTAGCAGCCATCCTGATGATACAACCTCCCTGAACCGGAGCATGTTGGCTGGATTATGAAATTTACAACAGCAACCTGACCCAGGACAAGTCTTCCTGTTTACCTTAGGTAAGACATTTTCCCATTTCACTGAGAGTCACTCAACCACAGATATAGCTAGTGATCAGGACAATTTCTTTAGAGTAATATTTAGTGCCACTCCCCTGGTCTGCTCGTGTAGGAAACCAGAACTTTACTAGTGCCAAATATCTTACTTTGAAGTACTGGATAATATGGAGTCAGCCGCTTAAAAACACTAGTCATTGTAGGCATGTCTTCTCTCTCAGATCTATCCACAATGTTGGGAGAAAGACTGGAACTATCTCCATCAAAGTTTAGTTCTGACTCTCTACTTGGCTGATAATCCCTGTACAAATTGCTGCCAGAAAAGGAGTAATCACATGAGCTTGAGTTAGTCCTGAAGCGTGATTGCTGATACCTGGATTTCTGGTAACTGGATTCTTGTGCCCAGTTAGAACCACCTCCTAAAGAAAAAGCAGAATTTGTTGAAGCATGGCTGTAGTAAGGGGAAGAGTCTTTTACAGCACAGTTCTCTGAATATCCTCTAGGTGGTGATAATGGGTACATCACAGAGGAATTGGAATACGACGATCCCTCATCAGGAAAATTCCTTATACTCCTGAATGTTTCTCGATTTCTCCAATTTGTACTTTCAGTACCAAAGGTCATTCTGTCAGGTATTTGCGATTCGTTTCCTTCGGCATCATTACAGTAGCGTTTTCTTGAATAAGCACTCGTTGAATACATGGAGTTGTTGGAAGGATTGCCTCCAGTTGAAGTGGATGGGAAAACAGATTGATCTACCTTCTTCATCCATTCACTGATTCCAGTAGCAAAGCCTCCAGTTTCAAGGGCAAGAGAGTTACTGAGTGCAGACATGCTCGCAGAATCATTAGCTCTGTGTCCATAAGCAGATGATCCACCACTTGTTTTGTAACTGTATGAACTGGAAGGTGTCAGTGAAGTGTTTGCAGAATAGTGTGATGTAAACTTTGCCTGTTCAGATCTTTGGGGTGAAAAGCCTTGGTTCCAGTTGGCATTTCCTGAAAAGGTATAACACAGATGAACTATGAAGACACCATTAGAAAATGACCATGAAGTAAATCCATTATGGAAGAACCAGTTTTCTTGAAGTGAAAAGCTTTTTTCCTCCTATTTTCTACCTTCGAACTCCTAAGCCCTGACTTGGCTCTCAAGTGGCTACAGATCTCCATTCTGCACCTACATAGAAGAGTACGCTTGTTGCAGAGCAAGGCAGAACTGCAACTGTTAATGCAGCACCTCGCACTTTATCATCTTCAAAGCAATTCAGTAGTTTAACATTTTATGTACTAAAATAAAGGGAATATGCATTTTTTCACAGCGGCTTTTAAAACTCGTTACAAGCTCCTTATTTTCTGCCTCACTATCAGGTGCTGAATGTGTACTTACTAGGTAGGCAAAACATTAAGCAACATTTACCAGCTGTTGCTTTTTCATATGTTTTGAAAAGGCAGCTAAAATTAAAGAATAAAGCAAGAAAAGTGGGTGAATAAAACTGACTCAAACCAAATCAAATCACTACAAATTACAATAATTTGAATTGCATGCACACTAGCTACATACAAGCAAGATAAGCACTTTTCCCAGCTCTTTGAAATTCTTAGTTATGTTCCTGCACCTATCACACTTTCTTGTGATGCAACTGTTTCAGTTGGGCAAGGGGGTGTGCTTTTCATTTTTATTCCTAGGTGAGCAATGGGAGTGCTTTCCCTAAGAAGATAACCTGACACACAATAAATTAAGAAACAACCAACTAACCTCAAAAAATCACAAACACCTGTGAAATAAGTTGTAACTGGATAAGCAACCTAAGTTTACCAGCTAACAGTAATGTGCCCAGAAGGATACCAGACATTTAAGCATCCTATAAATTAAATAAGTGAAATTATTTGAAGAAGATACCTAAAGTGAAGAACAATTGCCCATTTCTCAGAACACGGCATTTAGAAATGGGTGCCTAAGACAGATTTCACATACACAGTGATTTCAAACCAACTGTAGACACACAAGCTAGCTTTAATAAAAAGTAGCTGAAGTATTTTTAAGGAGGCTACTTGTGGCAGCCCAGAGTTCAAGATAAGGCCAATTTACTCTGCTTATAGTTTAATGTTAGCTTGAGTAGTTCTATAATGTACATCTGTGTCTGCAGAAATAACTTAAGTAAAGTTTCTTTTCCTCAAGTTTTTAGGTCATAGAACTCCAAAACTTGAGGAACAATTATTATGATGCAATTATTATTAATTTTATTTGGAGCAGTTATTAGGGTGAAAAACTAAGACTGCCCTAATTACAGGGCTTCCTACAATCTGCTTCTTAAATGCGTCTACAGAGGCCTAAACATTTAGGGGTAGGATTCCCACAAGTTTCATGTTGGCCTCACTGCTCCCAAAGTCAGGAGTGAAATTTCAACTTGTGTTAATATTTAAAATCTAATGACAAAGATTAAAAGGAGCATTTTGTCTTGCATTCTGTTCCTATGAATGCATCAGAGTTCTGCTCCAAGTGGAAAACAGAACAAGTATATTTTTCTAACAAAATTTAGGTCTTTATGTACAACAAAAACTCAGTGCTAGCTCACTTTTGGAAATGCCCTTGACAACAATTCACCTTTAAGGTTGTCTCACAGTTGTTTTTCTTGGTTTTACGGATTAATCTGTTGTCACAATTCTTTTGAGAAATCTGCTAGTCTTTTAATCTCAGAGAAAAAAATTGAGAATACGCATCTTAATGTACCCTTTAGTGGTTCCAGTAAATTTATTTTTCTGCACTGCAGAATATTGTAGATGATCCCTTCACTAAAGACACTGCACTTAAACCAGGATGATATCAACTCTAGAATGTCTGCTGATTGCAACTGCATTGTTATGTGTACTCAAGTGCAATGTAGACAGGTGGGCTCTCCAAGGGAGTGTCTACATGAGATGTTTACTGTGGAGTACACTAATTAGCTCTGCAGTAAATGTCTAGTATCTACGTGTGCCGCCCTATCAGGCCACAGGAAAGTAATTAACTCCATAGCAGTGCACCTACAGACACTGTCATGGCTGGCTGGGGCACAAGAGTACTTCAGTGTGGGGGCTGCCTGTTGGCTAGCCCTTCACTGGGGCCCTCTTGTACCCTGGCCAGCCCCTCTGCAGCATGTTGAGCTGAGGCAGAGCAGCCCCAGGCTGGCAGGCTGACCCACTGGGGCCCCTGCCAGCTGGGGCTGTTCCGACCCAGCGTAAATGTGCTCTGGTCCCAGGCATACTTTTAAATGGCACACCTGGGAACAAATTCTGGTGCGATATGCACCCGAGTTTATTGTGGCATACTAATAGTACGTACAGAGGTACTCAGATGGTCAGAATTTATATCATTAAGGCTTTAAGAGATCAAATACAAATACTCTATACCAAACCATAAGACAAACTGGAAGCAAGTCCAAATTAGAGAACACCTCCAGAAATACAGCATTCTAGCAGAGAAGTACCATGATTTGGTATTAAATAACCTGCACTATGACTTCAAATCTGCTTAAAAATATTTTTCACCAAAAGACACTCTGCGAAGTACCTGAGTTGCCTTGGTAATTTCCGTATGGCTTCTGTTTTTGGCTGCCTTTTCCTGCTACAAGCTGATCGTAGGATATTGACATCAAGGGCCTCAGGCTGCTAACATAATTGACCTAAAAGAGTAAAAAGGCAAAAAACCCTCAGTCTCTTCTAAAATTTTGACTTAATGTTTCAAAAATAGCAATTATTACTGTCTTGGTAGAATGCCAAATTTTCATTAGCAATACTATTTTAGGTGAGAGTAAATCAACCCACACATCCACAAGTTAGGCTCACAAGTCCAGAGACGTAAGAGGGCCAAAAAACACCCATATATTTTTAGGACACAAAGCTGTTTCAAGACAATGGGATAAGTTCTTTTCCTGGTTTGCCTATGATGTCTAAGCCAATCTGTGGGAAGAGCAAATGAAGTCAGTATACCTATAAAGTTTAGAACAGCTCAGCAGGTTGGAAAATATATGCTCCTCTCCTAGCAAAAAGTGTGGATGCATGCACTATGTTGACCTCTGCACAGCAAATTTGGGAAGCAGAGGAGATGCACGTTTTCTTGCTTTCTCTACTGGAAAACTAGAGAATCTGAAAGGCCAAAAAAAAAAAGTCGCTCAATTTTGCTTACGTATGACCATCTTTAGTGCATCTATCACCTCTCTGAACTATGTAGTTGCTCCAATAAAGGAGCATCAAAAAACAACTTTACTTCTTGTACCAGCTTGAGCCTTATTTAACCAAAAAAGATGGAATGAAGAAAAGAGAGTATCTCCAAATTCCAAGAGACTAGTTTCTGTGCCCCTTGACACTGTCATATGTCAGATGTAATAGAGTGGCACATACATATAGGAACACACATCTCCAGCAAAAGAATGGATGTAAGCAAGTTTTAATTTTAGATCATTTGGTATTTCTTATTATAATAGTTAACCAAACTTAAGTAGGTGTTTACCATATACCTGCTTGTCAAAATGTGCCAAGTGTCAGCAAGATGAAAATAACCAGGATAATCACTTCAGTCAGCAATAATTCATTCTGGTTTTGGCAGTCCTAACTTCCCTCCCAAATCTTATAATTTTTATTTCATCTCCCATTTTTCTTCTGTTCTCAAGATTCTTCATAATGTATTATGAAGCCAAACTGGCCAGGTTACAACAGAAAGGCAAATGCATGGAGAAAATAGAACAGATGGAATGAAAAGGAAAAAAAAAAATGACAGGGGAAAAAAAGGAAGAAGTCATGTTCATTTTTTTAAAATTGTGTCAGAATTGCTGTGAATGGAAGGTGTGGGTTAAAAAAAGTCAGTGGAAAGTCCCTGCAATAGAACAATAGAATACAAAACTGGCCATCAAGACAGTATTATATTACTTACAGCTGCTTTCTTTTCACAAAAAGCTCTTAAAGCTTCTGTCAGATTCTGTGTAATACTAACTACTTGAGTTGCTTCTGAGTCTGAGGTGATCCGAAAAGTTTCCTGTCAAAAGTTAAAGAATCATATGCTCAACAAACTGAAAAGTCATCTTAAGCTGTTTTGCATTTCTGTAAAGAAAAAGCTATGTTGAAACTTTTTACTCTTAAATGCCAGGCTAATGCAATTCTACAGACCAATTTTTGTGCTCAACTTTAAAAAAAAAGAAGATTTTTTTTAAATCCTACAATCCCCTTGAAAGAAGTCTCAAACATTAGGAAGACTAAAGCAAATTCTTATAAAAAATATTTTTACATCATCACTGGTATATCCTTCCCCTTTAGCACAAGTTGCTTTTTAAAATTATTTTATGTAGAGAGTGTTTACTGAAGTTTTACTAAAGATTAATAACTTCCTGTTTATGGACCCAATGCATTCATTTAACACAATAAATGAAGCTGTATACTCAGAACAGACCACCATCCACAAAGTGGCCACAAACAGAAGAGAATAAAAGTTTACTATATAAAAGAATTACCCGTAATCTTCTATTGCCTTACATACTTCAGGCAGAGGCACAGATATTCTGTTGTGAATGGTAGTGGATAGTGTTAAGTTTATACCTTAACTCAGGAATGGGCAAAATATGACTGGTGGGCTGGATCCAGCCCGCCAAGGCATTCTGTCCAGCCTGAAGACAGCGCTTGCCCTCATCGCACCTAGGCATGGAGGGCAACCTGGGCTATGGCACGTGGCTGGTCATACAGCAGGGCTGGAGTGGCATGGCATGGCATGGCAGCAGGACTCCATGTCCCAGCAGTCCCTGCAGTAGCAGCTCCTTCTGGACCTGGCCCTGCTGCCCAGGCACCCCAGCCTGTCCACCCCGCACCCACTGCCAGGGGTGCCCAACAGAGCAGGTGGGCAGCATCTCCACAGAGACCAGCCAGGACCCACCTGGGCAGGATATTTGGCCAGATGGATAAGATGAGGCTGTGGATGGGTGGGGAGCAGCATCTGGGAGCAGGATGGGCACGTGAGGCCAGGAATCAGGATCAGGTTCAGCAGGCAAGGGTGTCTGGGGAGTGGATCGTGATTCTGCCCCAGGTCCTGGCCCCATGTCATCACTGCCCTATGATTCTGATCTCTGGCCCCACTCACATGTCCTTGCTCCTGGACACCACTTCCTGCCTGCCTGTGGCCCCATCTCATCCACCTGGCAGCAGGCCCTGCCTGTGTGCAGGGCTGTCCCAACGCGGGTGAGGGTGGGGTGTGAATTGGGGCAACTGCCCTGGGCCCCACAGAGCTGAGCAGAGCAGTGGCAGAGCGGTGGCTCCATGTCCAGCCACTTGCTACTCCCGCCACTGATGGCAGCGGCAGCTTCTTCGGGTCTGGGGCCCCACATGGGCTGATATGCCCCAGGCCCTGCACTCCGCTCAGGTCAGCTCTGCTGCCCGAGTCCCAGCTTGTTTGCATGGAGACCCCAGGACAGCTGGGCAGTGACAGTGCAGGGTCAGGGCCCAATGCAGAGACAATTTGCTACTGCAAGCCCCTGCCCATGGAACTGGTGCCCATCACAGGGACATGCAGGGAGCAGACAGCAGCTCTCCCCAGCCCCATGCTGTCACAACCCTACAATCCCGACTGCAGCCCCAAACGCCTGCTCCCAGCCTGCCCGTGGTCCCATCTCATCCAGCTGGTGGAGCACAGGGGCCACTTAGGGAGTTTTGGTGAGCTGTTGTGGGCTGGGGAGGAGTGCTGCTGACCAGGCCTGCAACAGCTCACCAAAACTCCTTCAACTGCCTTCTGTCCAAAATAATTGTGCACCCCTGCCTTGACCATAGAAACATTCATGAAAAAGTATTAAGACATTCTATGAAATAAATTAAGCCCGTAGTAAGGAAAAGCCAAGGCATTACACTGTTCCCACTTGTAGTTTTTTGGAACTTGGTGTATAGAAGCCTCATTCCCCTCATTTGTCAGTTTTCAAGCTCCAGAAAAAAAAAAATCTTCAACTACTGCAAATTCCAGCAAGACACACCAATGTGGATTTGCAAAAGCTGCTGAGTAGAGAATAATGATTAATAAAAACACGCACTGAAATCCAAGTACCAAATCTTACACGTTGGCAAAACTGTAGATGGTTTAGTATACTCCCACAGATAATGTAAAATCTCAGTCCTGCAGGTAATGGAAACACGTGTAGGTCAAGAGCTGGCTATTATGACTTGGTTTTATCCATTTTGGCAACCTTCATAGTGAAAAGGCTTTAGATGGCCTTAGTGAAAAAAGTCTTTGGAACTTTTTGTTTAATATCACAAAATAGTCTTGAAATTTAGCAAGCTATTAATTTACAAATGGTAAGTAAAAACCCTTTTGGCCCTTTAAAAATAGCATCACATAGCCTCCCCAAGATGATCTTATTATGAGAAATGAAAGCAAACGGGACCAACCAAAAAACCTGAGCAAAAATATATATATAAGGGCCCCCCCATACTCCTGTGGGACGTTCCACCTGCCCCAGCATCACAGTGATCACAAGCCGTGCGTGGTGCCTCAAGGTATGTAGAAAAACATTTAAAGCTGTGTCTATGGGTCAATCACTGATTCTCTGAATCAGCATCGAAGCTTCAGATTGGTTTGAATTGAATCAGGGACAGTGATCCGAATCAATGAATCAAATCACTGTCCCCAATTTGAGCCGAATCCGAATTGAATACAGCCCGCTTTGCACACCCCAATAGATATCTAACTGGCACTACTGTGAAGGGCTTAAGATTTAACCCTGTTTTGTCCAGGGTCTTATCTAAAATACTCTGCAAGAAAAACAACTATTTAACTGCTAAAGCTAGAACTCTGCAATAAGAAGCAGAGGTGAAGCTCTATTTATTTGAACTCCGGCAATCCCAAATGTAAGCTAAGTAATGCACAGCATTACAGGCAACAGGAAAAAGAAACAGCTCATACTGTAGCAGCCCTTTGCTCTTCAAATGATGCATCAAATACAATCTGAAGAAGTGCTGATTTGCAAAGTAATAACTGATCAAATTCATTTGTACTCTTTGTAGTGTCCCCCTGCCACATTCATGCATTTTACCTTTGGTTTCTCAACAGTGTAAAGCCTTCCAAATCTTGACAAAGTGGACTCTGTATACATACCAAGAATTGTAGGGCTCTTTCTTTCCAAACCGGATCATTCTATGACAGAAAAAAACCCCAACACATCAAGGGTTGAATACTACAATACTTGATATACATTTCTGCAATATTAAAATGTTTAATTTTTTTTCAATAATATAGCAACTTTTCAGAAAATGTGTGCTAGTTTACAGAAGTCATATTATAATCTTAAACCCTTCTTATGCAAGATATTGCAGCAAAATGGGAATATTTCCATTTGGCACAACAATAAGTTTAAACTTAAAAGACAGACATTAATGCCTAAATTTATATCTAAAACCCCTCCCTTTTAGTAGTTACCTTTTCAATCTCATACTGGCCACAAAGAAGGGTATTTTTAACTGTTAAATATTATATAATTTAAATAAAATGTTAAACAACTGTTTAAAAGTTAACACCATTTTTTTTTTTTTTTTTAGAAGTGAAACACTAAACAGTACTTCATCTGAGGGCAAAGCACCAAAATGCAGAGATGCCTTAAAAACTGGTCAAACTGTTCTTATAAGCAAGCATAGTGAGGTTGAATTTAAGGCTTATACAAAGCCAGAAGGCTACACTGGGTTATGCTCAAAGGATGTCATCTGACCTCATGGGCATTTAATAAAAAACACTCGTTCCATCTATTAGGCATATGTAAGTAGCATCTGACCATCTATGACTGAAAACCTTTTATATCTTGGTCTTCAGTTTTAGACATTTAATTTCACTGGTATGGATAATAATGATTAAGTTACAATGATACGGAACCAAACACAGCAAGGTAATTAGTTGGCCTGAGATCATGCACCATGTCAAGCTTCATAAATAACGCTCTGGGGAAAGGGATGTGTAAAGTGTTGATTCCTGGTTTGCCATGTTCCCTTGCAGGAGTGACACTACAGACTTTCAACCTTGCTGCATCCCCTGGCAACTGCCACCCCAAATCTTGTGGTGATTTAACCCCTTCAGTGACAGCCTTCTTGCCAGGTCTTGCTTAACCCCATCCTCTCTTGGTACCACCTAGCTAGAAAATTCCAAATAAAGGCAAATAATATCTCCAGTGAAACAATGACTGCTCACCCCAGCACTGTGCTCTTTCTGTGGAACACCAACCCACAGCAACATCCTTAGAGAGGCAGTGTCAGACTCAGAATTGTTTCGTGGGCCATATTTCCTGTTATGCAGATGCCTGCCAGCCACATGCTCTGGCTGCAGTAGACTCTGTCTGGCTCTTGCAAGGGCTGCAGCAACTATAACAAGAAGGCTCATCACCACAGCCAGAGCTGCTGCTGCAAAATGGGGAGGTATCCACACTGCCTCTGCTGCAACTCACCCCCAACGCCAAGCGCTGCTAAAGTCTGCGGTCACTGGTAATGGAGAATGTTAAAATTTGGTAGTGCCTGCAGCAGGTGCCATGTCAACACCTACCCGTGCAGCAATATGAGGCTAACAAGGGAATGCAAATCCTACAAGTGGTTGAGATTCCTGTTCCCACTCCTGCATTCTGTTCCAAGGAAAAGAAAGCTGGCTGGATGACCCATCTCCATGGGCCATATGTTTGACCTCATCACCTTAGAGGCCCTTAAAAAAAATTAACCAACTACATGTGTACTAGCTCTCTTAACTGTTCATGTTTGGCTGGTCCAAGGTCTCCTGGCTTCAAAAGGGTGTGCTACACTGACTACAGGATAGTCAGTACATCTTTGACTGCATCAAAATGGCATCAAGAGAATTAAAAAAGGCAAGAGCTGTTGGTGTCAACTGCTTTTCAGAGCATTCAGGGTTCAGCATTGAGAAAGAACTTGCTTTTTGATCTTTCTTCTATTCCAAGACCAAAAGGATTCAGTACAGAAGGCCTTTAGAATGACTCCCCTTTGGCCTGGGCTCCAAGAACAAATTCTCCTGCACAAGATTGATCTGGAAAGGTCTCTGGATCACCCTGAACTTGAGACAGAGATTCCAAAACAAGGAACATCTGCGATTACATTCCCCTTCTACAAAATATTTTTTTCCTCTTCTTGAAAGACATTAGCTATTGTCTGCTATTAGTTACTGCAGATTAGTTGGTTTCTTACAACGTGTTAATAAAATGAGAACTGGATCTAAAACTATATATAGACATTTAGCAAATAAGCAAGCACTTTTATATCTACAGCATAAACACACTTGCAGGATTATCAAAACATACCTCAGGCTTATAACTGGTTTCCCACCTTAAATAAAAAGAACATTTACAATAACTAAGCAGCAGGGTAGAGGCTGAAGTTTAATTTATAGCATCTAGCACAAAGGTTAAGTCACAAGTTGACCTGACTTGCTTCCATAAGATATGCTGCATCAGAAGTACCAAAGAGCTCTAGGATTTAGGGCCAAAACGAGGAACAAGGGAATCCAGAAACATTTTCCCTTACTCTGAGACAGATTATATTGGCTGACCTTTACAGGTCAGCCAAAGGAAAAGGCCAAAAATGAAGGCATTTTTTTCTCCTATTGGAGCAATACTACAACATTCTTCAGCTAACAGGGAATGAGGTTGAATGTGGTTCACATTGAGATTTGAACTGCGATTTCTCTATAAACAAGTGCATCGTCCTACTATTGAAGTATTTAACTAGCACGATATTTCAGAAAGACATACAAGCACAAAAAGAAGAAACAAATCATATTTGAATCTATATGGTGAGGGAAGGCAAAGATAAATTTACACAAGAAAAAAACCCAGTGCAGACAACTATGAAGATGCAGAATTTCCAACAAATAGTAGATTTGGAGATAAAAAATAAGAATTAAACCAGATCTACTACTTGTATATCACTACACCTGTTATAATCATTAAATGGATTGCTGATGTAATTTATTCCCTACCTTGCTTTCTTCTTTGATGATGCTAAAGTAGTTTAGAGAAAACAGCAATTAGCATAATATGACCAGTGTTTTTTGTTTTTTACAGTGATGTCAAAACTGCACATGCACTGTTTCTCTTTAGCCTACAGTATTAGAACATGGAAGATGGAATAGCCAGAGACCTCTTCTAAGTTCCGTTACAATTCAAAGCCCAAATTGCTGAGACATGAAAAAGTAGGACAATCATGGGACCCACACTAACTACAATACCTACAAGAACAAATACTGTAAGATAAGCATCTCTCGAGTGTGCCTCGGTATGGATCCCAATGGCATGTAGCATTCTCTCCCTTCCTGCCCTCCCCTCCCCTCCCATCCCCTCCCCCATGCCAGGGGTCATTTTCCGGCACTGGCATCCACCGTCCCCCAGAGCCTCACCCTCCCTGGCTGGCTCTCCGCAGCAGCCCCAGCCCAGCCCCAAACCCGTGGTAAGGTGGACATTGAGCGAAGCCAGCCTCGGCTGCACTGCCAGGCCAGAGGGAACAGAGTACCTAGGACACTTGCGCCCACCCCACCCTGGGATGAGTCGGTGGCTCCTCGAGAACCACAGTGCCAGGGAGCTGATCTTTGCATAGGGCAAGAACAGGCTACAG
>NW_017729006.1:46981372-46992373 GCF_001723915.1 Gavialis gangeticus | reverse complement strand
TCCCCTCCCCCTCATGACAGGAGACAATTACCATCACTAAGTAATGCAGCTGAAAGTGCTGCTCTCCGAATGCAACATCTTATCCTTTGGTTCTCTCAAGTGCATAATACACAGTGGGCTGTTACTTAAGTGCCTTGCAGGTATCAAAGACAACATGTTCCTGAAGGGGGATTTTGCTCAGTTTGTAGGGCTGTGCCTTAACTCTAGTAGGGAAAGGATTGCCAACTATGTGACAGAAAATGACAAATGCATTCCAACCTTCTTAAGAGACCCTCTGCAAGGGGGTGGGGGTTGAACTGAGGCCCTCATAGGAAGGGAGGGAGTTGGGCAGGGCTGGGGCTGCTTGGGGCCCTAAGCTGCAATGCACGGCCACAAGGCCCCAGAACAGAGCGGGACAGGGGTGCAGGCAGCTCATCCAAGGGGTGGAGCCAGCTTCCTGCCACTGCACTCACTCCCAGGGGTCGGGGGGACCCATATCCCCAGATCTGTGCATGGGGTGGGGGTGGGCATGGGCTGCCTGTTGCAGGCCTCAGCTCCTGCCTTGCTGCCCTCCCCTGGGGCCTCCGCATCCCGGCAGGCGTGACTCAGTGAAGCCACGCAGGGATCTCCTTGCTGCTGCAAGCTCTGCACTGCCGTGACAATGGGTCCCCTGTGCACATGGCAGCAGCAGGGGCAGCAGCACGGGGTTGTACCCCTCACTGCTGCTGGGCGTGCAGGGGGCATGTCATGAGGTCACACCCACTGGGCTGCAGAGACCCCGAGGGAGGGGAGCAAGGCAGGAGCCCGAGCTCAGTGGGCAGCCTGTGCCCGCCCCACAAAAAGATCTTGGGGTCATGGGTCCACCCCCTGCCTCCCAGGAGTGCGTGCGGTGGTGGGGAACTGGCCCCTACCCCTGCCCAAGCTCACAGTATGAAGGCAGCAGGTGGGGAGCCAGGCTTCATGCACCACTCGGTTGCAGCAGCTGCCACCTCCTGCTGGGGGCAGGGGGCTGTGGACCCAAGTCCCTGGCCCCACTGCCCTGGCAGCTGAGAGCAGCGAGGGGCCTTTCATTTTAATCACTAATTTTGGGGGTTCTAAATCAAAGATTTTGTGAGGGGTGAGTCATCAGAGAATTCATAATCTTTTCTATTTTTTTAATTAGGGAAAACCAGGATCTCTGGAGATAACAGATCTGATTACCTAGCCATCCTCCCTATGGTCTCTCTGCAAGTTTGTGTATAGAGTCAAGCCCTCGCCTCTCCCTAAAAGTTCAAAGTTTCAAGCAGTTAAATGAACAGAGGACTGTTGGGGGTGGAGTAGATCTGGGCAAGGAGGAGGAGTCTGGATAAATGCAAGGAGGGAGCAGCAGCAGAAACAAAAGGGAAATATTTTGAGCAGAATATTCCAGAAGTCTTGAGTGATAGGATTTTGAGTATGGCCTTTCCATTGATTTAAGATCTAGTGAGGGACTGGTATGGTAGAAGGGAAAACTAGTATGGTAGAAGGGAAAAATCTAGAAGGGACTGGTATGGTAGAAGGAAAAACAGCTGGGGCTGTTCCTCCAGCCCCCAGCTAGGGGCTGGGGGAACAGGAGGAGGGCAGTCAGGCATTGGGAACCATGTGCATGTGTACACGTAAACAGGCATATGGCCTCCAGGATGCCTGGAGAGCAGCTCCCCACAGGTAAGTCTGGTGGAAAGGAGGGGGAATTCAGGTCCCAATAGGGAGGGAGTTAGGCAGAGCTGGTGCTGCTGCCCAGCCCAGACAGTACGTGGAGCTTGGGGCCTGGGGCCAGAATGCACGGCCACAGGGCCCCAGCAGGGAGTGGGATGGAGCCATGGGCAGCTCGTCTTGGGGGCCACACTGGCTCCCCACCACTGCATGCACTCCTGGTGGGGGCACGTGCCCCCCAGATCTGTGTGCAGGGCAGAGGCAGGCTGCCCACTGCGGCCTCGGGCTCCCTGCCATGATGCTTGACCCTTGGGGCCCAGTGGGTGGGACCCAGCTAACAGAGCAGAGTGGGGCTAACTGGGGAAGCTCCATGTTGCTGCAAGTCCTGTGCTGCTTTGGCAAGGTGCCCTCTGCCTGCCTGGCAGCAGTGGGGCTGGCTGTGCCTCTCGAGGCTCCTAGGCAGACAGGGGGTGCCTCACCAGGGCAGTGTGGGCCTTGCAGCAGCAAGGAGCTTCCCTGCCACACTGGGTCCTGCCTGCTTCACCACGGAGGCCCCAGGGGAGGGCTGCAGGGCAGAGAGCCCAAGCCCACAGCAGGCAGCCCACACCTGTCCCGCTCTGGCTGTACTGCCTATAGGGAAGGAGCAGCCTACCTCCGCACTCTGCTCCACTGCAGCAGATGCCAGCTCCTGTGGGTGGCAACCAGGGCTTGGGTGCTGTTGCAGTGGTCTGTGGACCCAGGTCCCTGGCTCTGTAGCCCTGACAGCTGGGGGTCCCCTCCGGCAGGGCTGGGGGGGGCAGAGAGGGCTGTTGGTGGGGAGTGAGGGGCACCAGCAAGGCCGGGGGAGCTGTGAGTGGGAACTGAGTGCCACCAGCATTGCTGGGGGGCTGTGGCTTGGGAGTGAGGGGCCTGGATTTGCATCCTGGTGAGCAAAGGGGGCAAGGGGAGCTCTGACTTTCCATGATAAAAAACCCAGAATGAAATACTAAAATTTATAGATATTTACAATTTATTATGGCAATTGAAGCACTGGTAGGCTTCCAAATTGCTTTAAAATTATAAATATATCAATAAAACATTGTGTTTAATTGATATCTATATATAGCGGCATTTCATTTTAAATGTAGATTTTGCGTTTTTAAATCAGAGAACGTGGTTAATTTATCAGATAATTTGCAATTTTTAAACAGAGAAAACCAGGATCCCAGGTAATCACTAACAGCTAAATCCACCCTCCCACTGATACCACTAAGTACCACTTCATACAACTGCTATCTTTTGTGTTACATTAATATGTACTTGATAATATATGTCAGATACTTATCTTCCTACTTGTACTGCAAATGCTACATTTATTTATAAAATTGGCTAGTTCAGTAGTCAGATACATTTATATGGTGTCATGACAGCTTGCATCTCATTACCAGCTCCACTGGGGGGCAGCGAAGTTCTCTAAAGAACTTAAAGTAAGGCTCAGCTGTGTATCTTCAACTTCCCAGGTCAGTCAGCAAGAAAAACGCTACATCAAACTTCAAAATACTGATACAATGTTGTCTGTTACACTGAAGTTAACTTTTCAGTTGCCTTAAAGTACTAAATATAGCCAGAAAACATATGCTATGTGCTTGCAAAATGTTTGAGGAACAGAAAAAAAGACTGACAATATGATCATTTATGTACAGTTATTATTAGCACACTGGAGACAAAACTTTGTAATGAGCAAGCTAATTTTAGTTAAAATAAGTGTAAAATCTGATAATCAAGAACAGTTGAACACATTTACATATGAAAGTTCAATAATGTCAATATATGAATATAATTTAAAAAAAAAACAACTTACAAGAGGTACTGGGTCTTGTATAACCTTCAGTCTAGGAAACAAAACAAGTTTCTTTAGGTTAGACTTCTTTGCTTGGATTATAATGGTAGCAATTATAATTAGTTATTTCCTACAGCCCAAACTGTTTCTGCTGTGGCGATACTCACTACTGTATTTGCCAGGACCTATTGGAAACCCATAGTTTTTACAATAATGAAAAATTTATAGTCAATATTACAAATTAGAATTTAGTCTTTCTAAAACAGAAGTCTGAGCATTCTAAAGTGTCATCCTTTCATTTTATCTTTAAAGCAATTTCATCCTTAAAACAATATATATATTTAAATCACTGAAACTAATCTTGTCAAGAAGTTTATGACAAAGTTTTGAGAAAAGTTTTTTCCTTTGATTTTGACCAACTTCAAATGAAGATGACAAGATGTATACTTTCTCAGAGTGTTTGTGAAACTGAGCTTTGTGTATTCTAAAAGTAATATTAAATAGGTCCAAATACCTAATTTTCCAGAACCCAGTTACACGTAGCTGAAAACCAAAAAAAGGAACACCTTCACTTTATCCAATTCACCTTAAACATTTTTAAGCCTTCAGTCTTCTCTATCTCTCTTGCTATTCGTCTGAAAAAAGAAACTTTGTCTTCTTTCATAGCTGGCATGTTTTTCTTTATTTTATCAGGATACTCTTTAGCCTGTCAATAAAAAAAAAAGTTTTATATTGGTTCAAATCTACATCATATAAACATCTGCTTAAAAATATCCTATAACTTTTTCTGGAGAGAAAGATGTATAAAATCTTGGCTATTACAGTTCTACATCAACTACTATAATATCACATAACTAATGGTCATTTAATGTGAAAACTATTCAAGCGTTTATTATAATTAAATTTGGATGCTGCACGAAATGAAAATGCCTTGAGCAACGCTGTAAAGCAGTGATTTTCAGCACTGTGGGCCAATCAACACGCTTGGATCCCAGATCAAGCACCGCACTGCCTCAGCCCTATATATGCCTGATCTAGGACATAGGGCCATGCTATCCATCTGTAGGGCTCCCTATAGGGACAGAAATTTGGCAGCTGGGGAGGGCAATTAATGCTGCTACAGCTCCATCGTTGCCAAATCTTTGGACTTGTGGGGAGCCCTGTGGGCCAGTGAACCAGAAGCCCCTGTCACTTTCAAGTAAAGAGTGCAGCAGGCCAAACCTGCTGCGTGGGTAGTGCTGCCAACTCTGTTTGAATCTATTCTGGGAGGTTTCCAGAATGCCAGAGTGCCCGTGACACACAATGCAAGTGTGCCCACATACTTGAATATATCCGTTATGGATTACAGTGAGTAAACTTTACGTCAGGAAGGCAAATGCACATTACTATTACATTTTTAAAGCTCACTGGACTACTATATAAATTTGATTCAACATTTAATATTTATTTTAATCAATGCCTTATCATTCATCTCCTGGGCGACTCTCCTGGAGATATATACCCAATTCCTGGAGACTCCTGGGCAATCCTGGAAGGTTAGAAACCCTGTGTGTGGGGCAGCAGCAGACGAGCACAGGCTAGCCATTTGGCAAAGGGAAAACCCGTGTGTGGGGCTGGGGAACCACATGACCAAAAGGGGTGGGGCTTAGGAGGCATATAAGCCCAGGGCCTGAGGCAAGGCAGGCACTGGGGCCCTGCATATTGCACTGAGTGGAGCTCCAGGGAGAGAGGGGAAGAAAGAGCCCCCCACTGAGGCACCCGGTGCCTCAGCATGGGGGCTCTGCAGTGCAGAGACAGGGGAGCAGGCAGCCCTGGGTAAATGGAAACCCT
The DNA here is from genome assembly GCF_001723915.1 of Gavialis gangeticus. Classification (NCBI taxonomy): domain Eukaryota; kingdom Metazoa; phylum Chordata; order Crocodylia; family Gavialidae; genus Gavialis; species Gavialis gangeticus. The sequence continues at coordinate 46,987,074 of NW_017729006.1, read as the reverse complement.
ACTGCAGCAGAGCTGCCTGCTCCCCCATCACTATGTTTGTCCCAGGGAATGCCACTTTGGCATGGCTTGTGCCACTTTTCTTTTTCAGCCCCCCCCATTACTAGGAAATCCCAGTAGCAAGTTTTGCCCTGGTGCTGCAAATCAGCAGCACTGTGCACAGATTAGTATGCAACTTATGTGGGTTGCAGCAGTGCAAAGAGGTTTGTGTTGCCACGAACCACACATGCCTATATGTCTGGATCCAGCCTATGGGGCAAAACAGACTGGCTGGTCAAAGACCTAGGGCTCACTTCGGGACCCAGGGCAGCTTCCCTATACTCCAGAAGAAACATCAAGGTGTGGCAGGAAAAGCTGGAGGGAGGGGACCCTGAGGAGCCAGAGTGGGGCAGGAGTCACTGGGTTACCAGGGGGCATCATGTCCACCCCTGGGGCCAGAACTTTTCTACAGCCAGAAAACAATGTTCCACAGGCCAGAACTGGCCTGAGAGCCAGGGATTGATCATAACTGCTGTAAAAGCACCACTGCTGCCTGAAGACTTATACTTAGAACTTAGAGCAAGAATGTAGATCAGACAAGAGAGAAAAATGTGGATTTTGAAAGAGGTAGCTGAATGCTACATCATTTAAAGAACAAAACACATATACAATCTATAAACCACTATAGAGCAGAGAGAGAACATTTATATAAGTAACTTACCACAGGGTAAAAGGTAATGAGGCTACCATGCATCAGATAATCTTATATTATTTACCCATATGCACATGCTCTTTCATCATTAACTGGAAGCTAAACTGCAGTAACCTGCTCCTCTTTCATGAAGGTCCAAACTAGTAGCTTTGCTTCCATTTACCATGAAGTAAGAATATGTAAATGAACAGTCACTGGAAGCTTAGTAAAGTCTTGCACCCTTTTAATCAATGGCAAATATGTTCATCCAGACGTATTCCTATCTTGTTTATTCTCTGCAACCAGATCTTTTAAAGACTGACAGCACAGTAGGGTTAAAATACTCAATGTATTTAATGGAATCACAAAAATGTCAACTGATCTCTAACACACAGCACATACCATAATATACCAAACGGCAACTGACAGCATCCAGGAAACCACAAACCCAGGTATAACTGGAGCTCCCCAATCACCTTTCTTAGTAACTCTGCAGATGGACCAAGTGGTCACTTCAGTCACTCTTGGAGGGCAATGCCTTTTTGTCACAAGTAGTCTACCTTATCTCGTTACCAATCTCTTGAACAAAATCCCAGTTACTACCAATTTAAAGTAGAAGTGCTGCTGTATCTTTATTTGTACTCTGTAGCACTCTCTGTATACTTGTTATTAACTCAGCTGGAGTCTTTAAAACACTGCTGTAATAAACCAATAATTTATGAAAAAACTAAATAATGAAAATAACTTTTAAAAAAAGATACTTAGTCAAATGTATGACACTACTTACAACATATGCTCTTCTATGTTTATAGCCACTAAGATGTTCTATCATGGGTGCCATCTGTGTATTAAAATCACACAATTTACATTCATAATGTGGCTCTCTTCTCCCTGCAAATCTGATTTCAACCACATGCTCTAAACCTGTGAAAGCAAAGTTAATTGCAAATTATATTCTTAAACTGTTCAATGACAATATGATAAAACTCAGTACTAAAGAGACTGTTGTAGTTTAGACATTTCAACATTTCCTTGGAATTACCCGATAAGAGTTGGGGTTTTTTTTCATTAGAGAAAACTCTTGGTAAGAGGCAAACTAAGAAACAGACCTGTCTGGTAAATTGCTTACTTTGGTAGGATCACTATACTTAGATATTTAGGTTCATGAAGTAGCTGATGCAGAAAAAGGAAAAGCAAAGCACCAGGAAGATAGCCATCGTAGTAGTAAAAGAACTGAAGCAATTTTAGTAAGCTATTTTTATTTTTTGTTCCTCCTTATAAGTGCAGCCTAATTTTAATCATCTATACCACAGTGACAGGTAAAAAAAATTGTGGATGGAAAGGTAAGAAATATTACATAAAAGCCTACATTAAAAGAAAGTAGTTCTTTCTGTATTATGATAGGCACATGCCATTTTTCCATGGGCCCACCATCTTATTCAGTGTACGGGATAGACCATGCTCCGAATACAAATCAAGGTTGTGTAGTGTTCCTAGTCAATTGTCTGTCTTTCTCATTTCATGTAATGAAAGGGGCAGTGGACTGCAGAAAGAGAAAGAATCTCACACGGCTAAAGAAATGTAAAGGGTCTTTGGAGAACTGGATATCATACCTGCTTTTGCCAAAGCATTCCTATGAAATACTGACGAAGTCCCTTAAAACTTAACTTTTCTTAGACAAATCACTGATTACACACCCCTCATTTTCTGGGTGCCCAACTCAAAATCCTGGATTCCAATCTGCAGGAGTGATGGGGAGATTAATACTTGTGGCAGAAGCCAATGGCAGCTATGGTCTTGACGTATACAATACAGCACAATACTGAAATACTTTAATTATAAAAAAAAAAAAAGATCCTAGATGTCTTACATCTGGTATAAAACTTTGACCTTAAATTCTGTCCCTTGAGACTACTCTAACCAAACCAACAAGTCTCATCTCTATCTCACCACTCAATCCCAGTCTCCTATTTTAACCAGCCTTTCATGCAGTTTGAACCTTCCCACCCTGCCAGTTTCCTGTCCCCAATCACTTCCAATTTCAATCTCTTCTACCTGCCCCAGGCTCCCTGCTCCAGTTTACTTGCTCTCTTAATTAACGTGCACCTCTTGTCTGCCCTTCATTCCAGTTGGTGAATTCCTCTTCTGTGTTGCCTGAGAATTAACACATGGCACGGGGGATGGATGCAGAAAGCAGAGATATGGGCTGTATACACATGCTCAAACGATATGGGAGATTTCTCCCTAGTTTGTTTTCCTGGTAGGAAAAAAAACAACTTACCTGGGGACCCCTGAAAAGATGTGTACGCAGAGCTGTTGTGAAACCAGGGGACCCCTAAGCACACATCTCACCCTGCTCTGCAGGCTCCCTGGCAACAGATGACAGCAGTGCACAGGGCAGCCCTGATAGCCTGTGATGCAGTCTGGGTCAGCCAGTGTCTTCCTGCAGCACAAGGTAGGGATTGTAAAGGGACTCCCTGCTCAGATGCAGCAGTAGAGTCCAGCCCAAGTGACAGTGTCCCTGGACCCATGGGAGCAAAGCAAGCCAGAGGACTGTGCTGTGGCTTCTCTACATGTATCTTCTGAGAAAAGTTTGACTTTCTGGGAGAAGCCCTGTGAGGAGCCATTTAACCCTGGTTGTTCTTAGGTTATTTTTCACCTGGAGCAGTCATTTTTGCTCAAGGAAAGAAAAAAAATCCTGAATGTCTGTACATTTGGTTTCTACTGGGAGAGCAGCAACTCTCCCCATAGACACTGGATGTCTGTATGTGGACAGTTTATGTACTACCAGACCTGTTATCCTAGCAGCTGGGGGAAGCTTTGCTTTTCCTCTTCACTTTTAGGCTAAGCACCCCTAGGACTGACAGAATCAGAAAGTTTTGAGGCTAATCTATTAGTCTGTGCTATCTACACTTTTCAAAAAGTGACCTTGGTCAAATCTGGGTAACATTTACCAAGAGAGCAGCAAAAACACATCCCTGACACAAAAATGCAACCCCCTATGTAAACCGTATGATTTCTATGAATTTTATAAATACACTAAACTCTTCTCTATAAAACAGAAGCAAAACTTAAGGGCAAACAATGCACTGTCAGAAGTGGCTAAAACATTTTATGAAACTACTTTCCAGGAAAACGTTTAGCCTGAAGCAGATACCTTGCAGGGAAATATCACTATGAACAATTAAGGTTTGTCCAAGTTATAAGCGATTGAAAACTAAGGTACCATCACATGAAGGGTTCAGCAACCTTAAAACAGACAGTAGTTCCAGCTCCACTTACAACAACAGTTTCTAATAATGCTACATGTTGTTGATATTAACTATCAGGGTATCTATAACTGCCCAATTTTACACTTTATAGGATAAGCTTATTTTAAGCCTGTTCACTGAATTGTGTTCCAATACTACAAACTAGCAGCTAGCCACTAGAAACAGTAGCAGAAACCTAAGTTAAAGTTAGATTTTTTAAGGAAGCAGTAATATCTGAAACAGAGGAACCTGCTGATGACTAACTAATCTAGTCTGTACTATTATTGAGAATGTATTTTAAGGATGATAGCAAAGGATAAAAAGTAGTGCTATGACTGCTAAAGAAAACCATTAAAGTAAAGAAGAATTGTGTAACATCTCAGTAGATGAGATATTTGCTGAAACATCATTAGATAAAACCTATATGGATAATCATGCTAAATTTGGTGCACATCTCCTGCAAGACAGCAGAAATAAATGCAGTAGGTGGAGTTAAATATATCAAAGGATAATTACCAGAGAAACAAGTTGCCTAACAATAGCAGGTCCCATCTTTAGAGAGTGATGGCTCAGATTGAAAACAGGCAATAAAATAAAGTGCACTATTGGAAATTAAAGTTTAAAAGCAAAGGAAAGCTAATTTGAATAAAACAAAACACTTACCAACTAGAGGTTCTTCTCTTTTGGGATCCTGCATAAAATCCTTTAGACAGGTTATGTCCTTTGTAAGTTTTCGCTTTACTAATGGAAACAAAAATACAAGAGATGTTGCAGACCACATTCACCATGAAATACAAGATTATACATAGCTTCTAGAAGAAATTTAATAGGCTCAGAGTGAATTTTAATTAGGAAATAGAAAACAAAAAGATTTCTCTTCATAGCAGTATGCAAACATGCTTGGTATCAGTGGTGCATTCTTATTCTGGGCAGCTCATCTGTAGCTGAGAAACTGAGAATTCAGTAAAAGTAATTAAACCTCCAAGTTACTGATTTATGAACAAAACTGAATGAAGTTCTAAAATTTAAAAAAAATACTTCAGCAATGTCAGAGGTTCTACATAGGATCTACCAAGGTAAGATTTCAGAGCTTGATAATCTGCACCTCAAGCAAAGAACTCAGCAGTTTTCCACCATATACAAACTCTACACAGGATTTATAGAACTCTTAAGGAAGGACCCAAAACAGCATAATAGGAAGCCTGTCCAGCCTGATGGCCTGAGATAATGTTCTCAAGCAGACCTGATAATAACAATACCCCCACCCCTTTTCAAAGATGTTCTCCTTGGACATACGCAATTCATAGAAACATACAGTGTAACACTACTTGACCAAAAACAATGTTTCTGTAATCCCATGGTACTCAAGATTTTGGCCCCATGGGCCAGATGAGTGGCACAGGGCCAATCCACAGGCCAGATCAAGCCTCAAATGCTAGGACTGTGGTCCACACTCCTGAATAGTCTCACAGGTCAGGATTGGGCCCGGTGGCCTGCGCTGCTCTCATCTAGCCCTGTAAACCAGGATCAGATGCCCAATCGAGTATGCAGGGCCCGGGGATCCCCATGGGTCCAGAAGTTTGAGAGCAGTAGCATTGCTTTCCTGCCTCCAAATTTCCATTCCCATGGCAAGCCCTGTGAGCTGGATGACAGTGCTTGCAGCTGGATCTGGCTGGATTAGCACTAAACTCAGAATTTAAATTAATCCTTCGCAAAACAAATACAAGGTACGGCACTGAGATTAAGATTCTCTCCTCATTTGATATTACACTAGCAAACTGCAC
>NW_017729006.1:46974342-46981294 GCF_001723915.1 Gavialis gangeticus | reverse complement strand
TGCTTCATGACTGGGCCCGCTCCCCCCAGCCTCTGCCCCTGCCATTCCAGGCCCGAGCCTATTCTTCCCACCCCACTTTGGGTCTGGGTCCCCTCCCGCTCTATCCCCTCTGTCATGGAGGTGCTTTGCTGCACTGCCTCAGCCTGTCTGGAACACTGTTGGAACACTCTGATTAGTTGTTTCAGACAACCAAAGAGCAAATAAAACATTACAGATGGACTAAGGCTTTTATAATATTAGAATTTTATATTTATTTTAACTGCATTTGAAGGGTACAACATTAAAATGCATAACACAGCATTTCATTTTTTTTTTAAATTTCTGCTGGTAAAGGGATGTGCATTAACAGAGGCAGTTTCGCTTGTTAGATTCTTTCAACACCGACAAAAAATTCAAGCACCTAACCTTCCTAAATTATGACAATTCTGAAATTCTGGGACTACAGTCCTTTAAAAAGGGACTTTTTCCCCAAATGAGAGAATTCCCACCTCAGAATACTTGCATAAAACCAGGCAGTGTCAGTGTGCACCGATGAAAGGCAGGAAGAATTAACTTAGAAATTACCATCCAGACCATTTCATGCTACTTCTCAGCACAGTTAAAATAGCTGGCATGTAGCGCTACATTAAGACATCTATGCTAGAATGGAACATGATGCATTCTACTTCCAGTTCAAGAAGTTCACAAAGTGTCTAGGGTAGGGGTTCCCAAAGTTTTTATGCCACAGACTGGCAAACCGCAGCCAGAATTTCTGGCCGGAAGAAAGCTAAGGATACCCCCACCCCTCAGGCAGGGGGTGGGACAAACTTTGCAGTGCATGGGACGTGCAGAAGGAGCTATAGCCTCTCTGCCTGGCTCTAGGGGGCTGCGGTTTGCCGGTCCACAGCCACTTCCAGTCCAGCAGCCGACCGTGCTGTGGACTGGCACCAGGCCACGGCCCGGGGATTGAGATCCCCTGGTCTAGGACTCTGTCCCAGAATCTGCTGCCCCAACACTTTGATCACTTCACACAAAAATCCTGTCATCTTCTGTAACATTTGTCACTTGATGGAGTTAAGACTGCAACAATTTATGATTAACTTAAGATATCTGATTGATAAAAGGGAACTCTCCTCCAAGATCTCAGTAAGAGTAACAGTATTATGATAATGGTAGTTTACTTCATTCTATTTTTCAAGTATGCTAGAGCATAATAGTGTTTAGAATACTCTGAAGACAGAAGTTTGGTTTTTGGCCTACACTCTATTATGATCAACATTTTTCAGTGCCAAAAGAATCAAACTCTAGGCTCACATAACAGAAAGCTCTCCAGAACTTGCATCTGTACAAGAGGATTTAAAAAAAACAAAAACAAACCTGCTAGAAAAAGAAATTCCATAATGTTTACAAGAATATCTCAAATTTGAAAGCATTTAGAAAAATAAAAACAATGGCTAATTACATCTTTCCTAAATTTCTAGAATAAAGAAATTAGCCACTCTCTGAAAAACAGATTGGTTAGGACACAAAGATAATATCTTTTTAAAATAAAGCTCATTAAATCAACAATTTTTAATCAGTGTTCTTACCTGGTCTTGCTGTTTCATGCATCACTGGAGCTGGAGCACCTAAGATGATATTTTGATAATTATTTGTCTTTTCCCATAACATTATCTCATAGAAATAGTAATAGGACACAAAGAATAAGTTAATTATGTTAATACAACCATATCCTTTTAATTTTAGCATTTTAACTTCACTGATAATTCCATTCCATCTTAGTACTCAACATTTTACTTCTGTAACCTTTGCTAATATTAGTATTTTTAAATTTAAATGTTCTTAACAAGTCTTGATTTTTAAAAAAATAAAATAAAAATCACTGTTTCCAAACCCTGCAATATATCAGGCAGACTAGTATAAATCACAGAAATACTCACTATTAAATGTTAAATTTGAAAGTCTAAACTAAAAATGTTCATTAGTTTGCATTACCAAATATGCCTATTCAGGTTATTTTTATCCAGGGTTTAGTTATTTTAAATGAAAAAGTAGAGGTGCACCAATGTATCGGTCCATACAGGATCAGCACCGATAAAAGGAAAATTGACGTTATTGGCAATTGGCTTTTGGCTGACGTAGCCCGTCACCAATATATGCTGCGAGCGTGTGCACAGCCACAGTATGCACGTGGCCAGGAATGCAGCCAGACAGCTGGGAGAAGACTGTCTGTCTGGTATAGTTAGGAGGGAGGAGGAAGAGGGCAGGGCAGATTGAGGCCCCTATAGTAAGGGAGGGAATGGGGCAAGGACAGGTGCTGCCCAGCCAGGGCAAGGTGGGGTGCAGGACAGAGCCACATGCGGCTTGTCCAGGGGGTGTGGGGAATGGGGGTGACACTGCACGCATCCCCGGGGAGGCATGGGGGGGCACGTGCCCTCTCAATTTGTGTGCAGGGCAAGGGTGGGTTGCCAGCTGCAGGCTCAGGATCAAGGGCTGTGCCAGCCTCTTCCTGGTGGGGGGATTGGTCTGGGGCTGTGCTCAGGGTGGTTGGGAGTGGAGCAGGTGACAGCACTGGAAAAGGGCTTACAGGGTGGGCTATGGCCACCCCAAAATTTACCATAGTCCCCCCTGTAGCCACTCCTCCCAGTGCTGTTGCTGCCTGCCCCGCCTGTGTGTGCAGCCCCAGCCCAGCCCACTCGCTGAGAAGAGGCCAGCGCAGCTTCTGGCCCCAAACCCACAGCAGGCAACCTGCCTTCGCTCTGCACACAAATTGGGGGGGGGAAGAGTACATGTCCTCCAGGGGTGTGCATGTGAGAACAGCACCAGGAAGCTGTTTCCTTCCACCCCACCACCGATGAGTTGCCCCCGCAGGTCTGTCTCGCACCCTGCCCCATTCCCTCCCTCACTGGGGGAACCCTGATCTGCCCCCCTATGCCCTTCCCCTCCACAGACCTGCCGGCCAGACACTGCTCTCCAAGCTCCCAGGCTGCATATCGGTTATCGGACTAGTATTGGCCGATATGGCTGGTTAATAATCATGCCATCGGTATTGGCCAAAAAGATCTTTAATGCACCCCTAATTAAAAGTAGCATTTAGAAGCCATAACTGGGGTCATGGCCCAAATCTGCTACATGTTGAACACACAGAAAAAGTCTCTATTTCATTTAGGCCCAAAGAAATTAGATGTTCAATCTATCCTCCATCTTGCATTCACAGGGGAGTCCAATACAGACTTTCAAATCTACTCATACAGATCCAATTATCACCTGAGGGTTTTACAGTGGTTTTTCAAGTATTTTTATGCACAGTGTTACTTTCATACTTGTAACTTCCCTACTTCTACTACCTCTCCCCATGGCTCCATCTTTCTTATACAGCTCCACAGCTCTCATATAGAACTATCATAGCACATACTAAGAAAATCCCAAAAGAGAACATCTTGAGAAGTTCAATATTCCAAAAAAACCCCAAAAAAGTACTTTTTGTTGCAAAAACTTAAAGTTCAAAGTTTAATCACCCAAAGCAGGTGCCTGTCTTTCAACTTTTCAAATGTCTTCATACCTGCTAGATTAAGGAAAGCCTACCACCGAGTGTATTATTGATTTCTGTACCAGGTAAGTAGTTAAGGTACAGGCTGAGTTCACTATCAAAGTTGTTAAAACTTGTTTCCAGTTTTCCATATACTAAAGTAATAAAATGTAGAGAAGAAAAAAAAAAATGTTTAATCTGATTTTTTTTTTAGAATAATCACATCCAGCAGTCTTCAGAGGTTATACCCCTAACCCATCTCCCATATGGAATGGATGTCAAACTTGGCAATCATTGCTCCAGAGCTAAATATGCCAAGCCAACTCCCAAACAAATCCAAAACATCAAATTATAGTAGAACTAAAAACAGATTAAGAAAAGGGAAGGTACTGTATTTCAAGCTTGTCTTTTTCACTGACCATCAACCAACATCATTTGAAATACAGAAATCCATTGATATTTTATGGAGAAAAGAGTTCAATGATCTCCAAAAGAGAAAAAGAGGGCAACCTGGGGAAATACAGACCAGTAAATCTAGACTTCAACACTTGCAAAGTTACTGGAGAAAACTATTTTTTAAAAAGTCCATTCAAAATTGTCTGGATGAGGAAGCAGTTATCACAAGGAGTTAACATGGATTTGTTAAGAACAAATCATGCCAAAGCAACTTGATTTTCTTTTTACGAGAATAACTACTTGGGTGGGTGAGGGAAATACACTAGACTTGGACTTTAGTAAGGCTTTGGATACAGTCCCACAAAACATTCTCATAAGTAAACTGGAGAAATGTGGGCTGGATATGTAATTGGCTGAATAACCACAAGCAGAGAGGTAACTACAGATGAATCAATACCCGGTTAGCAAGAGGTTCCAAGCATAGGTTTCACAGAAGTCTGTTCTGGGTCCCAAGTTATTTTAACATTTTTATTAGTAACATGGAAGCCAAAAGAGAGAACCCTCTCACCAAGCCTACATAAGAAAACTGGGAAATGCTTGTAAATTGGAAGCGCCAAAAATTAGAATTCAGTAGAATCTGTGCAGATTAGAAAACTGGGTACAAGACAACAGAACAAGATCCATAGACAAACGCAGTACAGCTAGGCAAAAAACCCCAAATGCACAAATACAGAATGGGAGATGACTGGTTAACTAGGAACGTTATTGAGAAGGATCTGGGGGTTTTAGCAGATTGCAAACCTAACAATAACAAAAAGCAGCAAATGCAATTTTGAGCTGCATTACCGGGAGTATATTGCAAAACACAGGGGGAGCTAGTAGCACTCTACTTGACACTGGTTAGGCTTCAGCTAGGGCAAAGCTGTTCAATTTCTAAATGGCCAGTTGCTGCATGCCACGGGCTACAAGCCCCTCACTGCAGCACACTGGTGTCCCAGCACCCATCCTCAGCTCCCTAGCCATGGGCTACCCTGCTGCACTGTACTATGTGGGGGCCCTAGCTGAAGACACCCCTAGCAAGAACGGGCTGTGCTGTGTCTCACTGCTCCCTGGAGCAAGTGGAAGCCAGAGCAGGGAGTGGGGGCCAAAGACCCTGGCTGCTGCTACAGCCAATGATGGGAGGAGCAGCAGCTGGGTGGGAACAAGGGTCTACAAATTAATGCCATATGGGCCACATGTGGGCAGGAGTTGGACAGGCCAGAGTAAGTGTATTGTGTACAGTTCTGGATTCCTTAAGTGATACAAGGACATGGAAAAACTGGAGGGAATCCCAACTGAGCAATAACAACAGTTGAGAGGTTGGAGTGCAAGCCATGAGGCAATGTTGAGACAACTAAGTATATCTAGCTTGGGGAAAAGAAAACAAACTCAGGTAGGTCACGATAGCAGTTTTCAAATATGTAAAAGGCTGCCATAAATGGAGGAGAACAACTATTCTCTCTTGCTGCAAAGTGCAGGACACAAAACTGTGGGTTTAAACTTCAACAAAGCAGGTTTGGACTAAATTGGGGGGGGCAGCATGGGACAGTGTATTTACTGGTAGCTCAGTTAAACAGTGGAAAAAGCTGGTCAGACAAGTTACAGAAATCTCCCGTGCTGGAGGTTTTCAAGGAGAGGCTACGTAGCCACTTGTCTGGGATAGAACAGAAAGTCTGCATCCTTCAGTTGTGCAGGACCCTTCCAATACTATGACTATGAAACATCATGTTGACCAACTTGTGAAGAAGCAGCTTTTTCTCCATGAATGTAGTTACCTTCATTAAGCCTCTCTGAGAAAGATTAGCGAGTAATAAACCAATTTGAAAACTCTTAGAAAAGTAATTGTCTAGACTCCTATAGTTGCCAAAATATGTTAGGACCTTCAGATGAACTACTTATTCCCAACAGCAACAACTCATGTAAATTCATCTGAACCTGTTCTTGGTTCTGTTGCTGTAGCATCACATGGCACAAGAAGGAACACTGGAGAGGCCCTCAGTGTTTCCATCCTTTCCCCATTTTTTGCTGAATGGGGAATTATGAAGAACAGACTTCCTACTTCTGGTCTGTCCTCATATGTCACCTGAAGAGTGAAGTCTGAAATTTAACCTTTTTCTATACAAGCCTGGCTTCATCAACACTCAAATAAGTTGAGTTTAGGAATGAATTCTGAATGTAAGCCATCTTATTCATTGTGAGAAGTGCAGAATGTTTTATTGTACTTTCTAGGTATTCCAGATACCTAGATAAATAGGATGAACTAAAATGACCAAAGTTCTTGAAGAACTGAATATGTAAAAATTAGTTGTTTACATCAAGAAGAGGACTGAATTCGAGGCTTATTTTGTTAATGTCTGTACCTAGAATTTGGATTGCCATTCTTATACCTACAGGGCAACATGAATTGACAAAAGTGACATTTCTCTAAGGAATATTAGAATGAATTTATGAAGCATCAAGACCTTGAGTAGTTCTATTTCCTGAAAGTAAACTGGATCCTGGATTACATTCTGTTTGTAAAATTAATTTTTGAAAGCTGGGAAAAAAAGAAGTGGAAGCAGGCTCTCAATTAGTCTTTTAAACAAAGGGTGCATGTGCGTGCGCATGTGCTACTGGAGGGAAAAATCATTCTGCAAATTTCTTCACAGAAAGTCCAGCACTAAAGAACAGTGCATTTGAGCGACATGGAACAAATATTAATATTGATATCTTGTCATATACATTATGACATAAGAGATAAATACGTATTTGTGCACATGTATATATATTTTTATATGCACCCACAGGAATATTCAGGAAGACATATTCAATACTTTCAATGAAGCCTGAAATAGCTCCAAGGCTTTCCTTGCAGTTCTTACAACAGAAAGATTAATACCACGACACTACATTTCTCTGTGATTTCTTCTCAGAATTATCTGTTCATTGCTGGCTGGCTTGAGCTCATTTTTTTTTTTTTTTTTTAAAGTTTTTGCCTTTTGTTGAAATTTTTATACTAGCAAGTTTTTT
>NW_017729006.1:46967124-46969342 GCF_001723915.1 Gavialis gangeticus | reverse complement strand
CATTGCTGGCTGGCTTGAGCTCATTTTTTTTTTTTTTTTTAAAGTTGTTGCCTTTTGTTGAAAGTTTTATACTAGCAAGATTCTTTTCTATCAAATCAGAAGCCTGGTCCCTTGTGAACAACTGGGGCTTCTCACCTCTTCACATGTGTCAGAAAAGATATAACCAGGGAACGTATGCGAACATGTTCAGTGTCTATATAGAACATATGTCCTAAAAGTGTAAGCCTTCATGGTTACTGAAGCACTGAGCTTGTAATGTTAACGGGTTCATGTTGTAACTTCTTCCAAAAACTTAACAAAAAATGTTATTTAGGGGGAAACTGCACGGATTTCAGCAAAATTTCCCTAATTCCTTAGATTCCTGAAGGCTGTTAATGTCATATATCTGTATCTGTATAATAAATTTCAGATTTTAGCTACAAGAGTGGTGTTTTGGCATTTTCAGCCATCTAAATTTTTACCAAACTGACAACAGACTTGGATTTACATTTTTAATCCATAGTTCATGAGGAAAAAAAAAGACATTCTTGGTAAGGCCAAACAGTCTGTCTTCATTACAGTTAGCTTAACCTGTGTGTGGGCAAAATGGACAGCCCTTCCCATAACCAAACTGGTATAACCGTATCCATCATGGCCCTGTTCTAAGGATCTCACATAGGTCTTAGCTGTGTATTAAACATGCAAAGTTTGGAATACCCTCAAGCATACAGATAGAAGCACTGCTTAAAAACATTATAACTACCCCCATGCTTATTCTTTGACCCAGATGTCATATCACAAACAACATCCTCAAATATTTGCATCTGGAGATATTCAGCTACATCTTAAAGCAGGTACCAATTTACTTTTGCACAAGAACTGTAACATGGTTCATTATTGAGGAATTCAGTAAGTGCACTGAGCAGCCAAAATTCTGAAGAAAGCAGTTTAAACATATAAAAATCCCCAAACACTCCCTGGAAGGTCGGAACAAAGAAGAAAAATGTTATACTTACGATAGGGATTCATGGCTCGCTCTCTCTTTAAATTATGAAGATTCAAGTCATTCCCAAAATAAAATAAGAAAAAAAATATTAATGTGCTACATCATTCAAAGAAGTGTATTTTCTGAATAAACCTTTCATTGACTAATTCTAACGTAGGTCAACATTTCCATTTTTAAATTTAAAAAATGGTACATCCTTCATGATTTTCTGCAAACACGGAAGTGTTGACAAAGCTGTATCATAAAAACTTAACCTTATGGTATTAAGGTAAGACGTCTTAATCCCAACGTTACATGAAGGAGATGAAGCACTTCTTAGAGATGATTAAAGCTTGATACACTGGTCTCAGGGATGCCATGCAAAGCCTTAATTTTTGTATGTCTGCAGCTCCTGAAATTTTAAGAAATTAAAAAATTCTTAATTTTTTTCAATTTAAGAGCTGCAGTTTAAAAAAAAAAAAAATCAATATTTTGGGCTGACTTGGCAAATTCCTGTGGCCAGCTGTATCTTTTAAAGTTATGAGCATAACATGAATAAGAAGCATAATAATTTTCCATCAACTGAATCCATCACAGGTCATTTTTTGGGAGTAGATGGAAAAAAAATTTCCATTTCAAGACACGGAGAAGACTGACACAATACTGACCTGTTTCTAGGTTTTTCCAGATTTAAAGAAAACAGAAACAACTCACCATTAGAAAAAAATGAAATAATTCATCTTTATAAAGTAAAATCATCTTTATGTCAATGGTAGAGTTGTTTGTTCAGAGCACTCCAAACAAAGTAGTAGTTGAATGGCACATCTGAAATAAGCAGTGCCACAGATCAAGTGCTGCATTTTTCTGATAATGCAATGCAAGATTTCCTAAACAGCACAAAGTTATGCAGTAGAGAAGCTAAGATAGCAACCAAAGGAGACCATGAGAGAAGCAGTAGCTTAAATTCTTGCATCACCGTGGCACCAGTATAAACTGATGGTGCGATGTAATTTCAACTTGGGATCTGGGCATTACGAATAAGTTTCCCAGTTTATTAAACAGACACAAGAATTACCATTATAGATAACATCATTTTGTATTTTAACACGAAATCTTGCATCAGTCCATTGCTAGTATCTGATTTTCAAAAGGAAGACAGAAATATACGTTGCCGACTGTGCACTGCTGAACTCAAGGGAACTTAGTTTCATAGTTTCTAGGGTCAGAAGGGACCTGAGCAGATCATCTAGTCTG